>NW_008348083.1:692732-718546 GCF_000622305.1 Nannospalax galili
GTCAGGGAGGGACACCCACAGTCTATGCTGTTCTACCCCTTTGTGACTGCCATTCTGGCCTCCCTTCAGGGAGTTCCCCCCAAAGCCCCTGAACAGGGCAATCTCCTATTAAAGGAGATAGATGAGCAAATACAACAACAGGACGCTGGGGACAGTGTGTCCCAGGCATTTCCAGTTAAAACAAAACTAATGGATTCTTGTTCTGATGAAACTATGACTGTTAATGATGATATAAAAAATGAGGAATTGGGGTTTGAGAGCTCCCCTGATGGAAAACAGGAAGTCAAGATCACCTCTGCCCCGCCATTACAGGGCAGTGGCTACCCTCTGCCATCTTTTATTGGCTTTGATGAAAAACAGGAAGTTAAGGCAACGTCTTCTCTACCATTACAGGGCAATGGCTACTTTCTGCCATTTTGCACTAGCTTTAAGGAAGTTCCCCCCTAGTCCATCTACCCCTCCCTTCCAGAGGAGGACTGGAAGCCCCTCCGGCCTAGACCCCTCTTCTATGATACAATGGGAGGTTTTCCACGGTTCTTCCCAGTTACTGTTAATCAGGGACGGCAGAACCCCAATGTCTGGAATCCATATTCTCGTGATACCTTAGGAAGCTGTGTAAGGCAGCAGTTGAGGATGGCATTCACGCCCCTTGGATTGTTCAGTTATTAGATACAATCAGTTATTTGGCCAATACCCCCTATGATTGGCAGAATATCGCCCGTGCCTGCTTAAGGGAGGCGATTTTCTTTTATGGAAAGCTGCTTACCAAGATGAATGTGAACAACAGGCAGAGCGCTATAGAAATGCCAACATCCAAAAAAATGGAATTGATGCTCTAGTAGGACGCAGTAGTTTTGAGACACCCCCCAAGCTTAGGCACAGCGACCTCCCTACTACTTTGAGCAAGTACGGCTTTGCATGATTCGTGCTTTTTGAAGTATGCCGACTCATGGTGATATCAAATTAACCAAATTGATACAAAAACAAGGCGAATCTTTCTCTGATTTTGTTGAGAGATGCAAACAAAGTATAAATAGAAAGATCAGTTATCAGGGAGCTGCCGATGCCTTGCTCAAGGATCTTGTATATGAAGGCTGCTCTACAGAGTGTCGCCTTGCCATAGGACCCATTAGACACAAGGATGTCTCTGAATGGATTCTGGCCTGCTGAGATGTAGGGACTGCTCGGGCCCATGCCGCAGCCCTTGCTGAGGCACTGGCTGCTCATCAGCCTCAGGCAGAGATGGAAAAAGGCAAATGTTGGGCTTGTAGAGGACAGGGTCATTGGTCTCACACCTGCCCTAACAATATCTGGCAGATGGACATTACTCACTTCCTTTCCTTTGGCACACTCAAATACATCCATCATATTATTGACAGCTGTTGTTAACTCAAGGTCGAGGCTATGCTTGTGTCTTTCCAGATAATGTTCCAGCCCCCATTTGGATTCCAGCCCGGAACATCAAAATTGCCTGCGATAAAACCCTCCCTCCACAACCACCAACCCTGGAGATGGCAGCCCTGACCCTGGAGGAAGCGACACACCTCTCAACCACCAAGAGACCGACCAGGTGTTGCAGACTACGAAAGCAACTGGCTCCAGCAGCACACCCAAGAACCTGGGACGACCTTGAGTATCTCACTTCACAAGCAGAGACTATAGCCATTACTGGTATCTCCTAATTTTTGGACCCTGTATTGTCAAGGGTCTCCTTAATTTTGTTAAGACTCATATTTCTCTGGTTCAGTTAGCTGTTGCCCTACTTCCAGCTCTTGCCAGGCATGTCTCTGCAAACAAAGACCCGCTGTTCCTTGCCCTTACCAACCTATAATAATAGAGAAATGAAAATTAGGCTTGAGCATAGGTGCAAAGTCTTATGGAACAACCATGCAATGGACCTGAGACAATGGCCCAACTGCTAGAGCCACAGGAAATGCCTTGCGATATATACTCCTGTTGGCAGACTGTGAGACTGATGCCTAGAACTTGCCACTTCCTAATCCCCATTGTTACCCCAGATGGGATGACCCTGCTCCATCGGCTTTTATTGAATTCTTAGCCCCTTAAGAGGCTTTTGCATGGGACAAAGCTTGATAAACTGCCTCTCCCTCTGCCGGACCATACCAAGGGACTCACCCTTCGAGGGCTGGTAGTCAACAATGGGTAAGATCCCAAAAGATAGGACAACCTAAGACAGGCACAGTCCATAATGCTGGGTGACCCTTGAGGAGGGGACAACAATGCCGAGGCAAAGAACCTCGACTCCCGCTGGTTGGCATGGAGTTGGCCCAGCCTGCTCTCGAGGAAGCTCACCATCTTGAGGGAGGGGGCTCTTGATACAATGACCCCCTGAGCCATTCTACTTTGCCTTGATGTATCTGGACTGAGGCTTGAGCCTAGGGTGAAAGTCTTATTGGCAGCCCTACAGCAGGCCTGAGGCAATGGCCTGACTACTGGAGCCACAAGGAATGCCTTGTGACATTTTGCTCCCATTGGCAGATCATGAGACTGATACCTAGAGCTTGCCACTCCCTAATCACCACCCTTAGAATCAAGGTGTCCTACTTGCTGTACTGTGATAGGATGCTAAACCTGTTATGCTAATAAGGTATCCTACTTGCTGTGCTGTGATTGGACCACTATCCCTACATAAGCTTGTGCCTTCCTGCAATAAAGTAGAGCTGTGTCACTGAACCTGGTCTCCTGTGTCTGAATGTGGCTCCACTGACACAGTCTCCTCACCAGACCTGGGGTCCAAACTGGATGACTGATGGGAGGAACTAAGAGAGCAGGAGAGTGGCCATAGCCAGAGGAGAGCAGCCACAGCTCGTGACCACAGATCTTGCTGTATCCCTAGCTGGTCTGGAACTTGCTATGTAGACCAGGATGGTCTCAATTAAAGAATCTAAGAACTGGTTCTTTGAAAAGATAAACAAGATAGTTCCTTAGCCCAGCTAACCAAAAGAAAGAAAGAGCAAATCTAAATCAACAAAATCAGATACAAAAAGGGAAAGATCACAACAGACACCAAAAATATCCAGAACATTATAAGGGAGCACTTTAAAAAGACCTATACTCTATTAAATTTGAAAAATCTAAAAGAAATGAATTTCTAAATTCAGTGGGTCCACCAAAGTTAAACCAAGAAGAGATCAACAGCTTAAACAGGCCCATAACAAATAAGGAAGTTGAAATAGTAATACAAAGCCTCCCAACTGAAAAAAGCCCAGGCCCAGATGGATTCACAGAAGAATTTTACTAGACCTTCAAAGAAGGTCTATAATCAATACTACTTAAATTATTCAAACAGGCAGAAACAGAGGGAGAACTCCCAAACTCCTTCTATGATGCCAGCATCACTCTAATACCCAAACCAGGTAAAGACACAACAAAAAAGAAAACTATGGGCCCATGTCTTTAATGAACATAGATGCAAAAATTCTCAACAAAATACTCGTAAACTGCATACAGGCCCATAACTAAAAGATCATCTACCATGATCAAGTTGGCTTTATTCCAGAAATACAAGGCTGGTTCAAAATACATAAGCCAATATATAATAAATCATATAAATGAACTTAAAGACAAAAATCACATGGTCATCTCAATAGATGCAGAAAAGAGCTTTGATGAAATCCAACATGTATTTATGGTAAAAGTCCTAGAGGGAATTGGACTCTACATAATTAAAGCTATATACAACAAAGCCATGGCCAGCATCATTCTAAATGAAGAAAAATTAGAAGCATTCCCATTAAAATCAGGAACCAGACAGGGCTGTCCACTATCCCTACTCCTTTTCAAAATAGTGCTTGAAACTCTTCCTAAAGCAATAAGACAAGAGAAAGAAATTAAATAGTACTAATTGGAAAAGAAGAGGTCAAACTATCCCTATTTGTAGACAATATGATATATTATCAACACTTTCAGCAAAATGTCAGGTTACAAAATCAGCTTACAAAAATCAGTATCCTTTCTGTATACCCAAAATAAGCAACTGGAGAGAGTTCATGGAAGCCCTCCCATTTACAATAACCTAAAAAAATTACCTAGGAATAAGCCTAAACAGAGACATTAAAGATCTCTACAGTGAAAAACTGAAATCCTTGAAGAAAGAGATCGAGGAAGACACAAGGAGATGGAGCCTCCCACGCATGGACTGGTAGAATTAATAAATGCCCAGCCCACCAAAAGCAATTTGTAGGTTCAATGCAATGTCAATCAAAATTCTCATGCCATTCTTAACAAAATTAGAAAAAAAATCTTAAAATTCATATGGAATCACAAACAATCCCAGATATCCAAAGCTATCCTGAGTACAAAGAGCAATGCTGGAGGATTACCATACTGGGTCTCAAACTATAGTACAGAACTGTAGTCATAAAAACAGCGTGATACTAGAACAAAAACAGACGTAGATCAATGGAACAAAATAGAAGACACAAACATGAATATATGCAATTATAGCAACCTGATTATTTGACAAAGGTGCCAAGAACACACACTGGAGGAAAGACAGCATCTTCAACAAATGGCGCTGACACTGGCAAAACTGGATCTCTACCTGTAGAAGAATGAAATTAGACTCTTATCTTTCGCCCTGTACAAAAGTCAACTCCAAATGGATCAAAGGCCCCAATGTAAAACCTGAAACTAGGAAACTGCTAGAGGAAATCCTAGTCAGTAACCTACAAGATGTAAGTTCAGGAAAAGACTTTCTAAACCACACATCAGTTGCTCGGCATTTAGGTCAACAATGAACAAATGAGACCTTATTAAACTGAAAAGCTTCTGTACAGCAAAAGAAGCAAAGGAGTGAAGAAGAAATCCACAGAGTGGGAGAAATCTTTACCAGTGCCACATCTGACAGAAGACTAGTATCTAGAATATACAAAGATCTCAAAAAACAAACAATCAAGAAAACTAATGACATGATTAAGAGATGGGTTATGGATCTGAACAGAGCTCTCAGAAGAACTAAGAATGGCTAAGAAACACCTTAAAAAGTGTTAAATATCATTAGCAATTAGGAAAATGCAGATCAAAATCACTTGAAGATTTCCTCTGACCCCAGTCAAAATGGTTAAAGTCAAGAGGACAAATGATACCAAATGCTGGCTAGGATGCTTGCAAAGAACACTCATTCACTGACGGTGGGATTACAAACTGTGGAAAGCAGTGTGGAGAACTCTTTTAAAAAATGAAAATAAATCTATCATATGATCTAGTTATACCACTCCTTGGCATATACCCAAAGGACCCATCATACTGCAGAGATACTTGTGCAGCCATGTTTGTTGCTAAGAAATTCGAACAACCTAAATTTCCCTTAACTGATGAATGGATTATGAAAATGTGGTACATATACACAATGGTGTTCAGCAGTAAAGAAAGATGAAATCATGAAAATGGATGGAACTAGAAACTGTTACACTAGTGAAGTAATACAGATCTAATTTGTGGATCTTAGCACCATAACCTTATATGTGAATATATATCCTGATGTAACCATAGGAGCCAGGAAAATGGAAAGGAACCACAGAGGTAAAGGGAAAGAAAGAACCCGAGAGATGGGATAGTAGGAGACGGTGTTACCAAGGGGGAAATGAGGGATAATGGAGGTATTTAACTAGGAAGGAGGGGTTAGACAGGGAAAGCAAGAGATCAATAATGCTTAGGTGGTGTGAAAAACCAGAGGGAAACGTATTCATTAAAAACCTACTGTTAGTAGCAAAACAATGAGTCTTTCTGCAACGAACAATATATTCTAAAATGAAATGGAGATCTTTTTTAAAGGTTAAAAACTCATCCAATTTTATGTCTTACAGGGCTTATACTGAGTCTCACCCCTCCATCATAGTTTCCCCACTTAAGGTGCCCCCATTCCTCCCCCATTTTCCCTTAAAAATACCCTTCTCCTACAGTCCTATGTCTCTTGAGTTCCTTCTTTCTCCTTATCCCCTAGGTTCCTTGCATACCCTAGAAACTTGCACCCACTTGTGAAAGAGATGTACTCTTGCTCTGGAGTGGGTTACTGAATATGTTAAAGCTGTAATGAAATGTTTCTTCTAATCATGTAGTTATTAAAGGTTAAAAAATTACTCCAACAACAACAAAAAATCTGCTGAAAAATACACATACAAAATCTGTACATGAGTGCATGTGTACAGTTGAAGGCTGTATAACAAGAAACACAGTGCTAGACTGGCGAAACCTCCATACATGTTTTTGGTCAGGGTAGTTCAAGAGAATCCCAAACTAACACAGGCTATTGATACAGCCCTTGACTTACTCCCAGAGCTTCAAGGTAAGATCTTATTGCCCAAGACAGGACATATTTTGGACACAGGACTTGGTGCAATGGACTATAAATGACCCGAAAGCCTCCTCCCTGAAGACCAGATTTCATAGTTTCAGAGGATACTATCTATACATGCTGCTAAGGGAGAAAATCAGTTAATGGTCTAATCCCAGCTTTAATGCCCAATAACCACAACAATGACCAGCATAGCAAACTATATGGGTGCAGTAGTAGCACTTTTATCTTGGGGGTAATCAACAGCTTTCTAATTGGACTTAAAGCCCACACAATGGGAGGGAACTCATGTGTGGTACTGCTAACATAGCCAAATACACATGACTGGAAAGGTCATAGTCCCTGGAGAAAATCCTACATCTGTTACATCCCTAGACAAATGTAATTTCTTACTTATGCTAAACACGAATCCTTATATTTAGACAAGTATACTTGTTACCACTCATCAAAGAAGCTTCATTCTGCAACAGATGCAGACTATTACAGAGTTCCACAACTGATCAAACACAGAATATATGCCTGAGAGATGCTCAACCCTAAGTGACACATCTACAACACAGCCTCTACACCTAAAGCTCACAGAACATAGTGGAACAGGGGTTTCAGAGAATAATAATGCATCTCTTAACTCTCACCAGTGAAGAGTCCTCAGAGGGCAGTTAACACAGATGGCCATAACTGACCAAAGTGTACAGAATAAGAGACTGCAGAGTGCATGTCCCTGAATAGGGCTCCTGTATTAAACCTCACCTACCCAGGGCTCAGGGACCATTGAGGAAGAAAGGGCAGAAAGACTGTAGAAGCCAGGAATGGCGGATGACCACAAGGAGACAGAGCTTTCCAGGCTCTGGGAACTTGCTCATTTAAATGTACACCTTGCACAAAACCCATGCAAATTCAATCAGACAAAAACCCAGAGCAGAACCGGTGAAATGGGCAGGAGGCCACAACCTTAGCTGAGGAACTGTTAGCAGCTGATCACTGCTGGGTGAGCGAAGGTTGATTTTTAAGAGAGTGACACTAGATAGGCTGACCAGGCTCCAGTGGATGAACACACACTGAGGGACATCTGGGGACACAAATTTGATTCAATAGGCATGAACATATATGACAGAATGCATGAAATCTGGTGGGGAGGTTTAGTGGGGTGCAGTTAGGGGAGGAGGGTCTAAATAGGATTAAGATGTACTATATGAAATACACAAAAATTCAATAAAATATATTGAAAATGTTACTTATTTATTTACTTTTGCAACATGGACTCCCTGTAGCTCCAGCTGGCCTGGAACTTGCAATGTAGACTGGGCTGGCTTCAGTGTCACAGAGATCCATCTACCTCTGCCTTTGAGTGCTGGGATTAAAGGCATGTGCCATCACCATACCTGGCAGATTTATTAAGTGTGTGTGTGTGTGTGTGTGTGTGTGTGTGTGTGTCTGTGTGTGTCTGTGTCTGTGAGGGGGTATGTAAGTGCAGTGGCCCACAGAGGCCAGAGGGGTCTGATCCCCTGGAGGTGGATTTACAGGCTGTTTTGAGCTGCCTGGCAAAGGGGCTGGAAACTGAACTTCGGTCTTCTGAAAGAACAGCACTTCCTCTTAATAACTGAGCCATCATCTCTCTAGCCTGTAGTTTTTTTTTTTTTTTTTTTTTTTTTTTCAGACAGAGTCTCATGTAGCCAGTTTGGCCTCAAACTCACCATGTAGCTGATGATGACCTTGAACTTCTGATCCTCCTGTCTCCACCTTCTGAGTGCTGGGAGGACAAGTATATACAACCACAGGTCTGGAGACCCAGGGCTTCCTGTGTGCTACACAATCATTCTGAGTCCAGTCCTAGCTCAAAATAGTGACTTTATTTTAAAGTAAGCAGGGAAATAATTTATTATGAACCAAATAAGTGTGACCATTACCTGGAAAGAATTCAAGTTTCTCTGAATGACAAGTTCTATTGTGCGAGAAGTTACATGAATTTGTAAATGTGTGTGTGTGTGTGTGTGTGTGTGAGAGAGAGAGAGAGAGAGAGAGAGAGAGAGAGAGAGAGAGAGAGACTGACATGAATCATATGTGGTTAGAGGATAACCTCGGGTGTCAATCTTTGTCTTTAGCCTTATTTGAGATAGAGTCCCTTCTTCAGCATAGCATATACCAGGCCAGTTGGCCTGTGAGCTTCCAAGGATTCTCCTGCTTCTGCCTCTCATTTTGTAAGAGTTCTGGGATTATAGACACAAGCTATTGCGCTCGGTTTTAAGTGGGTGATGAGGATCCAAACTCAGGTCCTCATGCTCGTGTGGCAGGAGCTTTACCCTTTGATCCATCTCCTAAGCTGGAACTTTTAAAAAAAATCTATTTTTATTTTATGTATATGAGTATTGTGCCTATGTAAGTGCACCCTGTATATGCAATGGCCATGAAGGCCAGAAGAGGCTGTCGGATTCCCTGGAACTGGAGTTATGAATGGTTGTTTGCCACCATGTGGGTCCTGGGAACCAAATCTAGGTCCTCTGCAAAAGCAGCCAGTACTCTTAACCACTGAGCCATCTCTCCAGCCCCTTATTTATTTATTTTTATTTTATGTATATGAGTGTTTTGCCTGCATGTATGTAAGTGTGCCATGCATACACAGTGTTCATGAAGGCCAGAAGAGGGGATCAGATCCCCTGGAACTGGAGTTACAAATGGTTGTAAGCCACTATGTGGGTGATTGGAACTGAACCCCAGTTCTCTCCAAGAGCAGTCAGTTCTCTTAACCACTGAGCCATCTCTCCAGTTCCTCCCTTGCAGCAGAAATTTTCATAGTCACAAAGGAAGTAAGTTATCAGTCATTGCATTTACCAGCCACACTGGTGGAAACATCAGGTAATTGGGCTCAGACAACCAAGGGAGGTTTTTACTCTAAGTGTGAGATATTATATGGTACTCTAAGGTTTAGATGTGTGGAAATCAGAAGTGTGTTAGACTTAAAGATACACTTAGAAGCTTATCTTTTAGACCAGATGCAGAAATTAAGGCAGATGGTTATTGAAGGTCTAAGGCAGTAAGAGAATAGTTTGACTCTTTAAATTATTTTTTATAATTTTTTTTATTTATGTGTATGAGTATTTGCTTACATGCATGTAAGTGCACTTGTGTGTGCACTGCCTGAGGAGGCTAGATGAGGGCGTCAGATCCCCTGGAACTGCAGTTATGGACGGTTGTTAGTTGCCATGTGGGTGCTGGGAACTGAACCCAGGTCATCTGCAAGAGCAGCCAGTGCTCTTAATTGCTGAGCCAGCTCTCCAGCCCCCAGTTTGGCCCTTGATCCATGACACTATGGTGTTCTGTTCGGCCAAGTGTTAGGCCCTCTGCAGGATGAATGCTTAATATGCATGCAGTTTCTTTAGAGAGCTTTAGCTCAACCCCTTAGCTGGCCATTTTCAGCATTTGATGTCTGCCTGGAATTTTAGTTGCACTAATTAATGAATTATTTTTGCATGTAGTGTATGTGTGTGCACATGCGTGTGGGAGTGTGTGTGGAGACCAGAGGTCAGCTTTTGGTGGCTTTCCTCAGGAGCCATCCATCTTGTTCAGTTTTTGTTTTTTGAGACAGGGTCTCACTGTGTACCCCTGACTGGCCTGGAGCTCGCTCTGTAGACCAGCCTGGTCTGGATCTCACAGAAATTCACATGCCTCTGCCTCCTGAGGGCTGGGATTAAAGGTGTGCATCACTGTGCCTGGCTCACCTTGTTATTTTGAGACAGGATCTGTCTCTGGGGAACCTGGACCTCACTGGTTTGTGTAGGCTGGTTAGCCCATGAGCCTTGGGGATCCTCCTGATTGGTCTCCACGGTGCTGGGATTATAAGTACATGCCACCATGCTTGACATTTTATATGGGTTCTGCAGATCAAACTCAGGTCCCCATGTTTGTGGGGCAAGTACTTTACTAACTAAACCATCTTCCCAAGCCCTTAATTAATTTTTGACTCAGGGTCTTGTTATGGTGCCCAGGCTACCCTTGAATTCATCATCTGCCTGCCTTAGCCTCTCGAGTGTTCGATTTCAGGCAAGTCCTAGTACACCTAGTTGACAGAGAGATAATGTTAGAAAGAAAATTTGATTATACTAGACCTTTAAGTCAACTCTCTGAGATTCTGCAGTAAAAATTCAAACAAAACAAAACAAAAACAAGACACCAAAAACCAAAACAGAAAACAAAACAAAAAAAACAAACCCAAGGGCTAGAAAGATAGCTCAGCAGTTAGGGGCACCTGCGCTCTTGCAGAGCTTGGTTCCCAGTCGCTAACAACTGGCTGTAACTCCAGTTCCAGGGGATATAATGCTCTCTTCTGGCTTCTGTGGGCACCCCCTTACATATAAGAAAAATTAAAATAAATAAGTCTTAAACAAATAAACCAAAACCAAAACCCAGGGGTTGGGGCGATGGCTCAATTGGTAAAGTGCTTCCACACAAGTATGAACACCTGAGTTTGGCTCCCCAGCACCCATGTAAAAAGCTGAATGTGGTGGGGAGGGCCTATCATCCCAAAGTGTAGGAGACAGCTCTGGGATCCCTGGCCAGTCAGTCTATCTAAATCTGTGAGCTCCAGGTTCAGTGAGAGACTGTCTTCAAAACTATGGCAGAGAGTGATTGAGGAAGACACCTGACCTCTGGCCTCCACATGCACACGCACACACTTGTACTGGCATTAGCACACACCTCCTGCACTCACATATGAATAAACACACACACACACACACACACAGAGAGAGAGAGAGAGAGAGAGAGAGAGAGAGAGAGCGAGCACATGGTATGCCCAACCGTCTGCACCCTCTCATTCCCCACATGGCTCCAGGATCTCTTCCTCCCTCTCTGCAGCTACAACACCTGCTTCAGTTACAAGTGCCTCTTAGAGCCTTTGCACAAGCTCCTCTCTTGACTGTGATATCCTTCTCTTTAGATTTCAGTTTCAAATGATTATCTCAACCTACTGACCACCCTCTCTCAACTCATAACACGTGACACATGCCCCCTCTCCCTTGTTAATCCTACAAGAAAACAGGTTGTGCTGATTTTACATCCTGGGAATCCTATGTTAGCAATGTGTTGATTCTTTAAACAAATATTAACCAATAGGCATGTCAGGTGCTGTGCATTAAAAAACAAAAGGACCAAACCAGACAGGTAAGAGATGACAAGTAAAGTTGGGCCTGGAGAGATGGCTCAGTAGTTAAGAGCACTGACTGCTCTTGCAGAAGACTCAGGTTCAAATCCTAGCACCCACATGGCAACTTACAACCATCCATAACTCCAGTTCCAGGGGATCTGATGCCCTCTTCTGTTTTCTGTGGGCACTGCATGAGATGGGGGCATTTACACACATCCAGGCATAATGCTCACACACATCAAATGAAAATAAATAAATAAAAAAGATTAAAAACAAGAGATAACAAGCAGAGTAATAAACAAATCCAGGGGCTGGTGAGATGGATCTGCGGTTAAGAGCACTGCTACTCTTCCAGAGGACCTGGGTTTGGTTCCCAACACCCACATGGTGGCTGACAACCACCCACTAACTCCAGCTGCAGGGGATCTGCTGCCCTCACTCTCTTCTGCCTTCCACAGGCATTGCATGACCCAGATGCCCTTACACACATGCAGACAAAACACTCAGACATATAAAATAAAAATAAATTAAAAAAAAAGAAATTCAGGGAGAGGTAAGCACGAGATGGAAAGGACTGGAGACGGAAAGTAAGGGCTCAGGAGCGTGTGTGGGAGAAGCTCATTGAATCAGGAGAAAGAGTGACAGGCAGGAGCAAGGTCAGGGGCAAGGAGTCAGGATGCAAGAACTGTGGGTCCAGCTCCCTGCAAGGTTTAGGTGCCTACAGACTTGTGTGCTGGGCAAGTGTTCTACCACAGAGTCATCTGCGTAGGTTATCACTTAAAATAAAAAGAAAATTTTAAATGTATTTATTTACTTATTGTGTATGTATGCTTGTACCAGTGGACTCGTACATGCCATTGTGTGTGTGTGTGTGTGTGTGTGTGTGTGTGTCTGCATCTGTGTGTCTGAGTGTCTGTGTGTGCATGCATGTGGAGGTCAAAGGCTGATGTTGGGTGTCTTTCTCTATTGCTCTTTGCCTTACTTATCTTTATATTTACTTTTATATATATTTATTCACTGTGTATGTGCGTGCACACACGTACATGCATTGTGCACTCACCCACATGCCAGTGTGTGGGTGTAGAGGTCAGAGGACAAGTTTCAAGAGTCAGTTCTTTCCTCCCATTAAGTGAGTCTCAGGGGGTCAAACTTCTGCAAGCACGTTTATCCACTGAGCAATCTCTATTAACTTTTTTTTATTTTTTAAAGTTAAAAATTATTTATTTAGTTTATGTGCATGAGTGTTTCACCTGCATGAATGCATGTGCACCTGTGTTGTACAATGCCCATTCAGGCCAGAAGAGGGCATCAGATCCCCCTGGAACTGGAGTTATAGGTGTTAGCTGCCGTGTGGGTGCTGGGAACTGAACCCAGTCCTCTACAAGAGCAGCCAGTTCTCTTAAGTGCTGAGCCATCTCTCCAGGTGCCCCCTTCTTTTATTTTTAGTTTTTTGAGACAGGGTCTCTCTGTAGCCCCACTGGCCTATAACTTGCTATGTCAACCAGGCTGATCTCTCTCTCTCACAGAGATCTATCTACCTGCCTCTGTCTCCAGGAACTCAGGGTGTCAGGTTTGGTAGCAGGAACCTCTACTTGCTGAGCCATCCTGCCTACACTTCTGTTTTGTTTTTTCAGACAGCATCTACCCTGGAGCCCACGTTGGCTTGGAACCAATCTGGCCCCCCAAAAGAGGATCCTCCAGCCTCAGCCTTCTGAGTGCTGGGATAATGGGCAGGACTATACCACCAAGCCTGGCTTCAACATTAAAAAAGTTTTAAAATTTATTTTTATTTTGTGTGTGTGAGTATTATGTCTGCTTATATGTAAGTGCACCCATGTTGTGCAGTGCCCACAGAGGACAAAAGATGGTGTCAGACCCCCTGGAACTGGAATTATGGTGTGTTGTTAGCTGCCAGGTGGGTACTGGGATTTGAACTTGGGTCTTCTGCAAGAACAGCCAGTGATCTTAACCACTGAGCCATCTCTTCTGCCCCTGTATTTTTCTTCCTTTGTCTTCTTTTTCTTTTAGACAAAGTCTCACTCTGTAACACTAGCTGGCCTAGAACTCACTATGTAGATCAGGCTGGCCCTCAGCTGGTAGAGATTTCCCTGCCTCTGCCTCCTGAGTGGGCCACCATGCCCTGCCTGGGTTCAACTCTTCGTTTAACTGGAGGAAGAATGAATGCCTTGTGTCTATTGCTCTATCTGGGGCTTTCTGGAATGTTTTATTTCCTCCAAGTTCCTAATACACAGATACTGTAAAATCCTTTATACGAGAAGGCAGCCACAGATAAGTTCAGTCACTACTATCAGACCATGCTGGAAGTCAAGGGTTGAGGAACTGAATTTCTTTTGGGTTTTGTCTTTCAGAATGTATGGACAACTTTTTAGTAAGGTGGGGTTGCACAGAGCCATTTCTTACTGGTGATTGAACTTCTTAGACTCTATTTTTCACACACCTACTTACAGGTATTTGTGCTGAAAATAGAACCTGTGGGGCTGGAGAGATGCTCAGTGGTTAAGAGCACTGGTTGCTCTTACAAGGACTCAAGATCAGTTCCCAGCACCCATAACTCCAAGGGAATCTGATGCCTTCTTCCGGCCTTCACAGGTACATGAAGGTATGTTACATATATGTTACATAGCTAGATGATATGTTTACATACATGTAGGCAAAACACACACACACACACACACACACACACACACACACACACACACACACACACACAAAGGTTCAGGTCTGGAGAGATAGCACAGCCTTTAAGAGCACTGGCTGCTCTTGTAGAGGATCTGGGTTTGGTTCCCAGCACCACCTGACACCCCCTTCTAAGAATGCCCTCCGCAGGCATTGCTTGCATGGGTGACACCTGCAGGTAAAACACACATACACATAAGAAAATAAAAATAAATAAATAAAATTTAAAACATAAAACGGTTCAAAAAGAAAGAAAGGAAGGAAGGAATTGAAAATAGAACTTGTTCACTTACATCGGGTCTGAAGTGCCTAACGTTTTCTAAGAAGTCTTGGAATGTTCTCCTAGGAGCCATTTCTTTATTGATTTCCGCTGGAATCAAAGACTGCAACGAGGGCGCAGACCATGGAACACAGAGAGCGAGGGGGCTGTGGACACGTGGCTGTTCCTAGGAGACTGGAGTGGGCCATGCTGCTCACTTAGGAGGGAGGAACCTGGGTGGGGGCGGGGGGCAGGCTTAGTTCCTAGCGGGGTCCGGACCAGGGTGAAGTGGGGGAAGCATGGCTTGGAAACAAAACAAACACCCTCCCCACCCCCAGTCTACATAGTGAATTCCAGGCCAGCTGGGGCTACTGGGAAACCTGTCTCAAAAAAAAAAAAGAATAAAGATATCAATAAAGAATTAAATTCCTCACAGCAAACAAAATAACCAAACAATTCAAGAAAGTCAAGACCTAGCACAACTCGAACGACTCTAGTTTTGAGACCCAAGTCGGTGTTTGGGGGTGTTAGGGTTAGGCAGGGATCTGAGATACCCACGGGCTCTGAGTCTGTTGTCTCGGGTTGTCTGGGGCAGGACTGTTCCTGCCAGACGGGAATCTGAGGTGCCCCCAAATTCTGACATTGGAACTTCAGAGCTACTTGGGGGTCAGGCGGGAATCGGGAGAGTCCCGGGGTTTTAAATTGGAACTTCGGGACTATTTGGGGGGGGTGTTTGCTTCAGTTGGAGATCTGGGGCCCTTAGGGCTATTTACGGGATTTGGATCACGTTGGGATCTGGGGCGCTCCTAGGTTTTTGAGTTGGAATCTCGGTGCAGTTTGGAGTCGGGGGGGTTGGGGTGTGGGGGGGTTGGGGTGTGGGGGGGTCTGGGGTGCGCCGCAGGCCTCCAGCTCAGAGGGCGGTGCACCAGGAGGCGGGTGGGCGTGGCGGTACAGAGTCTGGCCACGCCTCCCTGGGTTCCTCTAGTCCGTCCCCTTCCCCGGGCCTCTCCTGGGCACACAGTCCCTTCCCTGCCGCAATCCGCGCCACCTTTTCCAGCTGCCTGCGGGGCCCCAGCTGACGGGCCGCGTTGTTTACGGGCCGAGCCGAACCCTCGCTCCTGCCGCCCGCGCCGCCACCAGCTCAGGTGGCCGCCCGCGTCCGCGTCTCTCGGTCTCAGAATCCACAGATCGCGATCCACCCAGAACTGCATCCCACGGAGGAGCAGGAGCCTGGGTAGGGAGACGCACCGCGGTTTGAAGCTCTGGACCCTGAGATCGTGGGGACCGGACCGGGCCTGGGTGACCAGGGGCCACCGTCCCCGGGCCGCGCCTCTCTGTGGGTTGCAGCCTTTGCGCCCTTCCCGGGACTGTTCCCCAGGCCCTCTCGTTTGGAGAGCTGTGGCCGGGTAGCCACCCGCGGGGCAGAGAAGGACGCGCGGCCCCCAGCGCCTCTCCGACGAGCTCCTCTCGGAGCATGTCCCCCGACGGCCCGCGTGGCGCGCTCTGATCTCTCTGGACCCCGCGCTCCCGCAGCCATGGGCGCTGGGGCAAGGCGGGGGGCCACGGCCGCACCGCTGCTGGTGGCGGTGGCCGCGTTGCTGGTGGGTGCAGCCGGCCACCTGTATCCTGGAGAGGGTGAGTATGGACTGAGGGGCGACCGCAGTGTTTGGGGGATACCCCTCCCACCGCCCCAGCCAACCTAGCGCCCTCTCCCTAAGGACTGAGGGTCGGGGACACCCCACCCACCACCCCAGCCAATCTAGAGCCCTCTATCTAAAGAACTGCGGTTGGATGATAGCCCGCCCACAGCCCCAACCAGCCATTAGAATCCCCAGCCAAGGGCCCCAACCAGCCTAGAATCCCCAGCCAAGGGCTGGTAAGGACTGAAGGTCGGGGGCACCCCTCCCACCGCTCCAGCCAACCTACAGTACCCTATCTAAAGACTGAAGCTTGGGGACCTCCCCCCCCTACCCCCGCCACCGCTCCAGCTAGCCTAGAGTCCCCCTCCCTAAGAACTGAGGGTTAGGGACACCCCTCTCTCCGTCCTAGCCAACCTAGAATCCCCTCCCTAAGTAAGGACCGAGGGTCGGGATAGCCCTCTCACCGCTGTAGCTTATGAATGAACAACCTCCTCCCTAAAGATTGGGGGGAACGGTGGCCTCAGGTGGCTTTGGCCCCTCGTGAAGCCAGCTGACCTTGGCCTTTGCCCGCTGGGCTGGTGGCTCTGTACCCCGTGTGTGGCAGGCTTGGGTCTGAGGAACCTTGCCCCAGTGCCCGCCCAGTTGCCAGGTGCCCTCGCCTGCACGCCTCCAAATCATGTCTGCTCCCCACCCCCTTCTTGCTCTTTAATCCTCACCGGGGTCCCTTAAGGAAGTAGGGTCACTGGGTCTGGACAGGTTCAGGCAGCCTAGCGCCTAAATGGTTTGAAACCAAAGCTTGGGTGGTTGGTTTTCCACTGGCAGTGAAACTTCTCATGGTGCTGAAAGATAGAGACCCTTTGTAGGTAAGCTGATGGCTGGTTATGTTTACAGTGCTCTGTTTCTAGATGTTTTCAGGCACAGTCTACACCAGCAGCAATCATAGTAACAGTAGTGGCCTTTTAAAGATTATTATAATTAGAATGATTATAATCTCTGTGCTGTGTGGCTTATTTCTCCAAAACTTCTTAGTGACTCCTGGAGGCTGATACTATCGCAGACCCATTTCAGAGTGGGATAATCAGAGGCATGTTTAGGATATATGGTTCCAAGGGGTGACTGGTACAGCTCCATGTCTGGTTATGTCTAATGGGGCCATTCATTCCTGTCCCCTGCCCCTCATCTCTGTCCTTTTCTATTGTGGGATTAACAGAAAAATTAATGAAAAGAATCTAGTTTGAATTTCTCACTGTGAGGTGTGAAGAGGCCACCGGTTTTCAAAATGTCTGGTGAAACCTGGTGTGGTGGTCCAGGCTTGCTATCACAGCACTTGGGAGACCAACCTTAGCTACATAGTGAGTTTGACGCCAGCCTGAGCTACATTAGACGCTCTTTCAAAACCAGCTAAACAAAAAGCTGTTTACTGAGTTATGTCTTCAGATTTCTCCGAAAAAGGAAATTAACTACAGTGAGGAAGGGGTCAGGGTGGGAAGGGGTTGAAGGTCCTAATTTTGCTGATGGAAGGCATAGGAGGGGTCCAGGCTCCCAGGAGTGATGGGAAGTGGACTTGCAGAATGACTGCCAGGCCTGCAATGTCTTTAAAGGCCTTGAGGATCTGGTATACAGAAGGTGCTCAGTGAAGAGTGACAGCCGGTTTGGGTTTTTTGTGTGAATGAGTGTGCACACGTGTGCCCAAGCTGTGCTTGCGGTGGCCAGAAGTTGATACCAAGTGTCTGCCTCTATGGCTCTTGACTTTATGTTTTGAAACAGGGTCTTGCACTGAACCTGGAGTTGGCTGTTTTGGCTGGACTTGGAGCCGGCAAGCCTCCAGGATTCCTCTGTCTACCTCCTTCATTGCTGGGGTTACTTGGGTCCTGGGGCTCCGAACTTTGGTTCTCATGCTTGTGCAGCAAGCTCTTTTATCCACTGAGTCATCTCCCCAGCCCATGGATTGGGTTATCCAGAAAATCCAAGATGAATTGGTACACCTATGGCAGCCTTTGTGTGTCCCTCTGCACGTGGCAGGAGGGTGTGGCTCCTCGAATTTCTATTCCTTGTACTTTTGTTAATTGTTAATATGTGTCTGGACTTAAAAAAAATTGTTTGTATTGGGGCTGGAGAGATGGCTCAGTGGTTAAGAACACTGACTATTCTTGCAGAAAACCCAGATTCGAATTCCAGCATCCACACAGCAGCTAACAACTGTCCACAACTCCAGTTCCAGGGGATCTGACAGCCTCTTCTGACCTCTGCAGGCAATGCATGACACGGGTGCACTTACCTACATGCAGGCAATATATGCATACACATAAACACAACAAAACATATATAAAAATGTGTATTTTATGTGTAGGAGTATTTTGTGTGCATGTATGTAAGTGCACCTATATCCAGCAATGCCCATGGAAGCCAGAAGAGGATATTGGATCCCCTGGAACTGGAGTTACAGACAGTTGTCAGCTGCCATTTGGGTGTTGGGAACTGAACCCAGGTGTTCTGTAAGAAAAGCCAGTGCTCTTAACTGCTGAGCCATTGCTCAAGCCCCTATTTTAATTTTGTTAGTGTGTATGTGGTTGCTCTCCAAGGTCAGAAGAGGGCGTTGGATCTCCTGGAGCTGGAGTTACAAGTGGTTATAAACTTCCTAATATTGGTGCTGGCAACAACACTAAGGTCCTCTGAAAGAGCTGCACACACTCTTAACTGCTGCACCATTTCTCCAGCCCTGTTTCCTTATTTTTGAGATGAAAATTATTGTGTATATGGTGTGTGTGTGTGTGTATGTGTGTGTGAGTTCATGTGTGCATGTGTGTACATACACATGGAGGCCAGATGTCAGTATCAGGTGTCTTCCTCAGTCATTCTTCATGTCATGTTTATTAAATTTTGACTTTAAAAATATTTTTATTTGCCGGGCGTGGTGGTGCATGCCTGTAGTCCCAGCACTTGGGAGGCAGAGGCAGGCGGATCTTTGTGAGTTCAAGGCCAGCCTGGTCTACACAGTGAGTTCCAGGACAGCTGGGGCTACAGGGAGACCCTGCTTCAAACAAACAAACTAACAAACAAACCAGCTGCAATGAGAAAAAAAATGAAAAAAAAAAAGTGCTACTGTAAAAATATTTTTATTTATTATTTTTATTTTATGTGTATGTGTGTGGGTTTGAGTTTATGTAGGTGCACCATGTGAGAGCAATGCTGGTGGAGGTCAGAAGAGGGCATTGGCTCCCCTGGAACTGGAGTTACAGACAGTTGTTAGCTGCCACGTGGGTGCTAGGATTCGAACCTGGGTCTTCTGCAAGAACAACCAGTGTTCTTAACCGCTGAGCCATCTCTCCAGCCCTGACTTTTTAATTTTTTAAGGTTTATTTTATGTGTATGTGTGTGGGTTTGAGTTTATGTAGGTGCACCATGTGAGAGCAATGCTGGTGGAGGCCAGAAGAGGGCATTGGCTCCTCTGGAACTGGAGTTACAGCTGGTTGTGAGCCACCCCATGTGGGTGCTGGGAACTAAACCCAAGTCCTCTAGAAGAGCAGCCAGTGCTCTTAACTGTTGAGCCATCTCTTCAGCTGTACATTTTTATTTATTTTGTGTGAATGTGTGCTTGCTGGTGTGTGTGTGTGCATGCACATGCCAAAATGTGCTTGTGGAGGTCAGGTCAGAACAAGTATCAGAAGGCGATGGAGTCTCTCCTTCCTCCATGTGAGTCCCAGGGATTGAGCTCAGTTTGTCAGATGTGGTGGCAAGCACCTTTTTTTGGGGGGGGTGGGATGTGGCCCTGGCATGGAACTCACTAGGTAGACCAGGCTGGCCTCTAATTCGCAGAGAATGTGACATTGAAAAATAGCTCTAATCGTTGCCAGTTGTTCATCTGAGACACTTGACACTATAGAATGCTTGCTTTTCCTCCTCTCCTTGTTCTGGAATCTTCCATCACCTTTGAGCTCTTGTCTCTTTCGCCTATAAACATTCAATATACCCTGAATCCATTATTCACTTTTTTAAAATGGAATTTTTTGAGAATTCCATACAATATATTTTAATCATATTTAGAAGCCTTCTCCCTCTTGCCGCATTTCATGTACTTTATCATATATTATCTATATTTATATCTCTATGTAAAGGCCTATAGAGTCTAATTTGTGTCCCCAAATGTCCTTCAGTGTGGGTCCGTCCACCAGAGCCTGGTTAACCGGCGAAGAGTCTCACCCTTAAACAAGACTGGCTCTCCTCTTCCCAGTTGCCATCAGTTGCCAATAGCTAGGGCTGCAGTTGCTTACCCATTTCCCCACGTCTGTGCTGGGATTTTGTCTGGGCTGAGCTTACATGGGACTTGTGCACACTGTCACCATTGCTAAGAGTTCATAATGAGTAACTTCTCAGTTGTTTGGAAAGCTCTGTTTTCTTGTGCTCATCCACCACCCCTGGCTAGTACCGTCTCTCCACCCCCTCTTCTGCAATGGTCTCTGAGGTTTGGGAAGCAGAAGTTTGATACAGGCATCAGCTTCCAGGATAAGCAGTTTGTAGCGTCTTATTCTCCACGCATTGGCCAGTTGTGGTTCTCTGTGTTAACCAGCATCTGCTGTGTAAAGAAGCTTCTTTGCTAAGAGTTGAGAGATGTATTAATGACTTTTGCCTCCAATCCTGCTGTCCTCCCCAAGGCCCTGACTTGTCCACTCCTGCTGTATCTTGTCTGTTGGACACAACGCAGCCCACAGGGTCTGGCTTGTGTCTTCAGATTAACCTGCACCTCCCCATCCTATCCCCTGCAGCCTGGCCTCCATGACCCCTCTGGGTTTGAAACTCCCATGGGAGATGAAAAAGTATATTTTACTTGTGCGTGGCTTTCCCTATTATGTTGTGTTCTCCCCCTCCACAGGGGAAAAGTTGCTTTCCATGTGTGAGTGCGTGCGTGTGTACATGCTCCTGTACGTTTGTGTGTTTTTCACCTGCCTCCCACCCTTCTGTGTCATTCCAACTCCTTTCTCTACAAAGAGGAACAACAAACTGTGGCACTTGTTTTTGTAAATAAATCTTTATTGGCACAGGGCCGCACTCCTTTGTGTACCCCTCTTCCTAGGCTCCTTATGTGTCCTAATGGTAAGGAGTTTAGTAGTGACAAGAGAGAGCTATTTACACTTCGGTCTTTCACCACAAGAGTTTTCTGTGCCCTGGTCTGGATTACATATTATTTTTGAGGTGCTAGGGATTAAATCCCGAACCTTGAACGTGGTAGACAAATGCAGTGTTGCTGCATTACAGCCCCAGCCTCCTGTGCTTCACTTCTTTTCCCTCCCTCCCTCCCTCCCCCCCTTCCTTTCTTTTTGTCTGTTTTTTGAGCCATGGTCTCCCTGTAACCCCAGCTGGCCTGAAACTCACTGTGTAGACCAGGCTGGCCTTGAACTCCCAAAGATCTACCTGCCTCCGCCTCCTGTGTGCTAGCATTAAAAGTATGCACCACCATGCCCAGCTTCATGTAGATACTTTGATGAGGCTGGTAATTTTGTATTGATCATAGTTTGATTCAGTGACTGTTAAGAGAGGGCTGCTCCTTTCTTTCTTTCTTTCTTTCTTTCTTTCTTTCTTTCTTTCTTTCTTTCTTTTGACTGAGCCTCTAGTAGCCCAGGCTGACCTTGAACTCTCTATGTAGCTGAAGATGACCTGGAACTCCTGATCATGCTTCCACCTCCTAAGTGCCGGGATGACAGGTCTGTGTCACCAAGCCTGGTTTGTGTGGTTCTGGGATGGCACCCAGAGCTTTATATGCACTAGGCAAACATTACCGGTTGAGCCATATCCCCAGCCCTAGTGTGTATCTTTTTAAACCTTAGAAAAATATTTATTGTTAGAATTACCACAGAGTAAAACTGGCTGTTTTGTGCACATGTTTCTTGTTTTTTTGAGTCAAGGATCTTGCTATGTAGACCAGGCTGGCCACAAACTCGCAGAGATCCACCAGCTTCAGCCTCCCAAGTGCTGGGATTAAAGCACCTAATCACAGCCTTCTTTTTGTTATCAAGTTGTTCTTTTTAAAAAGTTATTTATTTTTATTTTATGTGTATGAATGTTTTGTCTGCATGTATGTTAGTGCACTACATGCATGCAATGCCCGTGGAGGCCAGAAGAGGGCATTGGATCCCCTAGAACTGGAGTTACAGATGGTTGTTAGCTGTTACGTGGGTGCTGGGAACCAAACCCAGGTCTTCTGCAGGAGCAGCCAGTGCCCTTCACCACCATGTATCCTCTAGCCCCCTGTTTTTTCATTTTTGTTGGTGATTTGGCTGCCTAAAACGACCCCACATACTTCAGAAGTATGTCTTTTGTCCTTAAGGCAAGAAGGCTGCATCTCATATTGAAAATGGGTGTGCTCAGAGGTACATTCTCATGTGTTTATTGCTGTATGATTCAGAATAGCCAAGAGATAGAACCAGCCCAGATGCCCGTTGACAGATCAGTGGATAAAGAAAATGTGGTCCATATACACAAAGGAATATTATGCAGCTGTGAAGAAAAATGAAGTCATGTCATTTACAGGAAAATGGATGGCACTGGAGATGTTAAGGGAAATAAGCCAGACGCAGACAAATACCTCCTGGAACCGAGATGTAAATGATTGTGTGTGTATTTATATATGTGTGTCTGTAGGTCATGAAACTAGAAAGGGGATTGTGAGGGAGGTGATTTAATCTTAAGGCAGGAGGGAAATATGTTGATGGAATATGTGTGATAACAAAGCTGACGGTGGGCTGAGGCTGTGGCTCAGTTGGTAGTGTGTTTACCTAGCATGTACAAAATCCTGGGTACAACCCCCCCCCCAGCATTGAATAAGCCAGGCATAGTGGCGCACTCCTGTCCTCCCAGTACTCAGGAAGTAGAGGCAGAAGGATTGAAAGTTCAAGGTCACCGTTGGCTACTAGTGAGTTTAAGGCCAGCCTGGGCTCCAGGATACCTTAGCTCCAAAATGAATGAATGAATGAATGAATGAATGAATGAATGACTAATTGTGCACAGACACTTAGAGGAAACTAACCCCATATTGGGTAATTCCATGTTCCAGAGTGTTCCATGGAACAGAACTATGGCAAACTGTTGGCTGTAAGTGGTTGCTCATGACAAGTTTAACCCTTGTGAATTGGGAGGGCTAGAGAGATGGCTGTGTTGTTAAGAATACTAGCTGTTCCTGCAGAGGACCCAGGTTTGGTTCCCAGCACCCATACAGCAGCTAGCACCTATCCTAAACTCCAGTTCCAATGCCCTCTCCTAGCCTCCGTGGGCATTGCACACATGGGTGCACTCACATATATACAAGCAAAACATTCACACACATAAAATAAACATATAAATAAAGTATTTTAAAAACTGTGAATTGGAGCTGGGTGTGGTGGCACACACCTTTGATCCCAGCACTCTGAGTCAGAAGCAGGCGGATTTCTGTGAGTTCAAGGCCAGCATGGTCTGTGTAGCAAGTTCTAGGTCAGCTGGGGCTACAGGGAGACCCTGTCTCAAAACCAAACCAAACCAAACCAAAACAACAAAAACTCCAAAATTTATGAGCTGGGCTGGTCAGTTTCCTATCTAGGGTCCTTTGGAATGCAAAAAAAATCATGTTTACTAATGTTTTCATCTGTGTGTAGAGCCTTGGTTATGCATTCTAGAAGATTCACCCAGTGGCTCAGAACACTCTTGATTTGTGTTTTTGTGTTTCGATGTAAAGGTTGGATCCTGGTGTCAAGGAGTGATATACTCACTCTGGAGAGTTTAACAAAGTTCTTAATTTTTTAAACATTTATTTATTTATTGTGTGTTTGCAAGTGTGTATATGTGTGTATGGAGGTCAGAGGACAACTTGCTGGAGTCTGTTCTCTCCTACCCTGTGGGTTCCAGGGATCAAACTCTAGGTCATCATCATGCTTGGCTGCAAGCACCTGTTGAGCCATCTTGCTGGCCCACACTATGGAGAGTTCAGAAACCTATTTTGTTCCTAGTGAACAAAGTTTTGTTGGTCTGCATGATTAAGAGCAGATTGGCTCTTGAGCTCCAGTTGGAGACTGTGAGGATTAAATTTCCAACTTTGTGTGTGTGTGTGTGTGTGTGTGTGTGTTGTTTTCTTCCAATTCCTTAAGCACGCATGCCAGGTTTATCAAAAAGCCCCTGATATCCTGCTCAGAATAGCAGGATGTTACCGTACACCCCCATGGTCCTTTGTCTCCTTGGCTTTTGAGGGAATTTGGAAACCATAGGTACTTTCTGAAAGCTGTGTTGATTGAGGTGGGGAAAGGTGCTGCCTGGACGGGAAGGACACACAGCTGCTGCAGCATGCCCGTTTGTTCACGGTCTTTCTGTGATTTCTTTTTGCTCATGTCTCAGGCTAGTATTTTTTTTCCCTCTTTCTTCCATATGATCTAAGAGAGATGCTCTTTTAAAAATAATTTTTAGTGTGTGTGCGTGTGTGCGTGTGTGTGTACATGCCTCTGTGTGTGTGTGTGTGTGTGTGTGTGTGTGTGTGATTAGAGGACAACTTGCCCATGTCAGTTCTCTCTTCCCATTATGTGAGTCCTGGGGCTTGAACTCAGGTCATCAGTCTTGGCAGCAAGCACCTTAACCCTCTGAGCCATCTCTCTGGCCCTCTGCCTTTCTTCTTATATCTCTCTCCTTTTCTCTAGAACGCATGATGATTATAGTGAACTTGCTTCTGTTAACAGATTTTTCTCCTCTTTTTACTCTGGGTCCCTCTGTGCCCGTTCTGTCCTTCAGTTCCTGAGCTCTCTCTTCTTTGACCAGCACGTCCTTTCCCCTCTTCAGTTCTCTATGCACTTCCTGTGTCTAATTCTCTTTCCTCTTGACCCACTGACACCTATTTCTTTCTCATGATACTAGATCTCAGATCTCCGCCCTCCCCGCTCTGACGTGGTCATCCCCGCTGTGGTACTGGCTTGTCTTGACAGAGTCTATGTTGCCTTCACACAGGGAACATGTGCAGATTCAGTGAATAGAGAAAATCATGCTCTAAGGCCAAGCAAACAAATACACCAAGCTCAAATCCAGTTTGCCTCATTAACAAAATTTTTTGATTTATTTTTTATTTTACGTGTATAAGTATTTTGCCTGCATGTATGTAAGTGCACCATGTGTGTGCAATGTTCATGGAGGCCAGAAGAGAGGGTCAGGTCCTCTCTGTTGTTAGTTACCATGTGTGGCTAGGAACTGGCTCAGTCCTCTGTAAGAGCAACCAGTGCTTAATCACTGAGCCATCTTTCCAGTCCAGTTTGAGGCAGGGTCTCCTCTGAAGCTCCAGCTGACCTGGAACTTGATATGTAGACTAGGCTGGCCTCCATCTCACAGAGGTCCTCTTGCGTCTGTCTCCTGAGCGCTGGGATTAAAAATGTGTGTGACCAAACCTGGCTGCTGTGCACCTTTTAAGCAATCTAAGTCCCTTTCGGACCTTCTGTTTTTTCTTTCTTTCCTTTCTTTTCCCCAAATTCTTTCTCTGTGACAGAGGTGCATCTTCTCCCCTCAGGCAGTTTTCTACCCCTCTGAACTCTGTAATACTCAGAGGAGACTGCGTCACACAGGATGACTGTCTTTTACTTCTTGTATGGCATTTTTGTGTGTGTACATTGTTGAAATCTGTTTTGTTGAGCCAGTCTTCCCTGCTGGATCTGAGCCCCATAGACTCTCTGATCATTTTGGACTTCCGACGTCCCTGGCTTGTACCTTCGGAAGACTGACATCTGCCTTCCTCTGATAAGATATAATAAAAAAAAAAAACCC
>NW_008348083.1:718629-745395 GCF_000622305.1 Nannospalax galili
GGCCCTGGTCTGTGCCCTCGGGAGGCTGACAACTGCCCTTCCCTGATAAAATAAAAAAAAAAAAAAAAAAACCCTATATTTTCTGTGTATGAATGTTTTGCCTGCATATATGTAAGAGCACCATGCAATGCCCACGGACGCCAGAAGAGGGCATTGGGTCTCTGGGAACTGGAGTTAGAGCAGGTTGTTAGCTGCCATGTAAGTGCTGGGAATTGAACCCAGGTTCTCTGCAAGAGCAGCCAGTGCACTTACTTGCTGAGCCATCTATCCTACCCCTTCTCTGTTTAATGTTGAACTATTGTCGTTTGTATTCCTCAGTCCCCAGCTATCCCCTGCAGATGGACCTTCCCTTCTGTTTACTTACTCTTCCCATTGCTGTGACAACATACCCAACAAGCAACTAAAGGAAGGAAGGTTTTTTTCTGGCTTACAGTTAAAAAGTTCAGCTCGTCATGTTGGGGAAATCATAGTGGCAGGAGTGCAAGGCAGCAGGTGGTCACAGTGTACCACAGTCAGGAAGCAGAGAGATGAGCTGCTGCTCAGCTTGCTTTCTCCTTTTTATACAGTCCAGAACCCCAGACCATCGGGATGGTGCCACCCATACTTAGGGTGGATCTTCCCAGGTCAGTTAACACGATATAGAAACTCCTTTGTAGACATGCCAAGAGCTCTGTTGTTTCCATGCTGATTCTAATCCCATCCAGTTGATAATGAAGGTTAACCATCACTGGGTTGGGGCGATGTCTCAGTGGTTAAAGCACTTGCTGAGTAAGCCTGAGGATTATTGGGGTTTGGTCCTCAGAACCCACATAAATGTTGGATGAGTGTGGAGCCTTCCTGTAATTCTAGCCCAGGAAGGTGGGAACAGAAGCTGGATCTTTAGATCAAGCTGGTTGGTGTGAGTAGTCATATTGTTGAGCTCTGGGTTTGATTGAGAGACCTGCCTTGATGAATACGGTGTAAAAGTGATGGAGGATGATTCTTGATATCAACATGCACGTGAACACACGTGCACATGCACTCCTCCCAGTTGTGCCCCCCCACCACCACACGAACATAGACAAAGAAAAGAAAAAAGATTAATCATCACACTTTCCATTCAGGAAATGTTCCTTTTTTTTCTGGGCTCACGACTTAGGTGACTTTCTCAGAAGACAAAAGAGGTTCAGAGAGGGCCAGAGCTTGCTTATGGTCACACAACAGAGAAAAGGCAGAGTTGGGATTTGAACTGAGGATTAGTTTGCTTAGGCTGTGTTTGCAAAGTAACACAGACACATGGTGACTTCACACAGAGCCCAGGACCAAAGTCCTTAGGCACAGAGGGCTTTGTAGTGAAAGTTTTCCTAGCTGCAGAGATGACTCAGTAAAATACTTGCTGGCCAAGCGTGAGTATCTGGGTTCAAATCTCCAGGACCTACATTAAAAAATGCATGTGGCAGTGTGCATCTGTATTTCTAGCACTGGGAAGATGGGGACAGGAAGACCCCTGGGTCTTGCTGGCTAGCTGGGCTAGCCAAGCCATCAAGCTCCAGGTTCAGTGAGATACCATGTGTCAAAAAAATAGGGTGGATGGTGCTGGAGGGATGCTGAGAGGGTAAAGCACTTGCTGTGCTTGAGGACCTAAGTTTGGATGTCCTGCATCCATGTAAAACCTATGTGTGTATCTCTAGGCCTGGGGAGGCAGAGACAGGAGGATCTGGGGAACTCCTTGGCCCCCTAGTTTAGCTGAAACAGCAAGCTCCAGGTTCAGCTAGACCTGTCTCAGAAAAATTATGGTGACAAATGATAGAGGTAGACAGCCAAGGATGGCCTCCACATGCACCTGCACACATATGCACCCCTTCACATGCACCCTCACACAATGCACACATATGCACCTACACACATGTGCACCCACCTACATGCACCCACATGTGTACCCACATAGCACACAGACATACACCTAAACACACTCACCCACCCACATGCACACATGTATACCCACACAAGTGCACACACAGATGTGCATCCACATACATGTGCACACCTACACACGCACACATACATGCGCACCCACAGTGTACGCACATATGTACACAGCAACATGTGCACGCATACATACACACATGCACCCACATTTGTGCATACACACAACATACAGTGCTCAGCACACAAACATGCAAACCCCCACACATGTACACACATGTGCACCCACACATACACATGTGTACCCACACACTAGTGAACACACATAACCCCACATGCACCCCACACATGTGTTTGCCACAGTGCACATGTAGAGGTCAGAGGACAACTTGGGGAAGCCAGAGCTCTCTTTACCTGGGGATCCTGTGGATTGAATTCATGCTGTCAGGCTTGGCAGCAAGCACTTTTACCCACTGAGCCACCCCCCTCCCCGATTTTTGTACCTATGTGCTTGTGGAGGCTACAGGTTCACTAAACCTGAAGCTCACTGTTTTGGTTCGGTTGACTGCCCAATGAACCAGTGGGATCCACCTGTCTGTCACAGGCATGTACTGCCATGCCCAGTGTTTTATGTGGGTGTTGGGAATCTGAACTCTTGTCCTTATGCTTATACAGTAAGCACTTTATCCACTGAGCCATCTCCTCCACTCTTGCTTATTTATTTAGTTTTAAAAATTGGATTTATAGCCAGGTGTGGTGGCACATGCCTTTAATTCCAGCACTCAGGAGGCAGAGACAGGCAGGGCGCATGAATACTAGGATCAGGAGTTCAGGATCATCCTTGGCAATGTATGAAGTTTGGGGCCAGCCTGGAGACTGTGTCCCAACAACAACAATAACAGCCACAAAGAAAAAGAAAAGATAAAAAAGCCTGGTGTGATGGTGCATGCCTGTCATCCCAGCAGAGGAGGATGAAGTAGGAGGAGCATATGTTTGAGGCCAGCCTGGGCTATGTAACAAGACCTAGTCTCAAAGAAACTGAAATACAAAGAAAACAAAACTGAGGGGGTGGAGACTGGAGAGCTGGCTCAGCAGTTAAAGCACTGGTTGCTCTTGCAGAGGACCCAGGTCCAGTTCCCAGCACCCACATGGTGGCTAACAACTGTGTGTAACTCTAGTTCTGGGGGATCTGATGGCCTCTTCTGGCCTCTGTGGGCTTTGCACACACATGGTGCATTTACATACATGCAGGCAAAACTCATACAAATGAAACAACAAAAACTAAAAAGAACTGAGGGGGTTTAAAGGTAACCCTGAACATGTTTATCAGAGTTATGGGCTAAAGGAAAATACTAGCCTGGTATTTTCCCACAGGTATGACAAACTGGCTGAAATTCGTACATGCATTTCTGGTGCCAATCCCGACCTCCTCTGAGTTCTTTTTTTCTGTCCCAACAGTAAATTGTCATATTGTCCTCAACTCACAGGGACACATAAAGTTTTAATGAGGTAAGAGTTAGATTCACAGGGAGATGAAAAAAGTGAAATGATATTTTGTTGGCCCCTGCAATTAGAGCCATTTAATCCTTATTTGCAATAACTTTAGTGAGTTGGAATTCGAGAGCTGACAATTCTCCCATCTCAAGCATGTAATTTGGTGGTTTTGCGTGCATTCACTGAATTGTGCAGCCATCACCACACTCAATTTAGAACGTTTTATTATCCTTCAAAGAATCCCTGTCCCCTCCAGTTCTCTTCCCCAGCTCCCAGCAACCTACCACTCTACTTCCTTTTTCTCTGGGATTTTCCTATCATGGATGCTGTATTTAAATTCACTTTGTAGCTTTTTATGCCTCATTCTTTCACTGAATGTGTGATATTTTTCAAGGTTCACTAGTACTAGTGTGTTTCAGAACTTTACCCCCTTTTATGGCTGAGTAATATTCCTTTTGTATGGCTGTGCTACAGTCTTATTCATGAGTCCCTTGATGGACATTTGGGTGGTATCCAGGCTCTCGCTAGGATGAAAACTGCTGTGGACTTTTGCATGCAAGTTCTTGGTGTGAATGTATGTTTTCATTTCTGTTGGGTACATAGGAGTGGAATTGCTTGGTCTTTGTGTGTGTGCAAGTGGACACCAGAGGTCCATTTGGGTAATAGTCCTCTTGTGCCATCTACCTTTAAAGATTAATTTATTTTTAATTTTATTGTTTTCTTTTCAAATTATGTGTATGTGTGTGTGTCTAAGTGTGGGTTTTTGCACGTGAGTTCAATACTGGAGTTACAGGCTGCTGTGAGCCGCCTGATGTGGGTGCTGGGAATCTGACTTAGGTCCTTTGGAAGAGCAGCATGTCCTCTTAACTGCTGAGCCATCTCTCCACCCCAGATGTATTTTTATTTTATGTGTATGAGTGTTTGTCTACATGCATGTAAATGTACTCACCACATGTGTACAATACCCTTGGAGGCCAGAAGAGGGCATCAGATCCCCTGGAACTGGAATTATGGACAGGCATTCCTGCTATCCCTGTGCTGGGAACCCAGTCTGAGTCCTCTACAAGAACAGACAGTATAAGTGCTGAGCCATCTCTCTAGCCTGTCGCCTTGTTTTTATGCCATAGGGCATCTCACTGACCTGAACTCTCCTTAGAGAGTTAGGCTAGGCTGGCTTGCCAAGGAGCCCTCATCAGCAATGGGATTACAGTGCACCTGGCTTCTTTATGTTGGTGCTGGGGATAGAACTCAGTTCCTCAACTTTGTGTGGCAAACACTTTACTGATTATGCCATTTTTTTCTTTTTTCTTTTTGCATGTATGGTGCATGGATGTGTGTAGTATGTTTGCATGTGTGGGGTGCAGGTGTGCGTGCAGGCGCACGTGTGTGTGGAAGCCGAAAGTTGATATTGGGTGTCTTCCTTGATGACTCTCCACCTTATTTCCTGAGGCAGGACCTCTGCCTCGAATCTAGAGCTCACTTACTCAACTGCTCTGCTCAGCCAGCTTGTTCTGGGCATCCCCTGACTCCAGCTTCTGAGTGGTGGGATTACAGGCAAGCTGCCATGCCTACCTGGCATTAACATGGGTGCTGGGGACCAGGCCTCTTGTCCTCATGTTTGCATGGCTAGCGTATGGCCTACTAAGCTGTATCTTTAGCTCTTTCTCCAGCCCTCCATCTCTCCAGGACTCCAACCCATGGAATAATGCCACTCACATTCACCCACCTCAGTTAGCCCAATGTGGAAACTCTCTCACAGACATGCTTATCTCCTAGGTGATTCTAGATCCTATCCAGTTGACAATCAAGACAAGTCATGGGCTGGAGAGATGGCTCAGCAGTTAAGAGTGCTGGCTGCTTTTGCAGAAGGCATGGGTTTGATTTCCAATACCCACATGGCAGCTAATAACTGTCTGCAACTCCAGTTCCAGGGGATCCTAAACCCTCTTCTGGCTTCCATGGGCACTGTACACATATGGTACACTTACATACATGCAGGTAAATATTCATACACATAAAAAGAAATTAAAAAAAGATTAACCACCACAAGGTTGGGGAGATGGGTCTCTAACTGTCAGTATCTCCCCTTTTTTGAAACCACTGAGCTGTCTCTGCAGGGAACCTCAGCACTGGGGCGGGGTGCATGACTACATGAGGTTTGAGTTGGCCCCCTCAAATTTGCCTCCCAGCTTGGACTTGGCTTTTGCTGGGTTGGGGGGGGGTCATGTTCTTTTTAGAGCTGGGTGGGCAAGTGTCTGGAACATGGTGGCAGTTGATGGTCCCTGGGGACTGGAGCTGTCTGTCCCACTTTCTATTGAGCCAGTGTATGACTGTTCCATGAATTGAGCTTAACATGGATTCGGAGCCAAGAGCATCGAATCTGAGAGCTTTGAGATGTTCCCTTTATTGCTTTTGCAATATCTTTCTAATTTATGCTTCATTTGTGGTTCATCCCTAGGGTATATTTTTTTCTTTGTGTGTGCGTGTGTGTGTGTGTGTGTGTGTGTGTGTGTGTTCTTAAACATATGTGCAGGTCCGTGTGGAGGTCAGAGGATAACCTGGGGTGGCATTCCTCAGGCATTGTCCACCTTGTTTTTTAGACACTGGTCTGGATCTCACCAAGTAGAGTGGCTTGGCTGCCAGCGAGCCCCAGGGTCTACCCATCTCATCCTCCCCAGTGCTGGAATTACAAGCACTCACTAGCAGTGCCTGGCTTTTAAAAAGTGTGTCTTCAGACTCATACTGGACTCGAATTGCTCCTCTGGTCCTCCAGCCTTAACCTGGGACAACAGGTGTATGTCGCCAAACTCCACATCAGAGTAGGGGTGTGTGCGTGTGTGTATGGGTGTGTGTATGTGTGTGCGTGCTTGTGAAGGTCAGGGGACAACTTGAAAGTGTCAGCCAGTTCTCTTCTGCTGTGTGCGCCCCAGGGATCAAACTAACATTGTCAGGCTTGGTGGCAAGCACCTTTTACCTGCTGAGCCACTCCGTAAGCTCCAGGGTGGATTAAAAAATATTAATATTTAGAATGATTTTTTGTTTGTGTATGAGTGTTTGTTTGCCTGCATGTATGTAAGTGCATTTGTGTCATACAGTGTCCACAGAGGCCAGAACTGGAATTCGAGTTAAGAACTGTTGTTAGCCACCATGTGAGTGCTGGGAACTGAACCTGGGTCCTCTGCAAGAGCACTCAGTACTCTTAAGGGCTGAGTGATATCCTGTTTAATGGAGGAGGAGGCGGAGGAGAAGAGGAAAGAGAGGAGAAGGGGGAGGAGAAGACACGGCAGGAGGAGGGGAAGGGGGAGGGGCAGGGGGCTAGGAAGGAGGAGGAGGAGATACTGGAGGGGGAGGAGGAGGGGAAAAAAGCCAGGCGTGGTGGCACACTCCTCATCCCAGCTGGAGAGGTGGAGGCAGAAGGACTCCCCCCGCCCCCAGCTCTGGACCCGTGAGAGACCCCGTTTCTAAAAGAAGGAGGAACAACAAAAACAATGAAACAACAAAGCCGGGCGTGGTGGCGCACACCTTTGATCCCAGCGCCTGGGAGGCAGAAGCAGGGGGATGTCTGTGAGATCGAAGCCAGCCTGGTCTACATAGTGAGTTCCAGGCCAGCTGGGAGGACCAGGAAGGTCTTCACATCATTGCTATTGTGTTCCTATCTTCCTCATCCTTTTTCCAAATAAGAATCTGAAATCAAAAGGATGCTAGGTACTGACTTGGGCCCATATGCCAGGGTGCCAGCCCATGCCTGACCTGGGAAGGAAGAGGAGAGAAGCTGGGAACAGAAACTGTCCCTAAACTAGGGGCAGATGGAGATGAAAAGAAGAGCACAAAGTCTTCTTCGAAGCTCCCTCATGTCTAGGCTGCTTGGAAATGGGTAAGAAATTGGTCCAGCCTTCAGCAGACCAAATTGAGCAGTGTGTGCGGCCTGCGCTGCTTAAATGCAATAGCTGATCTAATCACCAGTCTTGTTCTCTGGGAGGCTCTTCGCTGCATTTTAGCACTGAGAAGTGTTTTTTTCTCTTTTTTGTGGTTCGAGCTGCTTTTTAAAAAAGAAAAAAAAAAAAAAAAAAATCAAACCAAACCAAAACAACCCCCCTCTCCCCCAAGCAAATGAACAAAGGAGGTACACGGCTCTTGAGGAGGAACAGCACCTGAGGTTGTCCACTGACACCCCCCCCTCCCCCGGAGTAAAAGAAAAGGAAAAATTTTAAATAAGAAACAAAAAACTGCCCCAGAGATGCCCGTGACGTATTTAGAGAAAAGAAATAGCAACACAGCTGATATAGATCGAGTGCCTGCTAGATACTATCTGCTGCCTGGCTGTTATTTTGAATTATCATTTATTGCTCCTGACTGATCATGTGACATGGGGTACAGGGACCTTTGGAACTGAGTGACTGTTTAGCATGGTGCAAAGGCTGGAGGGGTTTGAGAACATTTAGGGCCCTGAGTACAAATTGTGTAGGGTCAAGGGGAGCCATGGAGGGTGTTGGAGCATGTCCCCCAGTGTGTGAGATTGGGCACTCTGGAAAACTTCCCACACCCAAGTAAAAGGTAATTAGACCTCGATTGGCAGCTAGGATGGCAGGTCAAGGGAGCACAAAGCTAGTCAGGGAGTACAGCCACGCAGGGAACATAGCCAACCGAGGAGGTGGGCGAAAACAGGACAAAACATGTGTCCAGTTTTCCCTTGTCCGGCTCTGCTGTGAGCCACCGTGACCCGTCAGTCATTCCTGAAGACCTTCCGCGCTGACGCACAGGGGAGGGGCAGGGATCCCGTTGCACCCGCCCCCTTGCTCAGCCTTCTCTAATCCTGCTGAGTTGATTGCATCATAGATGGGGCGATGATTATGTTAAGGCTTTGAACAGGAGCCTGCCACCGAAGAATTATTTAGGCATGGATGCTTCACAGGGAAAGTCATTCATCTGGGCTGGCTGCGGAATTTGAAGTGCAGAGCCCATAGCTGGTGACCGGGAAGCTGACGACTGCCCCTAATTCTTCTCGTAGCTTTTCCTTTTTGGATGGGGATGGAACCCAGGGCCTTGGGCATGGAAGGCAGGAGCTCTACTGCTGAGCCACGACCCCAGCCCCTCACTAGGGGATTCTAGGCAGGCCCTCTACCTCTGGAGACATGTCCTCAGCCCCTCACTGGGGAATTCTGGGTAGGGGTTTTACCACTGAGCCACACCCCTAGCCCCTTTTAAAAAAACTGTGTAATAATTTAAAAAAGGTTTTAGATTCCACTTAGGAGTAAGCTGAGGCAGTATTATCTTTTCTGGTATATTTCACTCACTGTAATTCCTTTCAGGTCCATCTGTGTTGTCACAAGGGACAGAACATCATCCTCTATAGCTGAATAGTGTTCCTCCTTTCTGCTCTCCTTATCCCTCTCTTTCTGCTGTGTGTTGTTTTGAGACAGTCTCACTTTCTGACCTAGGCTATCCTCAAGCTCACGATCCTTCCACCTCAGTCTCTCAAGCACTGGGATCACAAGTGTGTGCCAGTATACCTCTCACATTGTATTGCCCACGTGCCCTAGGAGGTCAGGGAGGGCATTGAATCCCCTAGAACTGGAGTTACAGGTGGTTGTGAGCTGCCTGATGTAGGTGCTGGGAACTGAGCCCAGGTCCTCTGCTAGAGCACTACACATTTTCAATGGCTGAGCCATCTGTCCAGCCTTAATACACCATATTTCTGCTCATCTATTGATGGAGATTTTGGGCAATAGCTGTTATCAGAAAGATGATAACAAATGCTGGTGGAAGTGAGTAAAGGGACTGTTACCCACTACTGCTGGAGTGTTAGTGGGTATGGCCTTGGGAAAACAGTATTGAGAATCCTTACAGCCTGAAAATAGAACCACTGCTGTCTTCCACTGGGCAGATCGCCAAAGCTCAGGACATCAGGATGTGGAAGAGACAGCCACACGCCCCTACTGACTACAGCACTGTCCACAGTCAGGAAGATTTAAATGATTTAAAACGATCCCTGGTTCTTTTCCTCCATTAATTGGTTTTAGCATACAAAATAATTTCAATATATGTCATTTTATATATGTATATGACTATATTTTGGTCACAGTCATTCCCCGGTACCCTCTGTTGGTTCTCTACCCACCCACTGGTCTCTCTTCTCACTCCACTTGGTTGTCTTTCTTGGTCCCCCATCAAATATATATATGTGAAGTGCAGACCCCATAGCTGGTGACTGGGAAACCGACATCATTCTTCATAACCGAATAGTACTCCACTGTGTGTATATGTCACAGTTTTTTTGTCCTTCTGATGATGATATTATTATTATTATTTTATTGAGACAAGGTCTCCCTTAGCCCCAGCTGGCCTGGACCTCACTATGTAGACCAGGCTGGCCTACAGAAGTCTGCCTGCTGCTGCCTCCCAAGTGCTGGGATTAAAGGCATGTACCGCCTTTTCACATCTGGCTTTTTTTGGAGACAGGGTTTCACTGAGTGGCTCCAGATGGCCTGGAAGTCTCTATGTAGAGTAGGCTGGCTTCCATCTCACAGATCCTCTCTTCCTCCTGAGTGCTGGGATTAAAGGCATGTGCCACCACATATGGCCTTTTATTATTATTTTTTCAGAGAGGATCCCCTGTAGCTCAGGCTGGCCTCCTATTCCATATGTAGCCAAGGATGACCTTGAACCCACGATCCTTCTGCTTTCACCTCCCAAGTGCTGGGATGATAGGCATGCAGCACCACACCAGGTGTATGCAGGGCTGGGGATGGAGCACAGGGCTTCTTGCATGCTCAGCAAGCATTCTACCAACTGCCCCATAGTCCCTGTTCCCCATTCATCTACTGATGGACAGCTAGGCTCAGCTGTAGATGGATGTCTAGCCTTGGCTACTGTCAGTACTGCATCATTGAACATGAATGTACAAGAAATCTATTTTATGTTGACCTAGATTCCTTTGGGGGATGTTTAGGCCATGGTTCTATGTGTATGTATGTGTGGCTTGGGGCACGTGTACATGTGTATACATGGCAGAAGCCAGTGGCCAACCTCAAGTATAGTTCCTCCAGAGCTCTCTGCCTTGTTTCTTTTTAAAATGAAAAAAATTATTTTTATTTTATGTGTTTGGGTGTTTGGCCTCCATGTATGTGTACCTGAGTTGTGCAATGCCTGAAGAGGCCAGAAGAGGGTGTCGGATCCCCTGGAACTGGAATTACTGACAGTTGTTAGCTGCCATTTGGGTGCTGGGAACTGAATCCTGGTCTTTGGAAGAGCAGCCAGTGCTTTTAATGGCTGAGCCATCTCTAGCCTCTACCTTGTTTCTTGAGACAGATCTCTTACTGGATCCCGGATTCAACTAGATGTGCTGGTCATTGAGCCCTGGGATTTGTCTGTCTCTGCCTCCAGGTCCTGGGGTTATAGACATGTGCAGCCATGCCCAGCCATGCCCAAATTATTACATGGATCTTGGGAGTGGAGGTCAGGCCCTCACGCTTGCACAGCTAGCACTTTACTGATTCTGCAGCTCTGGCCTGGCTCTTTTTTTCGCTTTATTTTCATTTTTTTTGTGTGTAAGTGTTTTACCTGCATGTGTGTGAGCGCACCCATGTCATGCAATGCCTGTAGAGGCCAGAAGGGAGAGTTGGATCCATAGAACTGGAGTTCAGACAGTTGTGAGCCACCGTGTGGGTGCTGAGAGCTGAACCTGGGTCCGCCGGAAGAGCAGCCGGTGCTCCTAAGTGCTGAGCCAGCTCTGCAGCTCGCCCCTGGTTCTTCCGAGCCCTCCTGCTCACCCATCTTGCTTTCTGCTTGTCTGCACTCTAGTGTGTCCCGGCATGGATATTCGGAACAACCTCACCAGGCTGCAGGAACTGGAGAACTGCTCGGTCATTGAGGGCCATCTGCAGATTCTCCTCATGTTCAAAACGAGACCCGAAGATTTCCGCGACCTCAGTTTCCCCAAGCTCATCATGATCACTGACTATCTGCTGCTCTTCCGGGTCTACGGGCTGGAAAGCCTGAAAGACCTCTTCCCTAACCTCACGGTCATCCGTGGCTCCCGCCTCTTTTTCAACTACGCCCTAGTTATCTTTGAGATGGTGCACTTGAAGGAGCTGGGGCTCTACAACCTCATGAATATCACCCGGGGCTCTGTCCGCATCGAGAAGAATAACGAGCTCTGCTACTTGGCCACCATCGACTGGTCCCGGATCCTGGATTCTGTGGAAGACAACTACATCGTTCTGAACAAAGATGATAATGAGGAGTGCGGGGACGTCTGTCCTGGCACCGCGAAGGGCAAGACCAACTGCCCTGCCACCGTCATCAACGGGCAGTTCGTGGAACGTTGCTGGACACATAGCCATTGTCAGAAAGGTATGTTGGGGACAGCGCTGTTCTAAGCCCTTTCCTAGCATTCACTAGCCCATGGGGTGGCAAACTACTGTGAAGGTTTAAATTATGAATACTGGAGATTGTACAAGCCCTATAAATCTCCACTGAAAATACAGCCATCTTCCTTATCTGTGAGGGTTACACTTCAATATGGTTTACACACACACGTATGTATTAGTTACTGTTCTAGTTTGCTTTCTATTGCTCTGATAAAATACTCTGATTAAAACCAACCAAGGTTCAGTCTATCTTTGAGGGAAGTCAGGCAGGTACACAGGGCAAGAACTTGGAGGCAGGAACTGAAGCATGGACCATGGAGGAACGGTACTTGCTGGCTTGCTCCTGTGGCTTATGCTCAGCCTGCTTTCTTATACAGCCCAGGACCACCTGCCCACAGTGGGCTAGACCGGCCCACATCACTCAACAATTGAGAAAAGGCCTCATAGACATGTCCACAGGCCAACTGGTTTGGGGAAATCTCCTAATTGAGGGCCCCTCTTCCCAGGGGTGGGTGACAACTGACGCCATCCAGCACAGGTACTTTTCTGTGGCTGTGATAGGATACTCTGACAAAAACAACTTAGGGAAGAAAGGGTCTATTCCAGCTTATGGTTTCAGAGAGATAGAGTCCATCATGGTGAGAAAGCCATGGAAGGCAGGAAGCTAGCTGATCACATTGCATCAGTATACAGGAAGCATAGTGGACAAGAGGTGCGGTCAGGCTATGCAACCTTAGTGCCTTACCCTCAGTGACATACTTCCTCCAGTGAGCCTCCTAAAAGTTCCATAACCTCTCCAAACAGTGCCATCAACTGGGGCCCAGGTGTTCAAACACATGACCCTATGTGGTACATTTGTCATTTAAACCAACACAATGTAGAACATTTCATTCTTCTTTATGACTATTACTCCACTCTGTATATGAACTACATTTTCTTTTGAAAAAAATTATTTATTTTTATTTTATATGAATAAGTGTTTTGCCTGCATATATGTAAGTGCACTTGTGCGTGTAATGGCTGTGGAGGTTAGAAGAGGGCATCGGATCCCCTGAACTGGAGTTACAGACTTGTTAGCTGCCGTGCAGCTGCTGGGAACCTAACTTGGGTCCCCTGCAGGAGCAGCCAGTGCTCCTAACTGTTGAGCCATCCCTCCAGCCCCAAACTACATTTTATTTATTCAAAACCACAGATAAAATTCATTACAATGAGATTTATACTATATTCTTCCTGTACATACACATCTATGGTAAGCTTTAATTTATAAATAAGCACATATGTTACTTTTCTTGTTACTATAACAAAAATACCTGCTAAAAGCGACTTAAGGGAGGCTCACAGTTCCAGGGTACAGGACATCATGGTGGGAAAGTCATGGTGGGAATTGCTGAGGCAGCTGGTCACATTGGATCCACAGTCAGGAAGCAGAGAGATGAGTGCTGGTGCTCAGCTTGCTTTCTCTTGGATCCCAGCCCAGAAAATGAGGCTGCCCACATTTAGGGTGGGTCTTCCCAACTCAAATGATCCAGTCTAGAAAAGCCATCACAGGGGGTAGAAAGATGGCTCAGCAGTTAAGAACACGTCCTCCTCTTGCAAAGGACCAGTGTTTGATTCCCATGTTGGTCCACTAATGTGCTTGTAACTCCAGCTCCTGGGGGATCTGATACCCTCTTCTGGTCTCTGTATGCATCTGCACACAAATGCACAAATCCCCATAGACACACATACACACAGACACACACACACAATTAAAATTAAGAAAAAGACCATCACACTTGGTATAATATTTACAGCCACAACTAATAATGAAATAGAATAATTATCATACTCTATGATAAAAGTACAAACATCACCACTATTGTCCTTTGGGGAAGTTATTAAGTAAAATAAGAGTTGCTTGAATCTAAGCATCATGATGCCTTGATGGCCAGTCTGGTATCTGAAGTAAGTGACTCCTGAGTGACTCACAGGAGGGTAGCATATGCAGTATGGATATGCTGAATAAAGAGCCGAATCACATATCAGGTGGGTCTGAACAGGACATCTTGGGATGTTATTGTGCTACTCAGAACAGCACACCATTGAAAATATATGAGTTATTTCTGGAATCTTCCATTTAGTATTTTCAAATCAGTTGTCTGTGGGGAAGTGAAACTGCTGATAGGGACAGATGACTGTTCTGAGCTCTGCTGTTGTAGCAGGCTAGTAGCCACAGGTAGGTGTCAACTTATGAGTGTGGATCTGTCAATAAAACTATTTACAGAAAGAAGTAGGGGACTAGATTTTGCCCTAGAACTGTTTGCCACCTCTAGTGCCAGATGGTGAATGTTTTAGTGATCCTTTGGGTTGTTGAGGGTATTGATATCAATATTTTTTTCTTGTTGGATTATATAAGTCAAATTGAGCGTAAGAAATATTTGGAAAAAGAAATATGTAAAAAAGGGCCTGGAGAGAAGGCTTAGCGGTTAAGAGCACTGGCTGTTCTTGCAGAGGACCTGGGTTGGAATCCCAGCACCCACATGGTGGCTAACAACTGTCCGTAAGTAACTCCAGTTCCAGGCGATCTGATGCTCTCTTCTGTCCTCCTTGGGCATTGTATGACATGGGTGCACTTACGTATATACAGGCAACACACACACATACATGTAAATAAAAATAATAAATAATATTTTAAAAAATATGTAAAAAGTGAACTTTGATGATAATAGTTAATTGGGGTGCTTTCTTTGAGTGGGCATTCAGTAGGTCTATTTGGTTTTTAATTTACATTTATTTATTTATTTAATTAATTAATTTATTTTGTCTTTTTGAGACAGAGTCTCCCTGTAGCCCCAGCTGTCCTAGGATTAAAGGATTAAAGGTGTGCACCACCATGCCTGGCTTTTTTTGGTCTTTTTGAGACAGGGTCTCCCTGTAGCCCCAGCTGTCCTGGAACTCACTATGTAGACCAGGCTGGCCTTGAACTCACAGAGATCTGTCTGCCTCTGCCTCCCAAGTGCTGGGACTACAGGCGTGTGCCACCATGCCCGGCTTACATTGATTTAATTTTAAATACACACATATGCATGTGTCACAGTGTATGTGGAGTTCAGAGGACAACTTGGAGTCAGTTCCCTCCTTCCATGAGGTGGGTCCCAAATTCAGGTCCTCAGGCTTGGCAGCAAACCCCTCTACCCACTGAGCTATCTCACTGCTCCTTCCATGGGTCTGTTGTATTTGCTTCTTTAACCATCTGGGTTACTGTACTTGAACTATTTCCACTTATTTATTTTATTTTTTTATGCAATAAGAAGTTGGCTATTTTGGGGTTCAGGCTTTATCTTTGTTTCTGTAGGCTTGTTTTCCAGAGTGGTATTTTTGGGTCAAAGGTTCTTGATTCAGACTGCCAAATGGCTTTCTGGAAGTGTTGGACCTGTGGATCCCAGCCTTCGATAGAGGGAACAGGCTTTTGAGTGTTGTTTGAAAAATCTTTCACAATGTCCTGGGGTTGGAGAGGAGCCTGTGTGCTTTGATTGTTTCTCTTTGCAAGCCTGTGCTTTCTGTCAGGGTGTTGCCTTTGAAAACATGTGTATCATTTGGGGTTTCTCTGTCTTCTTTCCCTATTTGAGGGATCTCTGTTTTTGTTTTTTTTTCTTTTTACAAAAAACTAATCTGTAATTTTCTTCATTGAAAGTTGTTAATCCTTTGTCAGTTTCATTTTTGGACCATCTTGTTCAGTGGAGAAAATGGAGAAAAGTCTCCTCAGTGTTCAGAGGTAGAGGTAGGGATGGTGCTGCATTGACCCCAGAACCTTGTGCATGCCGGAGCAACACTATGCTACTGAGCACATCCCTAGCCCCTCACTGGGGGGTTCTAGGCAGGGCCTCTACCACTGAGTCACACATACAGCCTCTCACTAGGGGATTCTAAGCTGTCATTCTACCACTGAGCATGTCCCCAGCCTCTCACAGGGGATTCTAGGTTGGCACAATATGCTAGATTTTTGTATGCTTTTTTTGTGCTTTATGTTTAGAAAGTCTTTCTGTCCAGCATATGGTTTCCCTCCATGTTCCTATCCTATTTAATTTTAACTACCATCAGGTAGAAAACTCTTCCATTTTTGACTTTGTGGCTCTCTCCATGATTTTGATTCAATGGTGTATGTGTGTGTGTGTGTGTGTGTGTGTGTGTGTGTGTGTGTTTTCCTCCAAGAAACTCATTGGGAGTCTCAATGGTATTTGTGGCAGAAATCAAGTTAGATATGGTAGCACACATCTGTAATTCCAGCTGAGGTAGGAGGATGGAGAGTTTGAGACCAGCCTGAACCACAAAGTGAAACCCTGCAGCCAGCTTCCTCATAAAAAGAAAGAAGGAAATAAAGAAGGAAGGAAAGAGAAAAAATGGAAAGTAAGGAAAGGAAGGAAGGGAGGAAGAGAAGGAATGAAGGAAGAAAGGACGAGAGGGAGGGAGGGAGGGAGGGAGGGAGGGAGAAAGTCTCCTGGTCTGTCCTTGTTTCTGTGTCCCTTTCCTTGTCTCTGGGGCATTTCTGTTCTGAGGCTAGTTTTATTATGTTTGGATTTCCAAAGGAGCAGCTCATTACCTGTTTCTGACTCCAGTGTTATAAAATGCTCTGGGAACAAGGGAGACAGTGTGAGTGACTTAAGGGTTGGAACACAACAGACCCTGTTGAGGAGAGAAGGGTGTTTTTATTTTTTATTTATGTTTTCACCTGAGCCCAAAGAAGCAACTGGACTTATGGCTGAGGGTTTTTCGGGAGCTCCCGGGGAGGAGTCCTGCACAGCATCTGCTCCGCGTGGTTGGATGGTAGGAGTCAGGGGAGGGAAACAGTGGAGAACATAGATTGCTGAGGGAGATGAAAATCTTATCCTTGGAAAAATCTTGAGAATATTGGCAAGTGAGGCACAAAGAGTAGGTTAAACCCCAACCTAGGGCTCATGGTGGGAGTAAAGCCTTGGCAAAGCTCTAGACTGCTGGTGGGCTGGGAATTGTGTGGAAGTTGTGGGCTGGGAATGGATGGTGATCTCGACTTGGAAGGGAATGGATAGTGTGTCCACATTCCCTCATGGAGAGTGTCGTTTAATAGGCTTGGATTGGAGTGTCCCAGGGACACCTGCTGAAGTACTTTGGTTTTTGTGTCCCAGGGCAAAGAATTGGACCAAGGACATATGGTTAGAAATAGGAATAGAGGGCTGGGCATGGCTGTGCTGGGCTTTAATTCTAGCACTCAGGACACTCAGATATCTGTGAGATCAAGGCCATCCTGGTCTACATAGCCAGTTCCAGGCCAGCTGGGGCCATAGGTCACACACAGCACAACAAAACACCACAACACATCTCAGACCAAACAAAACACCACCACCAAGATTTTAACGCTAGGATCCAGGAAAGTGACTCAGGTAGTTAAGTTCTTGCTGTGCAAGCCTGAGGACCTGAGTTTGGATCCCTAACACCCATGTAAAAAGCTAGGTGTGGCGGCTCACACCTGTAATCCCAGCACTGGGGAGACACAGACAGGAGGATCTTTGGGACTTTCTGGCCAGCCAGTCTAGCTGAATTGGTGAACTCCAGTTCAGTGAAAGACCCTGCCTCAAAAAATAAGATGGAGAGTGACTGAGGAAGACTCCTGATGTTGACCTTCGGCCTCTACACATGCACACAGGAGTGGGTGCACCAGAGGTGGTACAACATGCACACACGTACACACATGCACACAGAGATAAAACAAAAAGATGATAGAGTGTATACCACGATGAACCAGTTGAGATTTTCTTCTTGTATAAATTTATTTCTGTATTTGTTTATTGTATGTGTATGTGTGTGCATATGTCTTGGCATGTGTGTGGAGGTCAGAGGGCAGCTGTTGGGGAATCAGTTCTCCCCTTCCACCTTGCTTTGAGGCAGGGTCTCTCTTGTTTCTGTTGCTGCTATGTGTGTACTCCAGGCTACTGGCCTGTGAGTTTCCCATCCATTCTGTCCCCACTTTCTTCTGGATGCAGGACTGTTGGGTTCTGCCACACCCAGCTTTTCACATGGATGAGTGCACCATTGTGTGCAGTGCCCAGAGAGGCCAGAAGAGGGCATCAGATCCCTGGAACTGGAATGATGGACAGTCGTTAGCCACTATGTGGGTGCTGGGAACTGAACCAGGGTTGTCTGCAAAAGCAGCCAGTGCTCTTACCTGTTGAGCCAGCTCTCTAGCCCTGAGTCTGGCTTGTTTTGCTTAACAGGATGATCCCCAGTTCCATTCATTTTTCTGCAAATGACATCATTTCATTCTTCTTTAGGGCTGCATAAAAAATTCCATCAATTATATGTAGCACATTTTCTTTCATTTAAAAATTTTCATGTTTATTTCTCTCCCTGTCTCTTCTGTCTGTCTGTCTCCCACTCTCTCTGTGAGCATAAATACACATACCACAACATGCATGTGGAGGTCAGAGGACAACTTCCAAGAGTCAGTTCTCTCCTTCCATCAAGTGGGTCTTGGGATCAAACTCAATGGGTCAGGCTTGGTGGCAAGCACCAGCTGAGCTGTCTCGCTCGCCTGTCCTTAGTTTTTGAGGCATTGTCTCTCATTGAAGCTCATCGATGTCTGGCCAGCGATCCTTCTGTCTCTGCCTCCCTGTACAGGGATTCCAGTGTGTGCCATCACACCTGGCTTTTGCTTTGGCTCTGGGGATCAGAACTTGGATCCTCATGCTTGCAGCTTGAACTACCTCCCCTCTCCTAGTGTTCAAAATTTTAATGACAAATATGCAGACTTGTGTCTTGACAGGTCCAGTTTTCTGGAAGATTCTTAGGGATATCCATGGAAAACTCCATTTTGCTTTTTTCCTCCTAAGAAATACATCAGCCAAATCATTTAGGGAGGTGGGGTAGAATTCGGCATGTACTCTTGAAGAGGTGGCTCTGGTTCTTTGCCTGCTGACTTGGTGACTGGTTTCATTGGTTTTCCTTTGCCTTGACAAAATTCATTGACTAGTTATTTCCCATCCTGACACCAGAGCCTTTGTGGGGACTGAAATCTGTTCTTTGTCCCTGAACAACTGAAATGCTAAGGGAGCCTGGGACCTCAGCTGAGCCCCCACCTCCCTTTTCTCTCCCCCTCCCCCTTCTCTCCCTCCCCTGTATCTGGTAAGAACTTTCCCTTTCTCAGTAAAAAGAGGGGACATAGATTTTAGGGCTTTTGAGAAGACAGGGTCTCACTGTGTAGCCCAGACTGGCCTTGAACTCCTGGCAATCCTCCTGTCTTAGTCTCCCAAGTCCCAAAACTGTTTATTTTTTGTTTGTTTGTTTTTGTTTTTGTTCCTGAGACTGTGTCTCTCTACAGCCCTGGGTGGCCAGCTGGCCTGGAACTCACTATATAGACCAGGCTGGTCTCTGTCTCATGGACATCTGCATGCCTTTGTCTCACCATGACTGGGATTAAAGGTGTGTGCCACCATGCCTAGCTTAAAAAAAAAATGTCTTCTGATTGTGATAAAAATACATTTAGTAAGTACATTAAGAGTTCATTGTTACTGTCTCCACTTTCCAGTTCCAGAATATTCTCCTTACTTACCTCAAAATGAAATTCTATGTCCATTACCACTTGCTCCCCAGTCCCTATGCCCTCAGCTCCGCCTCGTAACCAGCAATGGAATTCCTGCTTGGAGTCACCTGCTCCTGACATTTCCTATCAAGGGAATCAGTTAATATGTAGCTTTTTGTGTCTGCTTTTTGCAAAGCACACTGTTCTCAACGTTCATCGACACTATAACATACATTAAGACTTGATTCTTTTTTGTGACTAATATTTCATTGCATGGCTACTATCCACCATAACACTGAGGAACATCTATGACGTTTCCTCCCTTTGGTTATTTGAAATGGGGCTACTGCAAACAATTGTTCAAGATTTTGCTTGTCTTATTCTTTTTCCTTTAAATCAGTCAATCAATCAATTATACAGTCAATTAGTCAATCAACCAATCAATCAATTTACTAACTTTTGCAGTGCTGAGGTTAAAATTTGAGGTTCAAACCTAGGTTCTTGAACATGCTTGGCAAACACTCTGCTTTTGAGCTATACTGGCACCTTGGTTTTTTGGTCCATCCCTCCCTCCTGCGCTTGGATTATAGAGCATGTTGTTACCGCAGCAGGCTTTTACCTGGCTGCTGGGAGGTGAACTCAGGTCCTCATGCTTATATGGCCTGCACTTTAGTGACTGAGCCATCTCCCCAGTCTTGAGATTCCCTTGTGTGATTGTTACTATTGCTACTTGAGATGGGCTCTCACTTTGTAGCCTGGGCTGGCCCAGAGCCCACAATGTGTTCTAGGCTAGCCTCCAACTCACAGCAATCCTCCTGCCTATTGTGTGCTGGGCTTACAGGGGTGCACCACTGTGCCTGGCTTTTTATCTTATTAAAAACAATATTTTTAGGAACCTGGAGAGATGGCTTGGTGGTTGAGAGCACTGACTGCTCTTGCAGAGGATGTGGGTTCAGTTCCTAGCACCCACTGGCAGCTAACAACCACCTATAACTCCAGTTTGAGGGAATCAGACACCCTTTTCTGGCCTCCAAGGCTACTGCATACACAGGTGCACTTACACACATGCAAACAATACACTCATACATAAAATAAAGAAATAAAAGGATAAAATTAAAAATAAAAGAAAACAAGCTGAGCAGCAGCACTCACACCTCTGCTTCCTGACCGTGGATGCTGGGTGACCAGCTGCCTCAGCTCCTGCTGCCGCGACGATCTGTATCCTTGAACTGTAATTCCCCAATAAACCTGTCCTCCCATAAGTTGCTGTGGTCAGATATTTTCTCCCATCTTTAAGTAAAGTAACTAATATATGTTCCCTAAATAAGAGGTATGTGCCTCCGACAGTCCCCATAGTAGAGGAAGGGGTGACTTGAGACAGTTGAGCTCCACAAACAGATGACTAGTGAAAGGAGGAGCCAGGAAGGGCCAGGAGCCTTGACTAGGGCTGAGAATGGTCTGTCCACAGGTGACCAAGAACGAAGAATTCCTCAGGCCCTTACTGGCCTCTGAGGAACAGCTGAGCAAAGCTAGAATGAGTGTGGGTTAGACAGGAAATAGATTGCAAATGGTGAAGGACTTATGGAGAAAAACTTCAGCTTGAATTGACTTTCCAGGCTAGCTAAATCTTTTTTAAAAAAATTACAGCCGGGTGTGGTAGCACACGCCTTTAATCCCAGCACTCGGGAGGCAGAGGCAGGTGGATCTCTGTGAGTTCAAGGCCAGCCTGGTCTACATAGTGAGTTCCAGGCACACTGGGGCTACAGGGGAGACCCTGTCTCAAAAAAGGCCAAAAAATTATTTATTCATTCATTCTTATTTTATGTGTATTAGTGTTTTGCCTGAATGTATGTAAGTGTACCATGTGCATGCAGTGTCCACAGAGGCCAGAAGAGGGTGTCAGGTCCCCTTGAGCTGGAGTTACAGATGGTTGTTAGCCACCATGTGGGTGCTGGAAACTGAATCTGGATCCTTTGCTAGAGTGACCAGGGCACTTACCCACTGAGCCAGCTTTCCAGCCTCCACCCCCATATTCAACAGATTTTCTAATGTAAAAACCATCCTTGCTTTCTTGTGGTGAGCTCCACTTGCTTGTATTGAATTATTCTTTTAGTGCTGTGTTGGATTTGATTGGCTGCTCCAGTTTTGTTTTGTTTCTTGGATTTTTGCCATCTGTGTTCATGAGTGAACCTGGGCTGTGCCCTTGGTTCCTTTTATTTTGCAATCTCTTCATCAAGTTCTGTTATCAAATGGTCTAGTAACATAAAACGAATTAGGCTGGTTTCCATTTTTAATTAAAAAAAAAAAAGAATTCTAGCACCAGAACTAATAATTCCTTGAACAACTGAGTAATTTCTTGGGAAATCATATGGTTTTAAAATCCTTTGGGGAAGGAATGGATAACTTAAAAAAATTTCATACAAGGTGGTTGGAGAATTTAGGTTAAATTTTTTTTTTTTTTAAATCTATGGTAAGGTCTTTTTTTGGTCAACTTTTATAGGACCCACACCCATTCTGTCTTTTATAGTTCATATTTTCTTAGAATTATTTCAGTGAGTTTTTCAGAATTGAGAGTATACCAGCATGCTTATTGTAATCTTGTTTATGTAATCTCTTTTAACCCAATTTAGATGTGATAGTCTTGCTAAAGGTTTTAGAAAAGCAGATCTTGGATTTATTCTTTAGTGCTATTTTTATTATACTCCAGTAGTTATTGCTATAATCTTAACTTCTTTTCATTTTACGATTTTTCTGACTTATGCTTTTAGTTTTTAAAATCTTAGTGTGAATGTTTAGAAGATATTGCATATCTAAATCTTGTTTGGAATAAATTCCAAATTATGAAATGAAAAGAATACAATTTTTCTTTTCTCCTCCTTCCGTCCATCCCTCCCTTCCTCTTTCCCAATGCTGGTGGTTCAAACAAGGGCCTTGCACATGGTAGGCATGGTCTCTACCACTGAGCTACCCCCCACCTCAGCCCATCCTGTGGGGATTCTAGACAGGCACTGTGCTTCCGAGCCATGTCCCCAGTCCTAATTTCGTTCTTGTAACACAAATAAGGGGCTCATCCTTAATTGTGGCTTTTACTAGCCTCACAGGTCCTGGCTGTATGTGTTATTCTTGTTTCATTGTCCTGAGTCAGGGAAAGTTTTGTTATTTCGTTGCTCATAACCGGGAAAGCAGCAATTCCAATCATGTCCCATAGCTGATCTCGTTTTGTCTCTACAGCCACTCAATAATCAATAATCCTGCTTATCTCATAGACTGTTTTCCAACAGGCGAAACAAGCTTCAAGAGAAATCATGTGACCCGCGCAAGGTCACACCGATGTTAAAGTGTGAAGGGTGCAGGTCTTGTTTCGATTCTTCTTTGCACCACTTTGGTTTTGCTACATGGCCTTTCCAGTTGAGTGAGTTTAATGGCTGATCATAAAGACCGAAAAGAAACCAACTTTCTTTGTGTTTTAGTTTCATTTTTTGTTGCAGTGGTAAAATACCCCAACACAAAGAAACTTAGGGCAGAAAGGTTGACTTTAGCTTACAGTTCCAGGTTTCGGTCCATCATTGTGGGGAAATCAGGTAATCCTATCACATCCACAGTCAAGAGCAGAGGACTGAAAACATATGCACGCTAGCTCGCTCCTGCCCAGCTGTTTCTCTCCTCTTACACAGTTCAAACCCCTGACAAGGGAATACCACTGCCTACAGTGGGCTGGGGTCTCACATTAGTTAACATGATTAAGATAATCCCCCATAGACATACACAACAGGCCCACTCAGTGTAGACAACCACTCAGTGAGACTCTTTCTAGGTGATTTTAGACTGTGTCAAATTGACAAAGCTAACCATCACACATTATAACGGGTTGTCTTAATCTCTGGATGATGGAACTTAAAGTTTTTATTTATTTTATATTTCTATTTTTTATTTTATGTGCATGAATGTTCTGCCTGCATGTGTATAAAGTGTACACATTTGTGCAGTGCCTGTGGAGGCCAGAGGAGGGTGTTGGATCTCCTGGAACTGGGGTTACAGGTGGTTGTTAGCCATCATGCCCATGCTCTTAACTGCTGAGCCATCTCTCCCGCTTCCTTTATTTGTTTTTATTTTTATTTTTGTGACAGAGTCTCATGGAGCTCAGGGTTACATCAAAATCTCTGTCACTTAGGATGACCTTGAACTGCTGATCTTCTTACCTTGACCTCCCCAGTGCAGAGATGACAGGAATGTGTTAAACACCTAGTTTTATGTGGGGCCTCAGCTATATAGTGAGTTCAGGGTTAACCTGAACTACAGTGAGACCCTAACATATATACATACATACATACATACATACATGCATACATTCATTTTGGAGCCTAGGGTTTTGTGCATGCTAGGCAAGTGCTCTATGACTGAGTTTTATTTCCAGCCTTTAGCTTTTTGAGATGACCATGGTTGGCGTCAGTCGTCAGACATTCCTGGGAGGAGCGACCCAGTTGGGGAGTTGCCTCTATTGGATCTGATTGGCCTGTGGCCGTGTCTGTGAGACATTTTCTTGATTGTTGAGTGACTTCGGAGGGCCCTGCTTATTGTGGGTGGTGCCATTCCTGGGCAGGTGGTCCTGAGTTGTATAAGAAGGCAGACTGAGCAGGGACCAGGGGAGCAAGCCAGTAAGCAATGTTCCTCCATGGTCTGTGCTTCAGCTCCAACTCAAGTTCCTGCTCTGAGTTCCTGCCTTGGCCTCCCTTGATGATGAACTGTGATCAGGCTGTGTAAGCTAAATAAGCCCTTTCCTCCTCAAGCTGATTTTGGTCAGAGTGTTTTTTAATCACAGCAATAGAAAGCTAACATACAGTGCTCCACCAGGCCCGATTTTATACTATGCTGGGGACAGAACGCAGGGTCTCATGCATATCAGCCAAGCACTCTGCCCACTGAGCCACGTCTATAGCCATCCCCCCTTTAAAACTTATTTTGGGTGATGGTTCCAGTATGTGAGTTAGGACTTCTGTCTCATAGAATTGCTAGTGGCTTTTTGGTAACCGAGTGCCTATTCGAGTGACTTCAGATATATTTCCACAGGAGCTGGAAGGGTGAGTGAATACTGAATGTAAATTCAGAATGTACAGTTGTCCAAGGGCGCTTCATTTCCTCTGGTAAAACTGAATGACCCTCCTCTCCAGCTGCCTCACTTGGTTTGACTGCCAGCACTTGAGTTTACAAACACGCTTTCTTTTTCCATCGATCTCATCATCATGTGTTTGTGGTTTTGTGATCCCTGCTTGGAGAGGGAGCGCTCTCGCCCAGGGCCGAGTGTGCCCGCCCTGTCAATCCACCTGCCGCGTGCTCTTGGTGTCTGCTTCTGGCCTTTGGCTCAGCCACAGCTTGCTGAAAAGCCAATGTGACTTGGGGTGATGTCAGACAGATCCTTCTCTGGAAGGGTGCTGTGATTCGGTCTGTATTTACGGGCCTGTATCATGTTAGGAGCAGGACAGTAGTAGTTTTTGTTTGCAATCGAATAAGAGCTTTTTAATTTGCCATCTGGAGGCTGTGTTCCTCCTGTGCTTTTATTGTTCATGACTAAGCCCAGTGTTGAGGGGCAGGAAATGGGTTTTGCAATACTGTTGACATCCGCCCAGAGGGTCTATTCTGTCTCTCCAAACTTCATTTTCTCTATAAGCCAGAGACAGATAATAAACGGCTATCATTATTGGGGATCCTGGTTTGGATGGTTTTATTTTTCTTCAAAAAATTACATTTATTTTTATTTATTTGGGGAGAGGGCACGTGTGGAAGTCAGAGGACAACTTGCAGGAGTCGGCTCTCTCCTTCCACCACGTGGGTCCTGAGGATCAAACTCAGGTTGTCAGGCTTGGCAGCAAGTGCCTTTACTTGCTGAGCCATCTGGCCAGACATTTTCCTTTTACAGTTACATTTATGTACATTATCTATATATGCTAGGGTCTCCTAGCTCAGGCTAACGTTGAATTCAGCTCACTGTGTAGCTGAGGCAGGCTTTGAACTCCTGATCCTTCAGTCTTTACCTTCTAAGTGCTGGGATTACAGGTGTGTGCCACCATGAATTATCCATTGATATTTTGCCTCAAGGAAGGGGGCCTTGTGAGACCCTCCCCCTAGCAACTCTTACTTGTCTATCACTCCTCCGAGGAGGATAGTGAGCGCCTCACCCTAGCAGCTGTTAACTGCCTCTCAATCCTCAGAGAGGGTGGGACATTGTGAGCCCTTTGCCCAGCAGCCATTAAGTACATATCACTCTTGGGGAGAGGTGGGACCTCTGAGCCCCTCTCCCTTCACGACAGATTATATTCAGTCTTCTGCAGGTCTTCTTCAGCTGCTGGCCCTATCCTAACAGGAAGACAGAGGAACCAAGCTTCTGTACCTGTAAACCACTGGGGCCGCACTCAGGCCACCATAGACCAAAGTCAGAGCCTCAGCATCTGCCAATACAATGTGGGGTACACTCACCACACAACCCCCAAAGTGGTCAATGTTCTCTGAATGGGAGGGGTTTGTCTCTTGACACTGTCAGTGCCCCCCTCTGGCTTGTACCTGCCTTGCAGGCTTGCGGGAGTCATCATGGTGGGGGCCACAAATTGCTTCCTTGGAACTTTGCAAGATCCTTGCCTGCCAGGTCTCCTGTCCTACTTTATTTTCTTGTTAATAGAACGGTGCACAGGTCTTGTACCAGACTGTCGTCTGAGCCAGACAGTAGCCTTCTTCCTGACCTCGGCTGTGCCTACTTGCAAAACATCATCACTGCTGGGTTTGTGACTTTGGAGGGCGCAACATAGAAAGAGGGGCAGGGAGGGTCATAGGACCTGGTCTCCCACCTGAGCGTCCAGCCCTGCCTCCCAACCTGTGGTGGGCAATTTGGCCCTAATTGCACACGGCCTAGGGGAAGGACTAGAGTGTATAAGGTGGGAAAGACTACGGGAGGGTGGTTCCATCTCTGTGACTATAGGGAAGCCATTGTCCATGCTAAATGAAGACTTTGCAGTGCTGCCTTAGTGGGGAGCACCCACATTCCTGTAAATGTCCTCTCACCCATTGCTCTTAGAAGCCCAACAGGCTCATTGGTTCCCCAAAGTGAACGTTGGTAACAGTTGTACCTTGAATCATTGTTGGGACCAAGGGAGGACAGGGCAGCCTTTGTTTATATCTTCCCCAGGAAAGTGTTTTAGCAAAAATAGGCTGTGTAATTCCCTCCCTGAGATGGAGGTGTGTCTTAGTTTTTTTTCCTGTTGCTGTGATAAAATACTCTGATGAAAGCAACTTAAGGGAGGAAGGCTTTATTTATTTATTTGCTCATTTTATCTATCTATCTATCTATCTGTCTGTCTGTCTGTCTGTCTATCTATCTATCTATCATCTATCCATCCATCTATATCTATCTATCATCTATCATCTACTATCTATCTAGCTGTCATCTATCTATCATCTATCTATCTATCTATCTATCTA
>NW_008348083.1:745561-750108 GCF_000622305.1 Nannospalax galili
AGCCCCAGCTGGCCTGGAACTCACTATGTAGACCAGACTGGCCTTGAACTCACAGAGATCTTCCTGCCCCTGCCTTCCAAGTGCTGGGATTAAAGGCGTGTGCCACCATGCCCAACTTTGTTTACTCATTTTAAAGAATTTTATTTATTTATATTTTATGTGTATGAGTGCTTTGCTTACATATATGTTAAGTGCATGGCACTTGTGTCATGTGCTGTCATCTGTGGAGGCTAGAAGAGGGTGTCAGATCCCCTGAACTGGTGTTAAGGATGGTTGTTAGCCACCATGTGGGTGCTGGGAACTGAACCTGGGTCCTTTTCAAGAGAGGCCAGTGCTTGTAACTGCTGAACCAGCTCTCCAGTCCCAAAGGCTTTATTTTGGCTCACAGTTCAAGGTCCAGTCCATCTTGGTGGGGAAGTCAAGGTAGCAGGAGCTTGAGGCAGCTGATCACGTGGCATCCATAGTCAGGAAGCAGAGAGTGATGGGTGCCTGCTGGTGCTCAACTCTCTTTCTCCACTTTATACAGTCAGGATTCCAGCCAGGGAACAGAGCCACCCACTATTAAGATGGGTCTTCCCACATCAATTTGCATAATCAGGATATCCCCTACAGGCATACCTGTCTCCCAGGTGATTCTAGATTCTGTTGACAATGAGTGGTAACCAGCCCAAGGTGGCAGACTGTGAAAGTGGGTGTCATGGTGTTAGCCTGTGGTGTGTGTGTGTGGGTCCCCATCCTGGTGTTGTATTAACTTCTCCTGGGAAGATGTGAGCAAATTTCTATTCACCCCAGACTGGGCATGGACAACAGTCTAAATTAGTGATTCTATCTAAGTCCGACTTGGTAACTGAAGGAGTCTCAGGTCTTGAACTTGGTGGGTACTGGTCTCCCAGTGAGCTACATCTTCAACTCCCCACCACATTTAACTGTTTAATATTGGTATTTTTGTGTGCAAGTGTGAGTGTTTGTGTGCTATGGTGTATGTGTGGATATTGGAGGACAGCTTTTGGGAATTGGTTCTTGCCATCCACCTTGTTTTAAGTCAGGGTCATTCTCATTGATTCTTACTGTTGAATACCCCAGGATGACTGTCCCATGAACTTCCAGGTGATTCTTCCATCTCTGCCTCCCATTTCACTGTGGGAGTGTGGGGATTATAGTGCCATGTGCTATATACTTTTACACACTGTGGTAGTTTGAATGAGAATGTCCCCCATAGGCTCACAAATTTGAACACTTGGTCCCCAGTTAGTGGTGCTGTTTGCAGGGTTTAGGAGATGTGGCCTCACTGGAGGAAACATGTGACTGGGGACAGGCTTTGAGAGTTCATAGCCTTGCCCCACTTCCTGTTCTCTCCCTCTCTCTCTCTCTCTCTCTCTCTCTCTCTCTCTCTCTTCCTTCCTGTTTGCTGCTGGAGTGGTGAACTCTTGGGTTTTGGCTTTTACTACTTTCCCTCCCTGCCATGAGGGACTCTCATTCCTCTGGAACTGTAAGCCAAAATAAACCAGTTCTGTAAGGTGCTTTGGTCATGGTTTTTACCACAGCAACAGAAAATAACAATACATGGGTTCTGGCGATCTGAACTCAGGTCATCAGGTTTGTGTGACAAGGGCTTTTACCTGCTGAGCCATCTTTCCTGGCCCATCAACTTTTAATTTTGCCACATGGTCTCATTAAGTTGGTCTGATTGGCCTTGAACTTGTGATCCTTCTGCCTCAAACTTCCTAATAGCTGGGATTACAAATTTGTGCCATTAGGCCTGGTTTTATTTTTAATTTTTTTTGGAAGGGATGATAAAATAGACATAAACTAAAATTTACTATCAACTATTTTTTTTAGAACAGTGTTCAGCAAGGATAAAACAAACTTACAAGGTTTTGTAATCATTACCATTTCCAGACCTTTCTCATCTTCCCAAACTGAAGCCCTGTGTTTGTTACACAATAAGTCTCCTAACCTTTCTTCTCAGCCCCTGGCATCCACAATTTTTCTTATGTCTCTATAGATCTGACACACTAGGGGCTCCAGGGAGTGGAATCCTTTTGCGATAGGCTTAGTTCACTGGCCATCACCTCTTCAAGGTCAACCCATGTTGTTCATGGGTTTTGTTCCTTTTGAAGGCTGAATAATATTCCATTGTATGGATATACCACCTTGGTGGTGAATCTGTTCATGAACATTTGCTTGATTCCACTTTTAGGCTGTTGTAAATAATACTTCTGTGTACATAAATATTTGTTTCTTGATAACCAGGTTGAGATAATTGAAATTGTTTATCTATCATCTATCTATCATCTATCTATCTATCTATCTATCTATCTATCTATCTATCTATCTATCTATCATCAATCATCTATCTATCATCTATCATCTATCTATCTATCTATCTATCTATCTATCTATCTATCTATCTATCTATCTAATCTATCTATCTATCTGGTCTTTTTGAGACAGGGTCTCCCTGTAGCCTCAGCTAGCCTGGCACTTGCTATATACACCAGGCTGGCCTTGAACTCACAGTGATCCACCTGCCTCTGCCTCCTGACTAAAGGTGTGCATCACCATGCCTGGAGGATTTATTTATTTTTATCTTATGTGTGTGAATGTTTTGCTTCCATGCATGTAAGTGCACCTATGTAATGCAATGCCTGCAGAGGCCAGAAGAGGGTGTTGGTCCCCTGTAACTAGACTTACAGATGGTTGTTAGCCACGATGTGGGTGCTGGCAGCCAGTGCTCTTAACCACTGAGCCATCTTTCCAAGCCCTGATAGTTAAAATCATAATTGTCAACTTGATGAGATCTTAATTGTCAACTTGACTGGAATCACCAGGGAGACAGAGCTCTGGGCATGTCTATGGAGGATTATCTTGATTAGGTTAAGAGAGCTAGAAGAGTTGCCTATTGTGGGCAGCCCCATTCCCTTGGCTGGAATCCTGGACCATATCAAAAAAGAAAGTGAGCTGAGCACCCGCATTCATCACTTTCTGCTTCCTGACTGTGAATGCTATGTGACCAGCTGCTTCAAGGGCATGCTACCAAGACTTCCTACCATGATGGACTGTACCTTCAAACTGTGAGCCAGAACAACCTTTGCTCCCTTAAGTTGCTTTATGTCAAGATACCTTATCATAGCAGCAGGAAAAGTAATTGAGGCACCAGGTCTTGGAGGCATTTAGCTATCCTGTGTCTCTTCTAAATTAGAGGACCCAGGGTAGTTAGTTCATGGCTGCCTCTGATTCATCAAGGGGACAGGGAGAGGGGGCAGCTAAACCGCATTATGGTTGTACTTGAATAAAATAATCAGCCTGATTGATAGCATTTAAGACTAAGAGTGGACCTGAACTCTGAGTGTCCTTCAGATATCTTGGAACTGTGCTTTTGGGCCAGGCCTCACCTGTACTTTTATTCAAACAATGTTTTCCAGCATGAATTGGGGAACTATGAGCTGGGATTCACACTTACCAGAGATTCTTGCCCTTTGATCCCTAGGTCTAAAATACACATACACGCATGTACTCGCCAACCATTCTTCTCAATTCTCACTATTTTCAGTAAGAATACAAATCTCTGGCTTTCAGTGCTTTGATTTGCTAATTGAAGCCACCCACATTTATTCATTATTTTGGATGGAGGGAAAAGTGGGGTCCCCAGGGATCAAGGTCAGGTACCCAGATCACAAGATGAGCATATGGCTCAGTGAGCTTGTTTTTATTGTAAACAGTAGCTTTTTATGTGCCATTTGAAGTAAAAGTCATTAGTCCAAATTCTGTTCATAGTGTAAGCCGTTCCAACAGAGAGCCACCTGGAGGTTCTCTCTCTGAGACACCTGGAATTTCTTGCAGGGCTGAGAGCAGCCTCTTGCCTGGGCTCATTTTCACTTTTTCACTTTCTGTTGCTTCTACACAAAGCCCAGCCCAGCCCCTGCCTGTAGATGTTTCCCCCAGTTGATGTCAAATGTAGTATTTTAACAGGAAATGGCTGCTTTATTTTTTCCTACTGTTTCATTGGTTTGAGAGTGTCGAGATGGAGAACTTTCTGTGTCTTGGAGTGAAACATTGATGGATTTAGTTTGTGATTCCCTGGTCAATCCTTTGTTCAAATGTTTCCACGGCTTGTTGTCAGGGTCAGATCTGCTTCAAGACTGTTTCCAACTTCCTGTTGGAGACCAGTTATTACAAAGAGTCCAAGAACAAAGAAGGCCTTCCCTTCTTTGTGTCTTCGTTCCCATTTGTTTACACAACTGAAACGGTTTTTTTTGTTGTTGTTGGTTTTGAGCTGGGTACCCCTGTAGCCCCAGCTGGCCTGGAGTTCCTATGGCTGACCTTGATCTCACAGAGATCCACCTGCCTCTGCCATTTAAATACTGGGATTAAAGGTGTGTGCCCTCACTCCAGTTTTTAAAATTTTTAGGTGTATGTTTTATGTTTATGTGTTCATGTGTGTGAACACATGTACCAGCATGTGCACATAGGCCAGAGGTTGATATCCAGTGTCTTCCCCAGTCATTCTCTACCTTTCTTATTGAAAAATTACATCTGTCTATCAT
>NW_008348083.1:750199-784818 GCF_000622305.1 Nannospalax galili
TATCTATCTATCTATCATCTATCATCTATCTATCTATCTATCTATCTATCTATCTATCTATCTATCTATCAATCATCTATCTATCACCTATTGTATGTGTTGCGGTCAAGGAAAACTTGCAAGAGTTAGCTCTCCCCTTTCATTATGTGGGTCTTAGGGAAAGGATTCAGGTCCAGAGGTTTGGGAGCAAGTGCTGTTCCTGGCTGATCACCTCATTGGCCCTCCATCTTCTTATTATTACTATCACTACTATTTTTATTACTATTATTATTTTTATTGTTGTGGTTTTAAAAAACATTTTATTATTTATGTATTTAAGTGTATTGCTTGCATGTGTATAAGTGCACCATGTCCTGCAGTGCCCATAGAGATCAGAAGAGGGTGTTGGAGTCCCCTGGAACTGGAGTTAAGGATGGTTGTTAGTTGCCATGTGGGTGCTGGAATTGAACCCAGGTCCTCTCTAAGAGCAACTAGTGCTCTTAACCACTGAGTCATCTCTCCAGCCTCCTATTGTGTTTTTGAGACAGGGTCTCACTGTAACCCCAGCTAGCCTGTGACTCACTATATAGACCAGGCTGGCCTCGACCTCACAGAGATCTGCCTGCCTCTGCCTCCTGATTGCTGAGATTGAAGGTGTGTGCCCCCATGCCTGGCTCCCACCTTATTATCTGAGACAGCCTCTCTTATTGAATCTAGAGCCCACTAATTAGCTAAACTGGCTGTGCAGAGAGCTCCAGGATTCCGCCTGTGCCCTCGTCCTCAGCGCTAGGGCCCCAGGCATATACCATCACACCTGGCTCTCTACATGGGTGCTGGGATCAAACTCAGGTCCATGTGCTTGTGTGGCAAGCACTTTACTGACTGACCCAACCCAGCTGGAACCTGTTTCTTTTTTTTTTTATGCTTGGAAGGTTTTTTGGGTTTTGTTTTGTACAGGTCTGTCTGGTGCTAGGGATCAAACTCTGGGCTCCAGGCATGCTGGGCAAGCTCTCTCTATCTCTGAGTTACATTCCTAACCACCACTAACTTGTTTGTTTATTGAGATAGAGGTTTGATATCTAGTCCAGGCTGGCCTTGAACTCATAGTCCTCTTGCCTCAGACTCCCAAGTGTTGGGGTTGTAGGTGTGAGCCACCAAGCCCCACTTCTACTAACTAATTTTTAAAATATTTTATTTTTATTTTTATTTTTAATTATGTGTGTGTGTGTGTGTGTGTGTGTGTGTGTGTGTGTGTGTGTGTGTTTGGGTTTGTGCATGTGTGCAGTGCCCTTGGAGGCCAGAATAGGGCATTGGATACCCTGGAGCTGGATCTAAAGGAAGTTGTGAAACACTGGATATAAGTGCTGGGAATTGAACTTGGGTCCTCTGCAAGAGCAGTGCACACTCTTATCCACTTAACTATATGTTTAATCTCTCCAGCCTCCTACTAGCTAGTTTTAAATACATAATTAATTGTGGCCAGCAATATCTAACTGAAAGTTTTTTGATGAAAGAACAGAACCTTTAACTTAATTAGGTCATTTGTTTTTGTTTGTTTGAGGCAGGGTCTCATGTAGTCCAAGCTGGCCTCAGACTTGCTGTATAGCCAAGGATGTCTTTGAGCTCCTGATTCTAGACCTTTGCCACCAAGCCTGCTAGGGACTGACCTCAGGGCTTCATGCATGCTTGGCAAGTATTCTAACAGCTCAGTCCCAGCCCCAGATGACTTTTCATGTATTTCACTATAACTTAAAAAAAAAAAACAAATTTAACTGTAGAGTTGGTTGACTTGTAATAAAAGTGCACATTAATTCATATATATATATATATATATATATTTAAAATATTTTTTTTTTTTTATGTGTGTCGGAGGTAGATCTCCTGCCTAGAATCTCTCAGTGACGGGCTGGGGTGTCGATTAGTGGTAGAGCCCCTGCCTATAGAATCCCCTAGTGAGGGGCAAGGGGGCATGGCTCAGTGGTAGAGCCCCTGCCTAGAATCCCCAAGCAAGGGGTGGGGATGTGACTCAAGAGTAGAACCCCTGCCCAGAATCATCCGGTGAGGGCTGGAGGCATGGCTCAATGGTCGAGCCCCTGCCTAGAATCCCCCAAGAAGGACTGCAGGCATGACGCAGTGTTAAAGTTCAGTGTCATCCTAGGTTACATAGAGTGTTCTAGGTAGGTGCTCTTCCGGTGAGCCCAGACCCTCTTCTCCCTTCCCTCTCTTCTTGGTCTCCTCCTTACCCCCCCTCCCTTCTTTCTACTTCTACTTCTCTCCCTTTCTCGTACTGGGAATGGAACCTGCTCTCCTGCATGCTAGGCCCTTTTGCTGAGCGAATACCCCCCCCCCCCCCGCCTCTCTCGTTTTGATTTCAGACTGTGGACTGGGTTTAAGGTTCAGCAAGTGTGTGCCAAGGTAGAGGGTAGGGCTCAGGGACTGAAAGAGGTCCCTGTCGGATATCTGTCTCCAGACATTCTTTAGTTGCCTTTTCCTTTGGATGTGTGTGGGTCTATTTTGTCCTTTTTTTCCTCTCCCTTCCCACCTCAGCTGAGGACCAAACCCAGGGCCTTCTGCTTGCTAGGTATGCTGGATATCAAATAGCCAACTTGTTTTCATGATTTGAAGATTGGGAAACATTTTTTTTGGAGACAGAATTTCCCTGTAGCCCCAACTGGCCTATGTAGACCAGGCTGCCTCAGTCTCACAGAGATCTACCAACCTCTGCCTCCCCAGTGCTGGGATTAAAACTGTGTGCCACCACGCTCAGCAGGAAAGCATTTTTAAGTCTTCACACTGTGCTAGCCTGGATTCCCTTTCTGGGTCTTCCTGGGTTAAACACGCCCACAATAAGTGCATAAACATTTGTGTGACTTTACAAATAGAGATAAAGATGGTTGGGGACAGTCCCAGCTTCTAGAAAGTCCCACCACAGGTGCCTTTTAAACCTTAAACCCATTTTTCTTTTTTGATTATTTTGAGATAGGGTCTTCCTGTAGCCCCAGCTGGCCTAAAACTTGCTATGTAGACCAGGTTGACCTCAATCTCACAGAGCTCTACCAGCCTCTGTTTCTAGAATCCTGGGATTAAAGACGTGCACCACTATTCCCCGCCTTAACCCCATTTTTCTCATAGTCTTAGTTTATTTTCCTTTTACTAAATGCCAAGCCCGTTTAGAATTTCAAAATTAATCAAATCTGTTAATTAATTAATTAATTAATTAATTTAGAGCGTGCCTATGCCACAATGTGTCAGAGGACAGTTTTGGGAAATTGCGTTTCTTATCACATAGAATCCGGAGCTCGAACTCTCGTCATCAAGCTGAGCCATCTCACCAAGATTACCAAGGCTACCAAGACTACATTTTTTTGGGTCTTTTTTGAGACAGGGTCTCCCTGTAGCCCCAGCTGACCTGGAACTCGTTATGTAGACCAGGCTGGCCTTGAACTCACAGAGATCTGCCTGCCTCTGCCTCCCGAGTGCTGGGATTAAAGGCATGCACCACCATGCCCGGCACCAAGACTACTTTTAATAAACTGTGGCCATACATGCAACTCTGTATGCCTTTTGAATGAATCAATTGCATCCTTCTTACAGTATAAAACTTCACAAGCCAGGTGTGGAGGCACACGCCTGCCATCCCACACTTCCCTAGAGATGGAGGTAGGACTATCAGGAGTTCAGGATCACCCTGTGCTACATAGCTTGAGGCCAACCCAAGCTACACAAGACTGTCTCAAAAAGCCAAAACCCAACCTACCCCCCAAACAACAAAACACACAAAAGATTAAACTTTAGACCCTGTGATGGTTTGAATGAAAATGTCCCCCATAGGCTCCAAGTGTTTGGACATTTTGTCCCCAGATGATGGCGCTGTTTTGGGAGGTTTTAGGAGGTGTGACTATCCTAGAGGAAGCATGTCACTGCGGGGCGGGGATGGCTTACAGAGTTCTTAAGCCTTGCCAGATCTCCAATTGCTGTCTTGCTTCCTGTGCCTGCGTGAGGATGTGAGAACTTAGCTTCTGCTGCTCCTGCTCCAGCCACCTCCAGCTACCATGCCTCCCTGCCACGACAGACTATAATTCCCCTGGAACCATAAGCTCAAATAAATTCTTCCTTCCATAAATTGCTTGGGTCAGTGTTTCTATCACAGCAATAGAAGAGTGACTAATACAGACCCCAATCAAGATTATTGTACTGATTTTTTGTTTTCTCTTGTGCATGGGTTGCTTGGATGTCTACAAAGGAGGGTTCAGTGGTGGTTGTTACTTCATATGGTCTTTCAAATGCAAAGTGTGAATACTCTCAGGTCACCAGAATGTACTGTGTGAAGTCTCCTGAAATCCAAAGCAAGGACAGGAAGGATGAAGTGCTGACCCATAAATGACCTGATCAGAATCTCAGGCTGTATTTGCAGCCACTTAGGAAGTGCCATCATGAAGGCTGTACCCACCAATATTAAAGTTTTGAAAAGCAATTTTCAGAGCTGGGCCTGCTAGCAGCAGACCTGTTGTTCCAGCTACCTGGGAGGCTGAGGCAAGAGGATCAAAATTTCAGGGTTGGTCTGTGATACAGAGCCAGTTTAAGGACTGCCTCAGTAACTCAGTGAGACCCTGACTCAAAATAAGAAGCAAAATAAAGGATGGAAATGTGTCTCAGTGGGAGAGTGCTTGACTAGCATGCCTGAGGCCATGGGTTCAATCCCCTGTACCACAAAAAAGAGAAAAGATGTTGGTAGGTTGTGATTGAGATTCTCTGTTGTAATCAGTGAGGATGGATGATTGACAGGAGGTTGGGTGGGAGATGATTGACAGGTGGTTGGGTGGGAGATGATTGATGGGTTGTTGGGTGGTAGATATATACAGCTTTTGAATTCTGTGAGCACAACACCACATCTTTGAACATAAGTAATATTTGAAGAACCAACTTCTAAATGAGAAACTTTTTTTTTTTGTCCAACTTCCAGAATGTTCCACAGAGATTTCATTGGTTTCCACTTTGCTTGTTGTCCAAGGTCTTAGCAACTTAGTGGGTGATTCTGTGTTTCTGGAATCCAGTGTCTGGTGTAGCTTGTGGCTCTTGGGTCTGACTCTGGATGCCCTGCCAACTGAGGGGGATGTTTTCCCTGTGCCTGGGAGCCAGGCTGGGAGGCTGCAGGCTTTTCAAGGCCATAGCTGCTTTGGAGACATGTGTTCCCTTGGCACTGGCTTTGTTGAAAACACATTCCCTAGATAGTTTCTCTTCTGCACAGACCTTTGAGTTCTTGTATGTACTTGAGGAGCTGTGTGTGTGTGTGTGTGTGTGTGTGTGTGTGTGTGTGTGTGTGTGTGTGTATATGTATGCGCATGTGTATCTGTATTAGTGTTGGTGTGTCTGTGTATATGTATGTCTGCTGTGTGTTTGCTGCCATGTGGGTGCTGGGAACCAAAGCCTTGTCCTTTGGAAAAGCAGCCAGTGCTCTTAACTGCTGAGCCTTCTCTCCAGAACCTGGCTCAACTTTTTATATGGTGTATTAGTTACTTTTCTGTTGCTGTGATAAAACACCATGACCAAGGCAACTTATAGAAGGAAGAGTGTACTTGGGCTTATGGTTCCAGAGGGATAAGAGTCCATTATAGGGTAGAAACATGGCATGGCAGAAGAAGTCAAAGTTGAGAGCTCACATCCTTATGCAGGAAGCAGAGAGAGCAACTGACAGTAGGCCGAGAATATAAACTCTCAAAGCCCACTCCCAGTGAAGTGCTTCTTCCAGGACCCTCCCCAGAGAGCAACACTGGGAACCAAGTGTTCAAATACTTGAGCCTATGGGGGACATTTCTCATTCAAACCACCACACTCAAACTCAGGTGCTCATGCTGATACGGCGCCATCTCCTCAGTCTCCTAGTTTTTTTTGAGATAAGGTCTTTCTCTGTAGCTGAAAAAGGTATTAAACTCCACTTGTAGCCCAGATTGGCCTTGAACTCATGAGCGTCCTGCCTCATATGCATGACCACACACACACATAATAAATGATTTTCAAGGGCGTTAAAGTGAGCTTCATGTGGTGGTACATACTTGTAATCCCAGGGCTGGGGAGGCAGAGATGGGATTATCCTTGGGGGCACTGGCCAGCCAGCCTAGACTACTTGGAGAGTTCCAGGCCAGTGAGGGACTTTGTCTGAAGAAACAAGGTGAACAGGGCTGGAGAGCTGGCTCAGTGAGCTAGGGCAGTTTCTGGGGAAACATGAATATCTGTGTTTGGATCCATAGCACTCATTTAAGACACAGGGTGTGGCTGTGTGTACCTGTAACCCCGGATCTGTGGAGGGTGGAGACGGGGTAGCTGTTGCTTGCCAATGCCTATGTAGCAGAAAAGTGACAAACTGCAGATTCAGTAAGAGACCCTGTCTCAAGGGAATAAGACAAAGAATGGTAGAGCAGGACATTGGGTGTCCTCTTCTGGCCTCCAGGAACATGTATGGGGCATGTACTCACAAATACATAGCACCTACAGGCACATGCACATGGGTGTTAAGGATAATGAATTTAATGTGATGTATCTTAAATTTGTTTTTATTTATTTTTTATGTATATGAGTGTTGTGCCTGCATGTGTGTAAGTGCACCCGTGTTGTGCAGTGTCCGAGGAGGACAGAAGAGGGTGTTGGATTCCCTGGAACTGGAGTTATGGATGGTTGTTAGCCACCATGTGGGTACTGGGAATTTTCTTTTAACTGCTGAAACATCTCTCTAGTTTTATTTTGTGATGAGTCTTTTGCCTGCATGTATGTAGGCACACCATATGTGTGCAGTGTCCTTGGAAGCCAGAAGAAGGCGTTGGATGCCTTAGAACTGTAGTTACAGATATTTGTTAGCTGCCATGAGGGTGCTGGGAACTGAACCCGGGCCCTCTGCAAGAGCAGCCAGCGCTCTTAAGACTGAGCCAGCTCTCCGGCCCCTGAGGTGTGTCTGTTATCACAACTGAAAAAGAAAGTTGCAAGCCTGAAAGGCAGCATCTGAGCTGGGGCCCGCATTCCAGCCTGCTGAGTCGCTGCTGGCAGCCTCGCCCCTGTCCTGCCCTGCTTTGCAGAGCTGTATGAGTTTTCTGTCATTTGGGTCTTTGGCATCTGTTTGGTGGCTTGAGACGTGGCAGGGAGGGGTCACACTTGGTGGGTGCAGGCGTGAGGAACATGTCTGTTGAGTGAAAGAAGTGGATGCTTTTGAGCTGCCCTGGGTTAGGGTGAGGGCAGTCAAAGAGGACGGAGGTGAGACCTTGTGTTCAATTGCTTGCGAACTTGCTGTGTGGAAAGTGGTGTTTCCACATCTTAAGTCTCCACCACCATGGCTATGATGGTTGGGGTGTTCTGTGGGTTGGATTATGTAACCTTCCTCCCTAAGCTATATTGAGATTTTATACCTCCCAGGATGTCAGAATGTGACTGTCATTGGAGGCAGAGTCTCTTGCTTTTTCTTTTAGATTCTCATGTAGCTCAGGCTGGTCTCCAACACCCTATGTAGCTGAGGGATATCCTTGAACTTCTGATACTCCTGCTTCTACTTCCTCAGTGCTGGGATGACAGGCATGTGCTACCATGTTTGATTTATGTGTTCCTGGGGATGGAACCCAGGGCCTCGGGCATACTAGGCAAGCTCTACCAATTGAGCTACATCCCAAGCTCATTATTTTATTTATCTACTAATCTATTCCTCCACTTAACCATCTATACACCCACCTACCCACCCACCAATCCATCCATCCACCATCCACATAGCCATTCACTAAACCACTTATTTATCCACTCACCCACCCATCCACCCAATAATTCTCCATCCACCCAATAATTCATCAGTCTATCCATTCATCCATCTATCCAGCCACCAAACCATCCATTTACCCACCCACTCACCTACCAGTCTGTCTATTCTTAATCCATCTACCCACCCACCTACCCACCAGTACTAGATATCCATCTGTCTACCCACCTATCCATCTACTCACCTCTAAAGTAGGTGAGTCTTCCCTTCATCTATCCATCCCTTCATCTGTCTGTCTGTCTGTCTGTCTGTCTATCATCTATCTATCATCTATCATTTTCTATCTAGCTATCATCTATCTATCAATCTATTTATCTATCTATCTATCTATCATCTATCATCATCTATCATCTATCATCTCTATCATCTATATATCATCTATCTATTTAATTATCTATGTACCATCTATCATCCATCTATCTATCCATCCATATAGCCACCAAACCATCCGTTCACCACCTATTCATAATCCATCTACCAACCAGTCTGTTCATAATCCATCTATCCATTAATTCACCAGTCCATTCAAATACATCCATCCATTCATACCTCCAACAACCTATCTTTCTTGTCTGTCCATCCATCCATCCATCCACCTCTCTGTCCATCCTTCGTCCACCTACCCACCCAGTCTTCTACCTCCTATGTATAGCACTATCCATCCATCTACTTATCTCCACTCATTTCTCAGTCCACCCATTCTCCCACACACCCACCCACTCATCCCCTCTCCACTCCCTTGTTGCTGCATTATGAGACATTTTTACTTTTAAAATAGCACCGAATGTGGATACTTTCCAGGCTGGGGCATCAGGATGAATGTCTCACCTCTTCTTCGCTGCCTTGTTAATCACCTGCTGCTTCTCAGTGCCCTGTGGTTGATTCCCATCAGTTTCCCAGTTCTGTCATCACAGCCTCCGAACACTTGGGTGGCTTTCCTGTCTTTTGCCCAACAATCATGTCCATAATTGCTGCTGATCATGTTACGGCAGGATCTTCCCTGGCAGTGTTAAATGACCACGCCGAGTGTGGCCCGTCTAGGCTCACTCTGATTTGGGTGGAATACTTCAATTGTTTCACCGTGGAGGATAATTATATAATTGTTACTACTCCTGACCTTCCTGTTTGGGGCCTTGCTTAGCAAATGGGGTGTGAACGTGAACTCTTGACTGTCTCCTACGGCCAAGAGATACAAATGACATTTATCCGTTTATATAGACAGTGCACATTTAGTGAAGCTGTTAGCTGTTAAAATAGCCTTGAACTTCCCATCCTCATTTGCTGGTAGCTTGAAGTGTTGACTTAATTTTATTTATCAACTGAGGCCTGATAAATGTATATTCCACATTAGCCTTCTTAAAATTTTTTATTTAATTTTATTCTGTGTGTGAGTGTACTTGTCTGAGTTAAGGAGTGTGCGCCACAACATGCGTGTGGAGTCAGAGGACAACTTCAGTTGTTAATTCTTGTCCTCCATCAAGCAAGGGTCTCTCTTGTTTCTGGAGCTGTGCAGTGTTCTCTGGGCTACCTGGCCTGAGAGCTACTAGCCATTTTTCCTGTTTCTCCCTCCATCTTGCTATAGGAATGCTTGGTACTACATTCAGTTAATTTAAAAAAAAATTTTTTTTTGGTCTTTTTGAAGCAGGGTCTCCCTGTAGCCCCAGCTGTCCTGGAACTCACTATGTAGACCAGGCTGGCCTTGAACTCACAGAGATCCACCTGCCTCTGCCTCCCAAGTGCTGGGACTACAGGCGTGCGTCACCATGCCAGGTTTCAGTTTTTAATTTTTAATAAATTTTAAATTTTTTGTGTATATGAGTATTTGCCTACGTGAATATAAGTACAGCTGTTTATGCAGTACCCACAGAGGTCAGAGGACGGTGTTGGGTCTGGAGTTATGGACAGTTATTAACCACCATGTGGGTGCTGGGAACTGGACCCTGGTCCTCTGCAAGAGTAGCCAGTGCTCTTGACTGCTAAGCCATCTCTCTGGCTCCCACATCCAATTTTTTACATGGGTTTTGGGAACCCAGGCTGTCAGGCTAGCTTTTATTTTATTTTTAAAAATATTTTAATTTTATGTGTATGATTGTATATTGTATTTATATATGCACCAGTGTCATGCAGTGTCCACAGAGGTCAGAAGACAGCATCAGATCCCCTGGAACTGGAGTTATAGATGGTTGTTAGCTGTCGTGTGGGTGCTGGGAATTGAACCTGGGTCCTCTGCAAGAGCAGCCAGTGCTCTTAACCACTGAGCCATCTTTCCAGCTCCTCCACCTTATTTTTTGAGACAGGGTCTCTCACTGAACCTGGAGCTTGCAAATTTGGATAGATTGACCATTGAACCCTCAGGATCTGCCTGTCCCTGCCCCCCATGCCAGGAATTGAGCTCAGGTCATCAGGCTTGGCAGCAAACACCTTTACTCACTGAGCCATCTTGTGGGCCCTTAGTTATAGATTTTGTTGCTGCGACAAAATGCCTGACAGAAACAACTTAAGAGGGCGGAGGTTTATTTTGGCTCTCAATTCCACCAGAGGCACCTGGCCTTTTTGTGGGTCAGGAAGCCAAGAGCTCAAACCTGAGGCAGAAGTGGAAATCACCTTCAAGCCCTACACCCAGTCACCTACTTCTGCAGGCTACACCACACATTCTCAGGGTTCCCAAACCCCAACAAATACCACCAGCAGAGCACAAGGATTCAAACATGTGAACCAGTGCGAGACATTTCACATTCACATCGTGATATTAAGAAATGGAGGGGTGGGATCTAGGGTAATGGCTCAGCAGTAAGAGCACGGGCTGCTTTTGCAGAGGACCAGAGTCCAGTTCCCAGTACCCACATGGTGACTAACAACCATCTATAACTCTAGTTACAGGGGATCCAGTACCCTCTTCTGACCTCCACGGGCATTGCATACACTGCACTTAACATACACATATAATACACATATAATAAAAAGAAATAAAACATAACAGCAGAAAAACATATGACTAGGGACAGCAAGATGACTCAGTGGGTAATGGTGCTTGTGGCCAAACATGACAACCTGAGTGCGAGTCCAAGGACCCACATGGCAGAAGGAGAGAACTGACTTCCACATATTGTCCTCTGACTACCACTTCTGTGGTATGGCAAGTGCAAGCACATACACAAAGTAAATAAATAAATGTAAAAAAGAAAAAAATCAGACAGTTTATACTGCTGTGTTTTTTATCTGATATGGGCTGATCTCTCAATCCATAACCCTGCACGGCTGGATAGAGAGGTTATTTTGTAACTTGCAAGTGGATTTGTAATATGTGAGTCTTCTTGGTGAAAGGGGAGATGGCTCTAGAAGCAATCCTAAGCTGGCTGGCATTCATACAGAACTCTTAACATGGCTATTTGAAAACACAAGTGTTGTTTAATTTTTATTTTTCCTGTTGCTAGAGTTTGAGCCCAGAGCCTCACACATGGTAGGCAAGCACTTTCTATCAAACCTATGGAAAAGACATGAAAAAGAAATGTATGTACTGGAAAAAAAAAGCATTCTAGAAACATCTGTGCTGATCACCTCCTGAGCAGAAGCCACAGACTGGCTGACGCTGAGAGAGAAGAGAGGCTTCTGGGAGCCTTGTGGGGTAGTGTTGCTGGCTTCGTTTGTTTCCAAGGTCTGATTTTGAACTGTTTACTGAAGGAAGTTAGCGTAATAGTTCTCCTGTTACACAGTTTTTCAATGTCTAAGTTCAAATGGAGCTGTTGACATATTGCTTAAGATTTGTAGAATCAGCCTGGAGAGGGTGTGTGTGTGTGTGTGTGTGTGTGTGTGTGTGTGTGTGTGTGTGTGTGTAGGGGGCAGTCAGAGAGAGAGAGAGAGAGAGAGAGAGAGAGAGGGAGATTGGCTTCAGGATTTTTAATCAGTGTTTTTGTTCTCTATATATTTTAAATTACTTTTTAAAAATATTGTGTATGAGTGTTTTTCCTGCATGTATGTACGTATACCACACGTGTGCCATGTCCATGGAGGCAGAAGAGGGCATCAGATCCCCTGGAACTGGAGTTACAGATAGTTGCTAGCCACCATGTGGGTGCTGGGAACTGAACCCAGGTCCTTTGCAAGAACAGCCAGTGCTTTTAACTGCTCAGCCTTCTCTTTAGTCCATATATATATATATATGTATATAAAATGTTATTTTATTTTTTCTTTAGACAGTATCTCATATAGCTCAGGTTGGCCTCAAACTTCCTAGGTAGCTGAGGATGACCTTGAACTCCTGATCTTCCTGCCTGTACCTCCCCAGTGCTGGGATGACAGGCATGTGCCGCCAGGCCTGGTTTATGAGATGCTGGGGCTAGCACCCAGGACTTTGTGCATGCTAGGCAAGTGCTTTACCCACTGAGCCACAGTTCCAGTCCAGAGTTATAAAGATTCTTTGAGGAGTGATGTCCTTCATACTCTGAGGCAGAAGAACAACAGTGTTGATCCTAGAGACTGGTGATGGGGCTGCTGGGAACTTGAACAAACAGCTTTCAGAGTTACCCTGACCTTCCACTGGCCTCAGCCTTCCTCCTTGCTTCATAGCACCCCTGATTCTGTGACCCTGGCTGAGAAATCCATTTATTCTGTCATTCCTTCTTGATGAAAATGTATAAAAGCCTGGCCAGCAAGATGGCTCAGTGGGTCAAAATGCTTCATGAGCAAGTGGGGAGTTCAATCCCTGGGACCTACTGGGGAAGGCAGCAAGTACCTTACAGAGGTGTTTTCTGACATCCACATGAGTGTGTGCAAGTGCACTCACACACAGGACTTACATGAAATAAAATTTAAAACCTTCAAAAATAAAGTTTGTGTGCTGAGCGAACTACTTATTATACCCTACATCATACAATACAGTATGATGCCTGTTGACATAGGTTAAGGTAACCATATGTCCTCTAGGGTGGTCTGCAGGAGGATGAGTCAGGTTCTATGCAAATCCTTTGTCATTTTGTGAAAGGGGACTTAGCGTTTGTGGGGTTTATGTCTGGAACCAGTTCCCTTGGTTTCAAAGAATGACAGTGGATTCAAATCAGTTTCATTTCAACATGCAATCAATGTGAAAAGTAGAAATGAGATGGACAGGTCGAATGCCTGCAAGCTGGTGTGCACACTGCACTAACCCAGGGCTGCAAAGCTTGTGCACATGGCACTAAACCAAGACTTCAGCTTCTTGGCAATTTCTTATTGCCCAAGAAATTTTTATGTGATGCTGAGCATATAAAGTAGGTGTACAATAAACCTTTACTGAAGATAAATCATGAGTTTAAAAAATTTTGTTTGTATGTGTAATGTGCTCATGTATTAGCATGTGTGTGCATGTGTGTATGTGCAGTGTGTGTAGGCACATGTATGAGTGTGTATGCATGTATTTAAATGCATAGTGTGCAGACGTGTTGGTGTGGATATGCATATGTGAATGTGTGTTGGTGTGTGGACACAAGTGTATGCAGGTGCACATGCACATGTATGCCTGTGTGCATGTATTGGTATGTGTGGGTGCATGTGTGTGCATATGTGCATGCATTTTGATGTGCAGTGTGCACACATGTCAGCATGCATTTGCACGTGTGCATGTGTTGGTGTGTGCATGTGCATGAACACGTGCCTTGGTATGTAGTAAGTACACATGTTAGCACAGGTGTGTATGTATGTTAGTGTTTGGGGTAGGTGGGTGCACATGTGTGCATGTGAATATGCATTTTAATGTGCATGTACATATGCATGTGTGCAGGTGCATGTACACATATATTTGGTGCACACTGTACAGTGTACACATGTTATCATGTGTATTGGTGTGTGCACAAGTGTTAGTGTGTGGCCATAAGTGTGTATGTGTGCTGGATGTATGTTAGTGCATGGACACGTGTGTGCATGTGCTTATCAATGTTGTGGTATGGGTGCATGTGTATGCATATGCATGTGCACATGTGTGTATATGTGCATATGTATATGTACATGTGGCAGCCTGGGGTCCCTTCCTTGTCCCCACTTTATGCAGTGAGGCAGGGCCTCTTGCTGCACATGGAGCTTGTTCTTCTCTGTTCTGCTGCTGGTCACCTTGGCTGGTTCCATAGCTGAAATGCTGTGAAAAGACCTGCAACAAACTCGTGTGCAAGTGTTTCTGTGGGAAGAAAGAAAAACTAGGGTCTGGAGAGATGCTCTGCAGTTATGAGCACTGGCTGCTCTTGCAGAGGACCTGGATTCAGTTCCCAGTACACACATGGCAGCTAACAACTGTCCGTAAGTCCAGTTTCAGGGGATCTGATTCCCTCTTCTGGCCTCTGCAGTCATTGCATGCATGTAGTGCACTTACATACATTCAGGCAAGCACTCATACACTTAAAATATAAATGTATAAGTAAACAAAAATTAAAAAAGAAAGAAAAACTAGGTGTGGTGGTGCACTCCTGTCATCCCAGCAATTGGGAGGTGGGGCAGGAGGATCAGGAGTTTAAGGTTATCCTTGGCTACATAGTGACTTGGAGACTAGCCTGGGCTATATGATTCTGTCTCAACACCACCAGCACCACAACAATGAAGGCAGGGAGGAGAGCGAAAGAGAGGAAAAGATAAAAAAGAAGGGGAAAGATGTGTTCTGTGGTGACTGTCACTGGAACTTTTCATGAGTAGAGAATATGGAAAGCGTGGTCTGGTGAGATACAGTGCCCCAGGGATGTCTGGTCCTAATCCTTGTAATCTGTTACTTCATAGGCTTTGAGGCTTTTTGTGGTTGAGATTAGGTTAAAGATCTGGAGCTTGAGACACATGCCTGGATTATCTCTGTGGCTCTGACGTCTTCACTGGGATTCTTTGAAGGCAGAGGGGGGCAGGGGAGACGAATTTGGAGTGGTAAGGCAGAAATGAGTTGACTGCCACAGAAGCTGGATTCTCCCTGGAAGATTCTAGAAGAAATCAGCCCTCACTGAGACCTTGAGTTGAGCTGTCTAACACTCATTTTAGGCAGAATTTGGTGGTGCATGACTGTCATACCAATATTTGGGAGTTGGGAGGCAGGAGGATCAGGAGTTCAAGGCCATCCTCAGCTATATAGCAAGTTTGAGGCTAGCCTGGGCTATTCGAGAGTCCATCTCAGAAAGTAAAACCAAACAAAAAAGACTCACTTTAGGGTTTAAACTCCAGATATGTAAGAAAATAATACATTTGTGTCATTTCATTTTATTGCTAGTAATTTGGATGTATGTATGTGTGCATGCATATGTGCATGGAGAATGCATATGTGTTCACATGTGGGTGGGCATACTCGAAGGGTAGAGGAAGAGGCCTGGTGTCCGCTATTGATCTCTCCCTTATCTCTTGAGACAGGGTCTCTCACTGAACCTGTTCTCCCATTTTTAACTAGGATGGTGGCCAGCAAGCCCCAGCTTGTCTTGTCTTCCTTCCCCCAACGCTGGGTCTACAGATGTGTGGTTGCTAGGTGTAGGAGCTCAGGTAACTTAGGTCCTCCACCCAGTTGTTTTTTTTTTTTTTTAAGATTTTACTTTTTATTTTATGTGTATGACTGTTTTGTCTGCATGTGTTGTAAAAGTAACACCCGTGTTGGGCAGTGCCTGTGGAGACCAGAAGATGGTGACTAAACCCCTGGAACTATAGTTACAGACGGCTGTTGGCAGCCATGTAGGTGCTGGGAACTGAATTCTGGTCCTCCGCAAGAGCAGCGCATGCTCTTAGCCACTGAGCCAGCTCTCCAGCTCATTGCTCAGCAATTTTTGAGTCAGAGTTTCTGACTCAAAACTCATAATCCTCAGCTTCTTTTAGACAGGGTCTCCATGTAACCCCAGCTGGCCTGGAACTCACTGTGTAGACCAGGCTGGCCTTGAACTCACAGAGATCCGCCTACCTCTGCCTCCCTAGTGCTGGGATCAAAGGTGTGCACCACCACACCCAGCTATGCCTCAGCTTCTTGAGTGCTGGGATTACAGCTGCGGGGAAACCAGGCCTGACCACCATCTGTGTAACATTAAATCTGTGATCACTTTTTCACAACAATAAGAGAGCCCCACTATGCAGATATAGCCAGGGTTCATGTGTTCTAGGGTAAGTGCATTTGGGGGCCCCATCAACCTGGTGGCTTTGTTGGGGACTGTAAGGGAACTCACGTTGGCTTTCTTGAATCCTGTTAGTTTGTTCCTTCGCAGAGCCCTGCAACCTAGAGCCAGGTGCTGCCAATACACATTTAATTTAATTATTTATTTTGTGTATAAGTGCGTGCATGCAGAGGTCAGAAGACAGCTTGTGGGACTTAACTCGTTCCTTTCACAATGTGGGTGGTTGGGGATTGAACTCAGGTTGTCAGGCTTGGCAGCAGGCACCTTTGACCTTCTGGACCATCACCTCAGTAGCCTCCTCTCTCCCTCTTTTTAAAGTCGTGTGTGTGTGTGTGTGTGTGTGTGTGTGTGTGTGTGTGTGTGTGTGCGTGTGTGTGTATGTGTGGTGTGTTCAGAGAGATGCATATTCATGTGTGAGTGCGAACACATCCCACTGTGCAGTTGTGGAGGTGAGAGGACGACCTTGGCTGTTGGTTCTTGCTACCCACCTTGTCTGAGACAGGGTCTCCTTGTTCACTATTTTGTATATCAGGCTAGCTGCCCCTTCAACATCTGAGGAGTCTCCTGTTTCTGCCTCCCTTTTCACCAAAGAAGTGCTGGGATTGCCCACGTGTGCTACTCTGTCTGCAGATCTTCACTCACTCTTGCATGGCAAGCAGTTTACCCCCTAAACCATCTCCCTAGCCCCGACCCTTTGCAGCTACTTCTCCTTTATCCAGGGGCCCAGGAGCTGTCTAATGTACACAGAGTATCACAGAGGCTGGGATCATAAGCAGTATTCTGGCTCATTGAGCATAACACACAGTTGCTAAGTGTGGTGGCACATACTTTTAATCCCAGCACTTGGGAGGCAGAGGCAGAGGCAGAGGCAGAGGCAGAGGCAGAGGCAGAGGCCGAGGCAGAGGCAGAAGCAGGCAGATCTCTGTGCTAGCACCTGTTCTACATTTACATAGTGACACCACCCCCTGTGCCCATGAAGTGTGCGTCTCTGGATTCAACAAATTGGAGATTGATTGAAACTGTCAAAAAAAATTCACATAAATTCACACCTGAGCATGTGTCTTCTTTCTGTGGCCCCATCATTATCCCCTAAGCTCTGCACTGCCACAGCCATCACCAGCCCTTTGACAATGTGTCTGACATGAGAACTCATCTAGGGTTGATTTTGGGTATCTCCGGGTGTTGTGTGACTTTTCCTGAGCAAACAAAGAAAAGATTCAATAAAAGGGTGGCTTAAGGAACCACTGAGTTTATTAGGTTACTTTGAAATAAATAAAATTTATTTGTACTTTTTTTTTTTTTTTTTTTGAGACAGGGTCTCTCTGTAGCCCCAGCTGGCTTAGAACTCACTATGTAGACCAGGCTGGCCTTGATCTCACAGAGAGATCCGCCTGCCTCTGCCTCCCAAAGGCTGGGATTAACAGCGTGTGCCACCACACCTGCCCAGGAGCATTGGTGATTCAAAGGCAGCTGCATCACTGAAAAACCTGTCTCAGCATGGGTGATGACCTACGGAAGCCACATACTCGGTGCGTCCTTCGAGACTTGAGGGCAATTCTACAGAAGACTGCTGTCACCAGCAAGTGTTATTGTTTATATAACCTTGGGGGAAAGGCTTTTAAACTTCTGTTTGTTTATTTATTTATACTTAATGATTTATGTTTATTTTTTATGTGTCTATTTTGCCTACATGGATGTAAGTGCATCACGTGTGTGCAATGTCCTTGGAGGTCATAAGAAGGTGTTAGAGCCTCTGGAACTGGAGTTAGGACAGTTAGCCATCAGTGGGTGATTGGAACTGAACCTGGGTTCTCTGCAAGAGCAGCCAGTGTTCTTAATGGTTGAGTTGTATTTCCAGCCCATTTATGTATGTATGTATGTATGTATGTATGTATGTATGAGTATGTATGTGTGTGTATGTATGTGTATGAATGTGCGTACACACGTGCCATGACACACTTGTGAGACAGAGGACAACTCAAAGTGTGGGTCCTTACCTTACATCCTTTGAAGGCAGGGCTTGTTTGTTATTACCAGCTTCCTGGGGGTGGGGGTGAGATTCTCCTGTCTCCTCCCATTTTCTCCTAGGAGCACCAGGTTATAGATGCTCACACCATGCATTTGACTATTATGTGGGTTTTGAACTCCATTCCTCACACCTCACGGTAAGTGCTTTTATCCACCGAGCCATCTTCCTGGTCAGACCTTGTGAATCTTAAAATTCTCTGAGCTTTTTGAGCCAATAAATAGCAGGAGCTTCTTGCCTCCTTCTAGAAGGGCGTGTTTTAGTTCAGGGAAGTGGCTACACAACCATGCGGGTCCTGGCCCCCATTCTGGGGTTGTCAGTGACCTGTGTTCTTTGAGTTCTTGTGAAGTAAGATTCTGAGGTGAAGAACTTGTGTTTGTTCCTACTGGAATTTCTCAGCAAGAAGGGCCTTGTGGTTTGAGTGGTTCATGGGAACTGGGGAAGGAAGAGGAGCTTTATCAGACAGGGACGTTTCCATGGGCAGGTGTGTGTGTGTGTGTGTGTGTGTGTGTGTGTGTGTGTGTGTATGTGCAACGTGTGTATGTGTGTGTATTTATGTGTGTAGGTGTATGGTATCTGTGTGTACGTGTTGCTTATATGATGTCTCCATGCAAAACATCAATGCTGTCTTAGTCTCCTTTCCTGTTGCTGTGATGAAACACCCTGACAAAAGCAACTTGAGGGAGAAGGGCTTATTCTGGCTCACAGTTCAAGGACAGTCCATCATGGTTTTCTGAGACAGGGTCTCCCTGTAGCCTGAGCTGGCCTAGAACTCACTATGTAGACCAGGCTGGCCTTGATCTCATAGAGATCCACCTGCCTCTGCCTCCCAAGAGCTGGGATTAATAGTGTGCACTACCACCCCAGCTAATTTATTTTTTTAATAACATACTGAGTCCAATTAGTGCTGCTCAAATGCAAAGGGGTAATCTATCAGAGGCTACACCCCATAGAAAAATGACTCCTTCTCTCCTAGCCGCCATCAACCACCAATTGGTCTTCAGTTGGGGGTGAGGTGGGGGCAGCTGGTGAGCCTCTCCCCGATCTGTGTGGGAATTATGGACTGGCTTGACCTTATGCAGTTGTGCAGGTGACCACGTCACAAGTGCAACAGCCCTGCCAGGTCCAGAAGACAGCATTCACAGCTTTTTTCCTGTCCTCTGGCTCTTATGTTCTTTCCACTCCCTCTTACAGGATGTTCCTTGAGCCTTGTGGGGTTCATCTAGATGAACCATTCAGGTCTGGACACCCAGCAGTCATTTTTCATTCTTTGTCCAGTTACAAATTTCTCCATGGCTGCTTGAAGCAGCTTGCTACATCACATCCACAGTCAGGAGGCAGAGAGTGATGAATGCATACTCTGGCCCAGTTCCATTTCTGCACTTCACAGTCTGGGATCCCAGCCAAGGAATGGTGCCACCCACAGTGGGTGGGACTTTCCATCCCAATGAGTACAGTCAAGACAATCCCCGACAGCCATGCCCAGAGACCCATCTGCCAAGTACTTTCAGAGTTAGTCAAGCTGGTCACAAATACTACCCATCACAGATACTTGGGTCCTTTTCTTTCTTGCAAATCAGGCCGAAGTGAGGACAGAATGACCATGCTGTGGGGGCAGCCACCTGCATTACCAAGAACCACAATCTGAGTGATTGCTGTGTTTCTGGGGAAACTGAGATTCCATTTTTGGGTTCTTAGTCCCAATAAAGAATTTAAAACATGGACTCAGAAGCTTGAGGACAATTTTAACAGTGCAGGTCAGCTGGAAGTCTGGCAGTCACCAGGAGGAGGGGAAATGAAGAGGAAGTAATGCCTTTTAAAATTCATTATTTATTAAAAAAATTCATTATTTATGTACATTAAATATTTTTTTAATTTTAAAATTTTAATTTATTATTTTTATTTGTGTGTATGTGTGTATTGCCTGCTTGTATGTAAGTGTACCTGGTCACACAATGCCTGTGGTGGTCAGAAGGTGTCAGATCTCCTGGAACTGGAGTTACGGATGGTTGTTAGCTGCCATGTAGGTGTTGGGAACGAGACCTGGTTCCTCTGTAAGGGCAGTCAGTGCTCTTAATTGTTGAGCCATCTCTCCAGCCCCTATCTAAAAATATTTTATTTATTTATTTTATATGTATGACCATTTTGCTTGCATGTCTCTAAGTGCACCATGTTCATACATTGCCCATGGAGGCCAGAAGAGGGCTTTGGATCCCCTGGAACTGGAGTTATGGATAGCTGTTAGTTGCCATGTGGGTGCTGGGAACTGAACCTGAGTCCACTTCAGTTGGAATAAGTCATGCCTTTGAAGTCTGCCTTGGAGGTCAGAGAAGTAGTGAGAAAGCCCAGAGTGTCAGAAAAGGTATGTGCAGATGCAGGTCTGAGTTCAGAGGGCACTCATTCCCAAACTCTTGTGTCCTAGGACAAAGGACTGCACCAGGGACATGTGGTTAGAAAGAGAAATAGAGACTGCTTGTTAAGAAAAGCAGGAGCTGGAGAGATGGCTCAGCAGTTAAGAGCACTGGCTGCTCTCGCAGAAGACCTGAGTTCAGTTCCCGGCATCTACATCGCGGCTAACAACCTTCTGTAACTCCACTGAAATAAACCAATAAATAACCCCTTTGTAGGCCCTGCCTCTTGAAGTTGTATTTTCTGGGCTTTATACCAGTTCCTCCGCTGCACATGCTCTGTTCCTTAGATGAAGTCCAGATAAGGAAGGGCTTCCAGTCTTTCTCCATAAACTGGCTTCTTTCATATGCTAACCGTGATGTTTCAGTCCAGTTTCTTCTACCACAGTAGTGTTCCAAGACTAAGTCTTTTCAACAGATACAGACTGTGACATACAAGGATAGGTATGACTTGCAGTGATCTCTCCTGTGTCCTTGTTTGAAGCCTTTGACAATCTGGGCAGGGCCCAGAAATGTTTGAACCCACAGGTGTTGACACAAACAAACATATACTCTGGAGCCTGTGCTCTTGGCTTTGAACCCTGCTTCTACCCCATTTCCTTGCTGGATGACTTTGGGAATAAATTACTGTTTCGTTTTCTATTAAAAAGTAGGGTGTGCTGGGCATGGAGGTGTGTACCTGTAGTCCAGCTACTCTAGAGAGGCTGAGGCAGGAAGATTGAGAAAAATCTGGAAAGGTAGTGAAATTATGTCTCTTGTGAAAGGAATAAATATGTCAGGCCTGATGGTGTCTGGCTGTCATCCCAGCTATTCATGAGAATGAGGAGGAAGGACCCCACTTTGAGGCACTGAGTGGGCTACAGAGTGAGACCGAGGCTAGTCTGGGCAGCTTAGTGAGATCCTGCTTCAAAAGAAAAATTAAAAAGAGGGCTGGGAATGTGGCTTAGCCATAGAGCAGTTACCTAAGAACCCCCTAGTGAAGGTCTAGTTACGTGGCTCAGTGATGGAATCCCTGCCTAGAAGATCCCAGTGAGAAGCTGGAGGTGTGGCTCAGCAAAAAAAAAAAAAAAGAATCACTAAGTTAAATAAGAGTACTTGTAAATCTCTAATACAGTCCTGACCCCTGTTAATTCTTCTTGGGTTTTATGTAGGATAGGTTTAAAAATTCCCAAATGGGACTGGTGAAGTGCTAGGCAAGTGCGCATGTAGCTAAACCTGACAGAGTTTAATTCCTGGGACCCACATGCTGGGAGGTGAGAACCTTCTGCCACAAGTCATCCTATGGCCTCCACACTTGTGCCTTGGCATAGGCATGTGCCGCTCCCTGTCCAATTAAGGATAATAACAAAAAATAAAATCCCCAAATTGAAGTCTGCACGGGGATCAGGAGCCCAAGGGTTGTGCTCAGGATTGGGAGTTAGATGGACCTCAGACTGGGTTAGAGACTTCCTTCAAGTCCTTGACCTTGGGAAGGCTTTTAACTTTAGTGCCAAGAACTGGTTCCTCCTAGTCAGGTGGTATGAGACCGAGGCATCTTGAGGTTTCAGTTGCCTTCAATCTGTTGGTTTATTTGTTCAGCCAACGTTTATGGAGGGCGGGCACAGAGAAACTATGAACCAGGTTTTTCAGGCCAGTCAGTAGCATGCAAATCAACAACGGCATCAGGGGGTGTGGGGAGGGCTTTGCTTCCCTCTGGGGGAAAACTTTTCTTCTTCTGCCTACTTTTTATTAATTAATTAATTACATTTTTCTTGTGCACATATATATGTGTGTATGTGTTTGTATGAGAGAGAGAGAGAGAGAGAGAGAGAGAGAGAGAGAAACAACCATGTGTGTCATTCCTCAGAAGTTACCCTCCACTTTTGTGTGTGTGTGGTATTTTGTGTGTGTGTGTGTGTGTGTGTGTGTGTGTGTGCACTTTCCATGATTGCATGTGGAGGTTAGAGGTTGACATTGGATGTCTTCCTCCGTTGCTCTCTACCTTTAAAATTTATTTACTTATTTTTATTTTATGTGTACGAGTGTTTTGTCTGCATGTGTGTCTGTTCAGTACCTGTGGAGGCCAGAGAGGGTGTTGGGCTCCTTAGAACTGGAGTTATGCATTCTTGCTAGCTACCATATGGATGCTGGGAACTGAACCCAGGTCCTCTGCAAGAGCAGCCAGTGCTCTTAAGTGCTGAGCCATCTCTCCAGCCCCTCTACCTTGTTTTTACTTACTTACTTACTTACTTACTTACTTAATTAATTAATTAATGTGTCTGTGTGTGAGTGTGCCACAGCATGTCTTTGGAGGCCAGAGTACAGCTTGCTGGAGTTGGTTCTGCCTTACAATGTGAGTCCCAGGGATGGGACTCAGGTTGTTAGGCTCAGAAGCAAGCGCCTTTAGCTAATGAGCTATCTCTCCAGATCCTCCACCTTTTTTTCTTGGAGACAGGGTCTCCTTATGTAGCCCTGACTATCTTGGAACTTTCTATGTAGATCAGGCTGGCCTTCAACTCACAGAGATCTGTCTGCTTTTCAAGGGCTAAAATTAAAGACATCCACCACCACACCTGGCCGTCCACCCCATTTTTAAAGGTAAGGTCTCTCATTGAACCTGGAGATTATCAATTGGCCAGTGAGCTCTAGGGAGTCTCCTTCTGTCTCTCAGGCACTGGAATTACAGGTGCATGCTACCACACCTGGCCAGTGTGCATGCTGGGGATCTGAACTCAGGTCCTCTTGGCCTGCCCAGCAAGCACTTTATCCTCTGATCCATCTCACCAGCCTACCTTCCCTATACCTTGGTTTTTGAGACAGGGTCTCTCATTGGTCTAGAGTTTGTCACTTTAGGCTAGACTGGCTGACCAGTGAGCCCCAGGGATCCTGCTGTCTCCACTTCCCCAGTGCTGGGATTACAACGGGTTCTCCATATCAAACTAGGGCTCCCAATCTTGTGCACTGTTCTAGTTTCCTTTCTGTTACTGTGATAAAACAATCTGAGCAGAAGCAACTTAGGGCAGAAATGGTTTGTTTGGCTTATACTTCAGGTCATAGTCCATTCCTGAAGGAAGTCAAGGTAGGAACTCAAGCAAGAACTTGAAGCAGAAACTATGGAGGAATGCTTCTTACTGGCCCACTTTCAGGCTCATGTCCAGCCTGCTTTCTTATACAGCCCAGATCCACCTGCCCAGAGAATGGTGCTGCCCACAGTGGGCTGGGTCCTCCTGTGCCAGTTAAATCATAATTCCTCACAGACCAACCTGTAAGGAACATCCCTCAACTATTCTCTCTGTAGGTGATTCTGTGCTGTGTCAAGTTGACAGTTAATGCTAAGTAGGATGTGTAGCAAGGCCTTTATGGACTGAGCTATCTCCCCAGGACTTTGGTTTGTTTATTAAACTGATTCCACCCCTTTCTCCTTTAGATAAAGGGAAAACACTTTCCTCAAGTTGCTCATCTGACTTTTCTTTTGGAGACAGGGTCTCACGTAGTCCAGGCTGGCCTCAAATTCTCTGTGTAGCCAAGGATGACCTTGAGCTTCTGATCCTCCTGCCTCTACCTCCTGAGTATGAGGCATTTGCCACCTTGTCCAGTGTATGTGCTGCTGGGATGGAACCCAGAACTTCATATATCCTAGGCAAGTGTTCCACCACTGTGCCCCCGCCCCAGCCCCAAGTTGGCAGTCTTAACAGCTGTTTATGAGTGAGCTGATTCATAGAATGTCTGGCCAGGCTGAAAATAGCCAAGAGTCTGGATTCAGAGAAGTTCAAGTGCCATTTTCTATTTATTAGCTGTTATTATTATTATCACTGTCATGACCAGTATTGTTATTTTGAGATCCTGGGGATAGAACTCGCTTGATTGGCTTCCTGGCCAGTGAGTGCCCAGGATCTGCCTGTCTCTGCTCCCACCTGTAGTGCTGGGATTATAGTTATGCTTTTTAGGGCTGGAGAGATGGCTCAGTGGTTAATAGAATTGGTGGCTCTTGCAGAGGACCCAGGTTTGCTTCTCAGCACCCACATGGAGGCTAACGGTCATCTAGAACTGCGGTTCCAGGGAATCTGACGCCCTCTTCTGGTCACTTTGGGCATTGCATGACACAGGTATACTTAACATACATGCAGACAAAACACTCATATACGTAAAGTAAAAATAAATAAAAAATAGATATATTTACAGTACCACATGAGTTCCCTCTCACTGAACAGGCTTTAAGTTCAATTAGATAGAATCAATTATTTTGATTGCAAGATAAAAGTGACACTACTGCACCCATACAGATAGTTTCCTGTGCCAGTCATTGTTGTGCTTATTAGGCGTTAGCTGAGGAACTATTGGCAGCCGATCACTGCGGAGTGAAGGAGAGTTGGTCTTCTTTAAGAGGGTGACGCTAGATGGCTGACCAGGCTCCAGTGGATGGACTCACGCCAAGAGACGTCTGGGGACAGAAACTTGACTTGATTGGTCTCAACATATATGACAGACTGCATGAACTCTGGCAGGGGACTATGGGTGGGACAGTTAGGGGAGTGGGTAAATATGATCAAGATGCATTGTAGGAAATGCACAAAAATTCAATAAAAAAAGTAGATATGCTTTTTATGTGAGTGCTGAGGCTCTGAAGAAAGGTTCTCATGTTAATGTGGCAAGCACTTTACATACTGAGCTATCTCCCTAGCCCTGAGATTTTTTTTTTCCTGTTTTTTAAATTTTCTAATTTTTGTTTGAAATCTTAAAGCAGCTGTGTTTGCTCATCAAGGATTTTTTTTTTCCCATTACATGCATTTATTTAGGGGGGGCATATGTCAGAGGACAACTTGTGGGAATCCATTCTCTCCTCCATCCTGTGGGGCCTGGGGAATGCACTAAAGTTCATTAGGCTTGGTGGCAAGCACCTTTACCTGCTGATCCGCTTTCCCAGCCCTATCAAAGATGTTTACCTTCTGGTTGCATCTTTCATTTTCTCATGAGTCACTCACTAGTAGAAATTCTTACTTATATATCTGCTCCCTTCTCATTTCCATGGTAGGGAAACTAAAGGAGGTTAACTCACTTGCTGAAATTTACCAAAGGGTAGATTATTGGTCATTGAACTTGGGTCTGCCAGCCCTGAGTGAGCTCCCTCCAGCTGGTGTGTATTTTTTCCAGCCCTACTCTTCTTCCACTGGCTGCTGCCCCTTGAGTCTCCACAGCAGCTCAAGGCCAGTTAAAAACATCTCCAGTGTGCGCTGGCCGAGATGGGTGGTGTCCTTTTGCGATTTTGGATCATCTCGTGTCGTCTAGGTGATCCTGGGAAAACATACAATTGTAGGGTTGGGGAGATGGGTCAGTTGGTGAAAGGTGAGGTGACTGTCACAGGAGCAAGGGGACCTGCTTGTTCAACCCCCAGTGCCCATGGAAAAAGCCGGTGTGGGGCTGGCGAGATGGCACATCAGGTAAAGACACTTGCTTCCCGAGTTTGGTCCCAGGACCTGAGTTTGGTCCCCAGGACCCACATGCTAGGAGAGAACTGACTCCTACAAGTTGACCTCTGATCTGTGCATACACAGATATACACACAAGTACATGCACAAAAAATAAATGTAATAAAAAAATCTTAAAACAAAATAGATGTAGTGGTGTGAGTCTGTAACCTAGTGCTGGGGAGGCAGAGGCCAGCAAATCCTTGGGGCTGAGTGGCCAGACAGCCTAGCTGAATCAGCAAGCTCAAGGTCCCAGTGAGAGACCCCGTCTCAAAAAAACAATGCAGCTGGGTGTAGTGTTGCAGGCCATTCATTACAGCAGGTGAATCTCTGTGAGATCAAGGCCAACCTGGTCTACATAGTGACTTCCCAGCCACCTGGAGCTACAGGGAGACCCTGCTTCAAAAAGACAAAACAAACACATTCATCCAAAGTTCTTGTCAGCAGAAAGGAGTGTCTCTTGTCTCTTGTCCAGAGCATAGGCTTTGTGGGTTGTTCTAGAATGGCTTCCTACTGTCTGTGGCTGCTGGCTGCCCAGCTTTCCCACCTGTGGGACAGAAAGTACCTGCTGGCCTTTCTATGACCCTGTGCAAATGTAGTTGTGCATGTTTTGGTTCACTTGGGGTCAACAGATCGGGCACTTTGCTTTTGTTGTTAGTCGATTTAATTTGTTACTCATAATAAAATCCGGAACTCACCTGGCTCAGAGCCCCAGGTCATTAGGAATGTTTGCTGGAATACAGAGTCTTTGCTTAGACTGGTTCCCTTGGAAAAGCTGAGGACGGTATCAAAGTCTCACCAGAAACAGCATGGCTGGCGTGGGAGGATGTTCAGCCCCCTGAGTTTAGCTTATTGCTTAATAAACCAACAGATTTCTCATAAAGGGACATTTTGTTTCCCAGAATTACCAATCCCCCCACCCCCTGCTTTGAGACAAGGTCTCATGTAGCCCAGGCTGGCCCCAAATTTATATAAATAATGTGTATGGGTATTTTTACCTACATGTATGTAGATGCACCATGTGCATGCAATGTCCCCAGAGGCCAGGAGAGGGCATTAGATCCCCTGGCACTGGAGTTAAGGACAGGTGTTACCCACCATGTGGGTTCTGGAAACTGAATCTGAGTTCTCTCCAAGAGCAGCCAGTGCTCTTAATTGCTGAACCATTTCTTCAGACCTGACCTTGACCTTCTGTTCCTCCTGTCTCTACCTCCAGTACTAGGATGACAGGCAGGTATAGGGCACCAGGCCTGGCACTGGGATGGAGCTAAGGCCTTAGTGCATGCTAGGTGAGTGCTCTATCGCATACCACATCCCCAGTCCTTGAATCATCCTTTTGGACCTGACACAAGCACTTTATGTGTCTTATCATTGTTCCTAATCTGAGTCTATATGGTTTTCTCAGGCCATTGTGCAGATAAAGGAAACTAAAGATCACAGAGGTTAAGTTCCATTCAGTGGTCACATAGGGTGAAGTGAAATGAACCCAGGGAGATGGCTCAGTGGTTAAAAGCACTGGCTGCTCTTGCAGAAGACCTGAGTTTGGTTCCTGACACTCACATGGTAGCTAACACCTGCCCTTAACTCCAATTCCAGGGAATCTGACACCCTCTTTTGGCCTCTACATGTGATGTACTTACATACATGCAAAACACTCATACACATAAAATTTAAATAACAAATAACAAAATTTTAAAAAGACTTGAACCCATGGGCTGTGGTGGTACAGCCTTTAATCCCAGCACTTGGGCGACAGAGGCGGGCCAATCTCTGTGAAATCAAGGCCAGCCTGGTCTATATATCAAGTTCCAGGCCAGCTGTGGCTACAGGGAGACCCTGTCTCAAAACAAAATAACAGCAAAAAAGGCTTGAACCCAAATAGACTCCAGCACCCACACTTTCCTGACTCTTAGATTTTTCTCAATTTATTAAATTTATGTGTATTTCAAGTGTTCTTAGTTTAATCCTATTATTATTATTATTGAAAAGGAGATACTCTAACTTCCTTTTAGCATTTAGGTCCTTTGTTTGAAGACGTGGTCTCATGTAACCCAGGCTGGCCTCAAATTCCCTATGTAGCTGAGGATGACCTCGATCTCCAGATTCTCCTGCTTCTACCTTCTGAGTGCTAGGATTACCAGCATATGTAGCCTTGAATAGTAATGAGGTCTGCTGTGTTGTTCAGCTGGTGAGTGTTGTGAGGATTAAAAGTAACTTCCATGTAGTTCAGGTGGTATAACGCTTGTCTAGCATGCATAAAACCCAGGATTCTACCCTCAGCACCCACAAATTGGGTATGGTGGTGGCTCATACCTGTCATCTTAGCACTCAGGAAGTAGAAACAGGCAGGATTAGGAGTTCAAGGTCATCCTAAGCTAACATAGGGACTTTGTGGTCAGCCTAGGCTACATGAGACCCTGTCTCAAAAAAGAAAGATAAAGTCACATATTGGTGAACAGCTGGTATAGTAACTTGTTCAAAGGAAGGTGCTAGCAATTTTAGCCTCTATCCCCCTATGATGTAGAAAAAAAGAGGAATTGCAGCTTGTGACTTCATGGTGTCTTTGAGATGGGAAGGACCGCTCACCTAATGCAGAGAGCCATCTCCTCCTAGGGGCCTCTTGCAGTGATCACAAAGAAGGTGACTTCACGATTCTCCATTGCTGGAAAGGCTCAGGGAAGTTAAGATGGTTGGCCAGAATATGCCAACAACATCAGGGAACAGCAGATTCCACTATGTCTGTCTGGTTCTCTGGCCCTCCCTTCTAGTCACAGAGCCTAAATAGAGTACCAAGTGGAGTGATGCTGACTGCCTTGCCTCTGGAATCTTCCACCAACCAACCTCTCTTAGTTTGAGTCATTGCGGAGCGCTCACAGGCTCCCTCTGGGGTCAGAGGGCCAGAGTTTATCTTGGGCCCTCCCATCTGCTTCCATAGAGCCAGCATCACTGGGCGGGACTTATCTTGGTCCCTCCCACATATTTCCATGGGGCCAACACCATTGGGAAAGCACACGTCTTCTTGCTGGTTTCCATGGAGATAGCATCAGTGGGCGGGACTTATTTTGGCCCGCCCAGCCCTTTTCCATGGAGCCCCCTCCTGTTCGTTCTCACACTCTTGGGAACTGTTCTGAAGCTGGTCAAGGTTATGACACTGTGTGTGTATATGCATAAGTGTGTGTATGTGCATGTTAGACCCCGTTTTTCTAAAGCAGTTTCTGTTTGGATATCCGCTGTTTAATTTTCCAAGGATTTTTTTCCTGTCACTTTCCTGGTTGCTAAAGTAAGCGGATTAAATTTTATCTTTGCATCCTGTGGGACTCCGTGAGTAATGGACAGCCAAGGGCAAACAGATAGGAAGGAAACCTGGGGAAGGATTTTGTGTGTGAGAACCCAGGTGGTCCTTTCATCTTGAGACTTCAAAGGTGGGGAAGTCAGGTTGAAGTAGGAGTAAATTCAGCAATCTAACAGCAAGGCTGAGCTGGCCACCCAAGGGGCTACGTCTTATGGGAGGGAAGCAGGCGTCTTAGCCTTAAACCACTTTCAAGAACGTCAGAAAACCAAAGACGAGGTGGTTTTCTGGGAGCAGGAGAACAGGAAGAACCGGGGTCCGGTTCTTCACTGTAAATCCCCTTTCTCAGTCCAAGGCCAAGTTTCCTGTGATTCTCCTTTCCTTGGTCAGAGTCGGGAAACATAGCTGGGTGGACATTATTTGAGATTATAATTTGATTTCTCTGCGTGAAAATTGTCTGAGTTCCAACTTCCTCGCGGCTCTAGCACCCTGCCCCCAACTTTGGATATGTGAACCAACTTAGTAACACTTCCTACTTTTGTGTGTTTTGGGTTTTTTTTTTTTTGAAACTCATTTTAGTTGTGAACCCAAATTACACTCAAGGCTCACGTTCTTAACTCTTCCTGCACCCCAAAATCACAGGCCTTAGGGAAGAATGCACTCAATACCTCTTAAATTATGGTTTTCTTAGGAGGCTATTAAATCTCGATTTCTGAGAGGAAAATTGGGCGTTTTGTGTTTTTCCCCTTCCAGTCTTGAGTGTTCTGCTACTGTGGGAGCCCCTGTAGATGTGTCCAGGCAGTGGCAAAGGGCAACATTGGAAGTGTGGTCATTTCACAACCTGACACTAGGGCTTTAGAAAATGCTTGTTTTATTTAGGTTGCTTGACAACTCTTTTGGGCTGGGCCCTTTGGGAATGAGATGAGGGGAAGGTGAATGGGAAGGTGGGAAAATTGTGGGTTCTGATGAGTATGGAGGGGTCTGGCTGGGACCTTTCTGAAGTGCAGTGACAGTCACCCCCCCATCCTCCCTTCTCTCGTTTTTCTTCCCTTCTCTTTCCTTTTTCTCTTCTTTTCTTCTCTCTCTCTCACTCTCACTCTCCCTCTCTCCCGTTTCTCTCTCTGCATGTGTTCATGTGTGTATGTGGAAGCCAAAGGGCGACCATTGGTGTCCTCTATTTTCTTTCCTTTTTTTCTTGTGACAGGGTCTCCCTGTAGCCCTGGCTGATCTGGAACTCAATGTGTGGACCAGGCTGGCCTCTTCTCACAGAGATCCACCAGCCTCTGCCTCCCGAGTGCTGCAGTTAAAGGCGTGAACCACTACTTCCAGCCCCACTTTATTATTATTATTTTTTTTTGAGAAAGGGTCTCTGACTGAAACTGGAGCTTAAAGATTCAGCCAGTGAGCTCCAGGAATCCTCCTCTCTCCACCTTCCCAGGGCTGTGGTAACAGACATACATTGCTGCACCTAGCTTTTATGGGGTGCTGGGAATCCAAACTCTGGTCCTCACATTGGTGTGACACTTTAGTGACAAAGCCTTACTAACATTGAACTCTGGCCTCTACATCCACACATGTGCATGTTCACTCTACTACACAGCGCACACACACGCAAAAATTAAAAAAAAATAAAAGGGTTTTCTGGGAGAATCCATTTCCTGGTCATGTCTATTTTGCATTCAAGACACATGTATACACATGTGCACACATGAATATGCACACACATAATGCGTACACATACCAAATATAGTGCATTCAACGAACACATAGCACACACGTGTGCATACAAACATGCACAAAACATGTGTGGGCACAACACATACAGGTACACATATGAACATGTACAAGTACTGGACACACATGAGCACATATAACACACAAGTGCACAAGAACACCTTAATGCACACACAACACATATATGCACACACAAACATACAAAAGCACACACCAATACATGCACACATGAAGGTGCACACATGAACAACACATAGACATGAACATGTACAAGCAATCAACATCTACACAAGGGAATACACATGAACACTATGAACTGGTGTGCACACAACACACACATGAACACACAGCATGCAATGCATACACAAACACGTGCACATGAATATGGTCAAGCATACAGTACATACATGCACAGAACACATGCATATGCATACACATTGCACACATAAACACATCACACAACACACATGCACACATGCATGCACAGCCTTCCTGCTGTTAGGAACTGATTGGATCCATGAATACATTGAAGATGAACTGACTGGATCCATGAACACATTGAAGATGAACTGACTGGATCCATGAACACATTGAAGATGTACTGCCCTTTGGTCATGGGGAGATTTTGTGACAGACACCGCCGTGGTGTGGCAGCTCAGGACATTGTGATGTTTACTTGTGGCCTTTAATGTTGAGGAAGTTGTCTTTCTTTTCTTACCTCATTCCTAAACCCTGCTGGGTTGTGCATGCCGAAGTTCCCAGGGAACTGCATCTGTTGACTTGTAAGAGTCTCAGACGGCCAGGAACTTGTTCTTGAAAAGCCATTGGTCATATAAGCTGACATTTTCAGGCGAGATTGTCCCCAGGAAAACTGTCCTTGTTAGTCAGACCTTCCACTGTAACTGGTTTCTTTTTTTCTTTAAAAAATCTTTAATCCCAGCACTTGGGAGGAAGAGGCAGGTGGATCTCTGTGAGTTCAAGGCCAGCCTGGTCTACATAGTGAGTTCCAGGCCAGCTGGGGCTACAGGGAGACCCTGTCTGAAAAAGACCAAAAAAAATTTTTTTAATCGATTTTTATTTTATATGTATGCATGTTTTGCCTGCATGTATGTTTAAGTGCATTATGGGCATGCAATGGCCATGGAGGCCAGAAGAGGGCATTGGATCCCTTGGAACTGGAGTTATGGATGGTTGTTAGCCACCATGTAGTGGTGGGAACCGAATCAGGGTCCTCTGCAAGAGCAGCTAGTGTGCTTAACCACTGAGTCAGCTCTCCCACCCAGTGGTTTTAAACTCTTCCCTTCCTCTGTCCCACTGGCTTTTCTCCTGGGAAGCTGTGGCCCCCACTCTTCAACTAGAAACTTCCCATACCTAATTTTCCTCCAAAATGACACAGAAAACTTAAAGATGTGGCTCAATATGAATAGAGAAAGAAGCAAAGAATTCCAGGCAGAGGCGTTAAGAGGGAGAAAACGAACACTCTTGCAGCATTGGAAGGGCTGTGACTAGAAGAGAGTCATTCTTCAGAGAGAAAATTGTTGGAGATTCAGAAGGAGAAAATAAGGGCCGTGGAGCTAGAGCACCTGTAACTTGAGTTCAGATTGCCGGAACCCATATAAAAAGCATGAGGGCTGGAGAGATGGCTCGGCAGTTAAGAGCCTGTACTGCTTTTCCAAAGGGCCCAGTTCGATTCCTAGCACTCATGTCAAGCAGCTCACAACCACCTGTAACTCCAGTCCAATGCCCCCTTCTGCCCTCTGTGGGCATCTGCACACATGTGCACAGACACATAAATTTAATCAAAGTTGGCTGTGGTGGCACATGCCTATAATCCCAGAGATATTGAGATGGGTGGCAGAGACAGGGAGTTCCTGGGAAACTTGCTGGGGAGCTAGCCTGGCTTACTTACTGAAGTTCAAGACCAGTGAGAGAGAGCACATGACCAATAATCTAAGGTTGTCCTATGACCTCCACATGTACACCATGCATGTACACACCCACACATGTGCATGCCATTTGAACACACACACACACACACACACACACACACAGAGCAGAAAATAAGAAAACTCAGGGCACCTTCAATACAGTCTGGGTCCCTGGCCAGCCAACCTAGCCAAAACATGTTCATTAAAAGACTGTCTCAAGGCTATAAGGCAAAGAGTGATAGAGGAAGATTCCTGAAGTCCTGCTCTGGCCTGTGCACGTGTACATTTGGGCAAGCACACCTGCCCACTCAAAGGCACGTGCATACATACATACATACATACATACACACATATGCACATGTCTGTTAGGTATTGAGGAGTTAAAATAATAATGTGGTTAATAAGATTGTAGTACCAGGAGCTGAAACTTCCAGTTCATAAACAGCACACGTTTTAAAGTGCTCTCGGAATATTTAGAAAAGTTAACCATCTGTTAGTTCTTCAAAAAAGAAACCAGTGCATTCCAATAAACGCAGACACTGCTCTGGCCCCTCATCCCCAGTTGCCAGGATTCATAACAGGAAATTAATTTTTTAAAAGCTTAACCAAACAAGCAAACAAGACAGGCTTCTACCATTAGGTCATTTAAAATAACTAAGGGTGGGCAAGATGGCTCAACAGGTAAAGGTGCTTGCTGCTAAGCTTGAAGTCCTGAGTTGGATTCCTGGGCCCCACATGGTAGAAGGAGAGAACCGACTCTTGAAAATTGTCCTCATTGTCCTTTGACCTCTACAGTCATGAGCGCTCTCTCTCTCTCTCTCTCTCTCTCTCTCTCTCTCTCTCACACACACACACACACGCACACACACGCACACATACACACACACATACACACACACAAAGGCATATGCATGCTCACACTTGCACACACTAAAGAAATGTAAAAAAAAAAAAACCATAATCAGAAACCACAAAAATGAGGCCGGCGTGGTGGCATATGATTGTCACACGCACACCTGGGAGGCAGAAGCAGGTGGATCTCTGTGAGTTCAAGGCCAGCCATGTCTGCATGGTGAGCTCTAGGTCAACCAGGGCTAATTTCAAGACCCTGTCTCAATAAAAAAACAAAACAAAAAAAACAGAAACAAACAATGAAAACAACAAGGCAACAAACTGGGGCTGGGAAGTTAGCTCAGTAGGTAAGGTGCTTGTCTTGAGTTCCATCCTCCAGAACCCAGGTTAAGAAAATGTCTGGTGTGGCAGTACATGCCTGTAGTCCCATCCCTGGGTTCCTGGGGCTCACTGACTAGTCAGTCTAGCCTAGGGAGTAAGTTCCAGTCTGGTGAAAGGCTGCCAAAAATCAAGCAGAAAAATAAGCAAGGTAAGGCCTGGGGAGAGGACTCAGTGGGTAAGAGCACTTGCTGCACAAGAACGAGGACCTGCATTCAGATTCCTAGCACCCACCTACAAAGATAGATGCAGTGGATGACCATAAAGCAATAGTTTTCCAGACAGCTGAGCAGTACTCATATGAACTCACAGTGACAACATGCCAAGTTCCCGTGCAAGCTCAAACCGGACAAAATCGCAGCATGGACATGGAGAAGTACATGGAAACCCCAACCTCACGTGAGGAACTATTGATTAAAGGTTGCTGCTGGGAAGGGGAGAGTCATTCTCTTTGAGAATGAGACTCTTGGTAGGTTAACCAGGCTCCAGTGGATAGTTCCATACCAAAGAACATTTGGGGACACAAATTTGACTCTGTAGGTATTAATATATATGCATATATTTACACACATATAATAGACTACATGAAATTGGGCAGGAGATAGGGAGTGCAGATAGGGGAGGGGACCAAAGTACGATCAAAATATATTGTATGAAATTCGAAAAATTCAATAAAACATAGGGAAAAAAAAAAAAGAC
>NW_008348083.1:793376-813135 GCF_000622305.1 Nannospalax galili
GGGAAGGGAAGGGAAGGGCTGGAGGCTTGCTGGCCCCCAGCCTAGCTCCAGTTCAGTGACAGACCCTGTCTTGATGGAATAAGGCGCAAAGTGGTGGAGCAGAACAGACATCTTCCCCTTGCCTTCTTGCACACACATGGGCACGTGCACTCAACACAAATGTGCACATATATCACACACACACGCACATACACACACACCTCATTTCTATTGTTAGCTGCCTAAAATATGTGTGTTCTATAAATACAGAAGGAAAAATTTCAAAACTGTGCAAAATAAAAACAAGGCTCCTTGCACCTTTGAAAGATATTTTTTCAGAGGAGGCTGGGGTGGCTTATGAAGTCTCAGCACCTGTCTTTGTCTTCCTTTGCCCTTGTGAGCCACGTCCAATCTTTAAGGTGTTTTGTGGTTGTTTTATTTTGTTTTGAAGACAGGGTGTCATATAGCCCAAGTTGGCCTCCAACTCCTTATGTAGCAGAGGATGACCTTGGATCCCTGATCCTTCTGCCTCCACCTTCTCAGTGCTGGGATTACAAAACCCAGTTTATGTAGTTCAGTGGGTCGGATGGCGCCCAGGGCCTTCATTAACTGATACACATCCCCAGTCTTCCCAAGGTAGAAATTTGGCCAACATCAAGTCCTGGCAACTCCACCCCTCCATGGCTTCAGAAACCAGACTCTTCCTTCTTCCTATTTTCTGGCTTCCTCAGCGCCTCCCACCCCCCAAGCCAGAACATTGATCCTCCAGATGTGGATGTAGTTTTGCCCTTTAAGTTCTGTGGGATGAAGTTTGCCCTTCATCAACTCTGCCATTTTTAGGTCTCTGATGATTCATGTTTTTGCCTATCACATATCATTCTTTTCCTTCTGGGGTACAGCTACAATCACTTGGTGGTCCCCTTTTCCCATTAGACTTATTGTGCACCTACTGTGTGCAGTGCTCTGGGATGAACTAAGCCATCTCACTAGGCGCCCCCCCCCATATAAATAAATAAATAAATCTTAAACTGTATTTATGAACAGTTGAGGGGATTAACTGCATAATGCCTATTCGCTGTTTCAGTTTACTGTAACTGCAAAGGTACATGGAATGCACATATTTGAAGTCTTCAAAGAACCTTGATGGGAGGACATTTCAAAAAAAAAAATTAGCCTGCTTCCTGCATGCTTACTGAGCTTCCACCCCATCCCCGAGCCTGTAAATTTAAAGAATGCATTGATGAGCCTGCTTGTTGGTTTTCTGGGCGTTCGGTGGGAGGGAACTTTGTAGCCCCTTGTTCTTGGAGTCCTAGGGATGCTAATGCTCCCTCCCCCTCCTATCCCATATGGTGGAATCTTGCTGTGTGACCCTGGTTGATCCTCTGCCCTTCACTGGGCCACTCTCCAGTGAGGCCTGGGGCCAGGGTGTCCCGGGAGCTGCCACGCGGTGACCGGATCTCCTCCCGGGCACACGCCCAGCACTGCGCGGTCCAGTTGATGTGTCCTGCACTCCAAGCATCTTTTAATTTTTTTCGAAAACCTGAATGCATTTCAAGCCAATCTTGCACCTAAGAGAGGCCCAGCCAGGGTGCCCCCTACACTGGCACACTGGCCAGCTTGTCTGGAGAGCTGAAAGGGCGCTCCCCCCCCCCCCCCCCCCCCCCGCCTCGGGGGGCGCGTGCACTCAGGGGGCGGAGCCAGTGCCCGTAGCACCCCCGGCCATTGGCTGAGAGGGAGGGCGGCGTTGCGGCTGCCGTTATCACCCGGCCTGGAATCCAACTCGCCGGAGCGCTACCGTCTTTTGTGAAGCTGAGCCCCGCCGCTGGCTTTTTGGCGGGGGGCGGGGCCCCGAGTGATGAGGCCACGCCCCTTTATTCGCATTTCCCAGAAACTGACCAATAGTGAGGACGCTACAGCTCCAGGCCCTCGCCATCCTTTCTGGCTTTCTTCATGAGCCGCGTATCTCTGAAGAGCTGCGCAGTTGTGCCTTTTAAGATACACACATTCACGCACGCGCGCGCACACTTGGAACTGACCAATCCTGAGGCGTCCCTCGAGGGGTGGGACTCCGCTCAATTACTGGCCTCTACGCACGCCGTATGTCTACAAAGAGCTCCGCAGAAAAATTCCAAAGGGGTCTTGCTAAGGTTGTGGCCATATTGTTCTGGGCTGAAAAAGGGAAGCTTTCCAGTTTCAAGGACGGTTGCTCTTGCGGTTTTGCCACTGAACACCCAACTGTCAAAAGTTCAGGACCTTCCCTCCCTACCCCACCATTAAATCATTTACTAGATGCCAAGGGAGAATTTGGCTCCTGGAACTCGAACCTCAGAGGTCAGGGTCCTGGGAGCCAGTGTGGGAGAGAAAGGCTTGGAATGCAAACCCAAACAAATGACTTGAATGAGTTTCTAAAATTCACACTCAGGGAGGGAGAGCTGAGAGGCTCTGGTTGCGACTGTGGCCGCAGGCCCATGATGCAACTGTTCCCATTAGGAAATTTCTGGAAAGCATCGTTTCTGGAATCATAAATCAGAGGGGGGGGGAGGGAGAAAGGGAGGAAGGGAGGGGGAAAGAGTTTAAACGACAGGCTTTGGAAAGGAATGCCACTAAAGTTTGTAAGTACTGTGGAGAACACTTTTTGTGTATTTTGTTTTTCATTCTTCATACAGCTTCTTAAGAAAACCGCAAACCAATTGAACTAGAGTGCCAAAGGGGGCGAGGTGGTCGAAATGCTGATTTTTTTTATAAAACTTTTTTTGTGGGATTTTTTTTTTTTTTTTTTTTTTTTTTTTTTAGACAGGAGACAGGGTCTCCCTGTAGCCCCAGCTAGCCAGACTGGCCTTGAACTCACAGATCTGCCTGCCTCAGCCTCCAGAGTACTGAGATTAAAGGCATGAGCCACCACGCCTGGCATTTGTGGGGGGGTTTTGTTGTTGTTGTTGTTTTTGTTTTGTGGGTTTTTTTCTTTTCTTTTTTTTTTTTTTTTTTTGTTCTTTGTTTTTTGTTTTGACAGTGTCTCCCTAGTCCCAGCCTGCCTGAAAGTCACTATGTGGAACAGGCTGACCTCTGTCTCACAGAGCTCTGCCTCCCTTTATTAAAGGTGTGTGCCACCATCCCCTTAGGAAATGCAGAGTTTCTGTGTACAAGCTATTCAATTATTTGTCTAAAAATATTTATTTTATGTATATATGCCTGAGTGCACATATATGCACTTCCTGCCCATGGAGGCCAGAAGAGGGCATAGGATCCCCTAGAACTGGAGTTACAGACAGTTGTCAGCTGCCATGTTGGTGCTTGAACTGCACCTGGGTTCTCTGCAGGAGCAGCCAGTGTTCTCAACCACTGAGCTCCAGCCCACAAGTTATCTATTTACCATGTAGAGATGAATATATCTTTTCTGCTACTTTGGACAAAGGAGTTGTTCTTTTGTGATGCAGTTTTTAAATAAATTATTGTGTCCATGGCCCTCATGTGGAGGGCAGAGAACAACTTGTAGTACTTGGTTCTCATCATGTGGGTCCTGGAGACTGAACTCAGATCCTCAGACTAGGGGGCAAGTGCCTTTACCTGCTGAGCCTTCTCACTGGCCCTTTGAGCTTAAAAAAAGTTGCAGGAATTGTTCTACTATTCATAGACTGTAGACATTTTTACCCTACCTTAACATTATTTTTGTAATATATTTCTACACAAGCATTATAGATATTTTTCTGACTTATTAAGAGTATGTGACAATGACTGTCCTTCAGTGGGTTTTCCTAGGAAAAAGAAAATTCCTTTATACCATGATAGTATGGTGATCAAAATGAAAACTTAACACCAATGAAGCATGTTACTGCATTTGTATGACGCTCATTGTTTGGGGCTGCTCGCTCCACAGGTAAAGGAACACAGGTACCTGAGCTGGATGCCTGGGACCCACTCGGTAGGAGAGAACCCATTGCACAGAGTTGTCCTCTGACCTCCACATGTACACTGCAGAATGAGCATGCATCACCACATCACAAATGCACAATACCACATTAAAAATTCCAAATCTCATCAGTTATCTCAATATTATCTTGTATTGGTTTTTTTTCCCCAACTGATCCAAGTTACATTTTGTGTTCAGTAACTCCCTGACTTTAATTTCTTTTTTTCTGTATAATTCCTCAGTTTGTTTAATTGTGTTGGGAGGGTACATGTGGCACCATGTGTAGAGGTCAGAGGAAAACTTGGAATCTGAGTCAGTTCTCTCCTTCTAGCTTGTGGGTTCCAGGGATTGAACTCAGGTCCTCAGATGTGGTGCCTCTACCCACTGAGCCATATTGCTGACCATTTTTTTCTTTTTCTCTTACAACAGTGACATTTGTGAAGCTCACTAGCCAGTTGTTTGATAAACTATCTCCAAAATGAGTTGTTACTGTTTGGAGAGAAAAGTATACAAATATCAGGTCTGTAACAGCCGGAGGCTGAGTTAGGGTATTTCTGAATTATTGGTAAGGCTATTTGAGACATTTTTGGTCTGGAGTGGTTAAGAAGAAAAACACCTTACAGTCAGTAGACACACACTATGCCTTACCTGGAAGAAAAAGTCCATACAACTACACTAACTTTTGCTAATGTGCTTGTACTCTCGGATCTGCTTTCTTTTGCTCCTCCTCCTTCCTTTCCTCCTTCCTCCTCCTTCTCTTCCTCCTCCTCTTCCTCCTCCTCCTTCCTCTTTCTTCTCCTCTTCTGCCTTTTAAGACAGGATCTCATGTAGTCTAGGGTGGCTTGCTATGTAGCCAAGGATGACCTTGAAATTCTGATCCTCCCACCTTCACCTGCTCAGTGCTGGGGATGGAGCCCAGGGCTCTGTGAATGGGAGGCAAGCATTCTGCCAACCAAGCCACAGTCCCAGCCCTAGCCCCAAGAGATTTTCTACTTTCCTTGTTCTTTGCCTGTACAAAAGTGAGTGTGGGTTGGTGGAAGCACAGCACTGGACTGAGATAGAGATCAGGGTGGCCCATGTTCCAGTAGCTGCTCAACAGGAGGGCAGCCTCTTGTGCTTGGTTTATGCTTGTTGAATGACTGAAGAAACTGTTCCTGATGAAGCAGGAACAGTTTACTAACTCCCCAAAGACCAGAGCCCTCCCCATGGGCTGCTGTGTTCATTTTATAGTTAGACAAAAGAACCTTTGTAAAAACTGAAAAAAAAGATTTATTTAATTACGTATGTGAGTGTTTGGCCTACATAAAGTGCACCATGTACGTGTAATACCCACAGAGGCCAAAAGAGGGCATTAGATTCCCCAGAACTGAAGTTACAGATGATTGTTAGCCACCATGTGAGTGCTGGGAACTGAACTCCGCAAGAGTAGTCAGTGCCCTTAACTGCTGAGCCATCCCTCCAGCCCAACCTTTTTTCCCTTTGAGAAAGGATATTATGTAACACAGACTGTCCTTGAACTCATTATGTAGCTAAGGATGGCCTTGAACTCTTGATTCTCGTGTACCAACCTCCCTGGTGCTGAGATTATAGGTCAGCACTCCTGTGTTTTATATAGTTTTGATACATATATACATCCTGTAATGTTTAAATAGGAGCAAGCATATCTGTGTCCTTGGACTGGAATTAGCTCAGGGGTAGAGTGCTTGCTTAGCATGTGGGAGACCCTGGGTTCTAGGCCCAGCACTGCAGAGAAAATAAAACCCAGATATGAAAAACAGAAGACCAGACCAAACCATATCTATCTCCCCAGATATTTCTCTTCTTTTTTCTAATTTTTTTCTTTCTTCGTGAATTTCTTACATATATACAATGTGCTTTGATCTTATCCCCCTACTCCCCTCTCCAACTCCTCCCAGATCCTCTACCATGTCTCCCTCCCAACTTCATGTCCTCTTTTATTTTTTTAAAACCCACTGAATTGGACTGGAGAGATGACTCAGTGATTAAGAGCAGTGGCTGATCTCGTAGAGGACCTGGGTTCAGTTCCCAGCACCCATGTGGCAGCTAATAGCCATCAATAACTCCAGTTCTAAGGGATCCAATACTCTATTCTGGCCTCCACAGGCATTGCACAGATGGCGCACTTACATGTAGGTAAAACTTCATACATATAAAAAAGGAAAGCCTGTACATGCATGAGTGTGGGGCCATCCTTTGAACTGTGGTGGACATTCCAGGGTCCACTTCCCTGAAGAAAACTGATTCATCCTCCATCAGACATCAGCTACCAATAATGTCTCAGCTAGGGGTGGGCCTGGTAAACCCCTCCACGATCCATTTTTCCTTTTTTAAAACCAACCCTTTCCTGACCCTTTCTTATTTTAATAAATAAATAAGGACATGAAGGAAATTGTATCATTGGTGGGTCCTGGGAGGAGTTGGAAGGGGAGGCACTGTGTGTGGGGTGGATATGATCAAGATACATTGTGTACATCTATGAATTTGTCAATCAATAACTTCAAGAAAAAAAGAAAGATGTCTAGACACCCTTTTATGGTCCCTGCATGGGTGGGGGTGCACCAGCACACGTGTACACACATGATACAAGTAAGTAAAATAAGTAAATAAATCTTTGAGACAGGGTCTCCCTATAGCCTCAGCTAGCCTGGAACTCAGAATCTCCTTGCCTCTGTCCCCAAACCCCCAGTGCTGAGTTTAAAGGCATATGCCACCATACCCTACATTAAGTATACATTTTTAAAAAGCTAAGGAGTGATTGTATCAGGCCTCCACCCCTAATTCCCTAGTGCCCATGCAACCTGCATCTCCCTAGTTCCAGCCCCTGGTGGCATCAGGCTATGTTCCCAATGTTGCTATAGTTTTCCCTCTTCCCCGATGTCTTAGAAAGGGAACCTTACAGTGCAGTGTGCAAGATTGAAGTGCTCGGGCAGCCTGCCCCTGGCTTTGTTGCAAGCCTTGGCTGCTCTTTCTTAGCCTCGTCTGGGGTGCAGAGCTTGTATGTTTGGGAAGTGTTTATTAGGTCTTTGATGACGCTTCTCATGAATGAGAAAGGCTGACCCTCAGCTGCAGCCCTGGCCCTGGAAACAGCCCCTTCCTGCCCTTCTGTGTCCTGCTCCAGCACTTCTCACACGATTCTTGCTTAGATAATTGTTTGCTTTGGTTATTGCTTCCTTCAATTGAGTTCAGCCCTCAGACGGCCGGACTAATGAGGACGATAGCGGAGAGGCTGAAATGACTGCATGGCTGGCCCTGGATAGCCTCCCATTCTGCATCCGTGGACTCCAGCAACTGCAGAGCAAAAGTAGCAGGGGAAGGGGCTGGGGGGTGCTGTAGAGCTCTGTCTTCCAAACATAATACCCATCTTTATCAGCCGCCATCTTTTTAACTGAAGTTTTGAAAATTTTATGCAATATATTTTGACCATATTTAGAACCCCTTCTCCATCTGCACCCCTCTTATAGCTCCTTCCCATGGATGTCGTGTGCTCTGTCATATATTCTAAGGCCTATAGAATCAAAGTTTTGTCCCCAAGAGTCCTTCAGTGTGTGTCCACCCACTGGAACCTGGTTAACCTATGTAGCATCACACCCTTAAAGAAAGCTGACTTTCCCTCTCCCGGCAGTTATTATCTCCCTCAGTTAGCTGAGGTTGGGCTTCTTACCCATTTCCCACGTCTATGCTGGGATTTTGTCTGGCTTGAGCTTGCATGGTTCTTGTGCATGCTGTCACCATTGCTGTGAGTTCATATGAGTAACTGCCCAACTGTCTGGAAAACTTCATTTCCTGTGATCATCTACTACCTCTGACTCTTACAATCTTTCTGCCCCCTCTTCTGCAATGGTCCCTGAGCCTGGGGCGGCAGAGATTTGAAATAGGTGTGCTATTTAGGGGAAACGACTCTGCAATCTCTTATTCTCTGCACTTCGTCAGTCACCATCTTTATCAGGGCAGATGTGACTGCTTGCAAGAGGCCCCAACAGTTTTTTGACTATTGACATTTCCTCATAGAAGGAGGTATGGGGCTGCTGGAGAGATGGCCCAGAGGTTAAGAGCACTGACTGCTCTTGTAAAGAGCCCAGGTTCAGTTCCGAGCACCCATGCAGTGGCTAACAACCATCTATAATTCTAGTTCTGGGAGATCCGATGCCCTCTTCTGGCCTCTGTGGGCATTGTACTCATGTGGTGCACTTATATACCTGTAGGCAAAATACTCACACAGTAAAAACTTTTTTAAATAACAGTATCAGGGGCTAGAGAGATGGCTTAGTGGTTAAGGGCACTGGCTGCTCTTGCAGAGGATCTAGGTTCAGTTCCCAGCACCCACATGGCAGCTAACAACTGTCTATAACTCCAGTTCCAGAGGATCCGATGCCCTCAATGGCTCTCCACCTTATATACTGAAGCCAAGTTTCTCACTTGAACCCCAGACCTCAGTGGTATTGACTAGCCTGGCTAGCCAGCTTGCTTGTTTCTGGGTTTCCCTGTTTGTCTCTTGTGCGTTGGGATTACAGGCTTTTATGTGGGTTGGATCCAAACTCTTCATACTTTTCTGGTAAGTGCTTTGACCCACTGGGCCATCTCTGGAGCCCACAAATGCCTTTGAAATGCCCCTAACTGTGTAATTTAAAATGGTTAAGGTAGCTGGGCATAGTAATGCATGCCTTTAATCTCAGCAATTGGGAGGCAGAGGCAGGTGGATCTCTTGTGAGTTCCAGACCAGCCTGGTCTACATACCCAAGTTCCAAGCCATCCAGGGTGACATGGTAGGACCCTACATCAAAAATAAATAAATAGCCGGGCATTGTGGCACATGCCTTTAATCCCAGCACTCGGGAGGCAGAGGTAGGTGGCTCTCTGTGAGTTCAAGGCCAGCCTGGTCTATATAGTGAGTTCCAGGACAGCTGGGGCTATAGGGAGACCCTGTCTCAAAAAGACCAGAACAAACAAACAAACAAAAAACCCAAAAGTAAATAAATAAATAAATTAATTAATTAATTAAAAAAATAGGGGCTGGAGAGATGGCTCAGTGGTTAAGAACACTGACTGTTCTTGCAGAAGACCTGGTTTTGAATACCAGTACCCCCATGGCAGCTAACAACTGTTCGTAACTCCAGTTCCCGGGGATCCGACAGCCTCTTCTGTCCTCTGTGGGCATTGCATGACATGGGTGCACTTACCTACATGCAGGCATAACACTCATACACATAAAATAAAAATAATAAATAAAATGTTAAAAAAAAAAAGGGTTAAGATTGCAGATTTTTTTGGGAGCAAGGGTCTCATGTAGTCCAGGCTGGCCTTGAACTCCTTACTTAGACAAGGATGACCTTGAACTTTTGATCTTCCTGTCTCTACCTCCTGAGTGCTCGCAAGACAGGCATGTGCCACCATGTCTGTTGTGTGCAGTGCTGGGGATCAAATCCAGCACTTTGTGCATGCTGGGTATGCGCTCTACCAACTGAGCTACCTCCCCAGCTTGAGGAGGAAGTGTCTCTGGCCTGTGTATTTTACAAAAGTTAAAAATTGGTTTCTCCATTCTTTAACCACATCACTAGCCACAGGAGAGAAGGGGTTACAGCAGTGGATGGTTCACATGGAGAGCTTTTCAGTCATCCTAGAGAGTTGAATTAGACACCAGGGCTGCTGGTACGTGGAGGTTTCAGGAGCCATTTTTGTTCCCCAGGTCTGGCCAGTGGACTGGGATTCATTTGGTGTTGGAAGAGTTCAGATAATTTGGGATTTGGGGTGAACACACTTCATGGCTTTCCAATCCTGCTTCCAATAGTACAGGAAGGAAGGGAACCAGGCACTTTCAAGAGCAGGCCAGGCATGTATGCAGAGGACTACCTAGGGTCTGCCAGGCCACAAATGAGTTCATAAGCTGCCTGGGAAAGGGGGAGGGGGTTTTGAGACACAGGACAGATGCCGAGGGGCTGGAGTGAAGAGGAAATTAGGAAGTGGGTTGAGGAGGTGACTCAATTGCCACGCAAGTGTCAGGACCTGAGTTTGGATGCCCAGACCCATGTAAAGCTGAGTGAAGTGCATGTGTCTGCAACCCATCATTCACACAGGACGATGGGCGAGTGTGTCGGAGAATTCCCTGGAAACTTGTGGGCCAGCTAGCTGGGCATAGGCAGCAGTGTGTAATAAAGGGACCTTGTCTCAAACAAGGTGGAAGATGAGGACCAATACCCAAGGTTCTCCTCTGACCTCCATGTACATGCCCATGCCCAGCCCTTCACTGGGGGAATTCTAGGTAGGGGCTCTGCGCATGCGCGCGTGCACACACACACACACACACACACACACACACACACACACAGAGGTAATTAAGAAGTGATGAACAGTGGAGTAATGAAGAGTAAGGGCTGATGGAGGGAGCTGGGTAGGGGCCAGCCTGCCATGGGCAAGTTCACTAGCATCAAACTAGAAAGTCCTCTAGGTCAGAAGTGGAGGCGCAGGCTGTGCCCTTAATGGAAGGGCTGCTACTCCTTTGAGTATGAAGATCTTTTCATTTCTCAAGTTGTAGCAGAGCCAGATGTGGTAGTACAAGTCTGTTAATGCAGCTACTAGGGAGGCTAAGAGCAGGAGGATGGCAAGCTCATTTAGCCTAGGCAACAGAGTGAGTTCAAGGAGAGCCCGAGCAACTTAGTGAGATCTGGATGCAAAATTAAATATGTACAAGAGCAGATGTGTGCCAGGGTGGAGCCCCTGCTTAGAATCCCCCAGTGAGGGGCCGGGGTGTGACTCAGGGGTGGAGCCCCTGCTTAGAATCCTCCAGTGAGGGGCTGGGGTGTGACTCAGCAATAGAGTTCCTGCCTAGAATGCCACAGTGAGGGGCTGGAGGTGTGGCTTAGTGATGGAGCACCTGCCTAACTTAAAAAAAAAATATTTTATTTATTATTTTTTATTTTATTGTATGAGTGTATTGCCTACATGTATGTGAATGCACCTGTGTTGTGCAATGCTGCGGAGGTCAGAAGAGGGCTTTGGACTCCCCTGGAGCTGGAGTGCTAGGAATCAAACCCAGGTCCTCTGCAAGAGCAGTCAGTGCTCTTAACCATCTCTCCAGCCCCAACCTGCCTAACATTTTTAAGCCCTGCATTCCATCACCAGCAGTGGAATAAATAGCTAAATAAATAAATTAACTAAAATCACATAAACCTACAATTAAACAAATCATGTTTAAAACAAATAATCAAAACTTCAGCACTTCCTAGTTATGGCATAGCATTTTAAAGACTTATTTTTATTTATATTTGTGTGTGTGTGTGTGTGTGTGTGTGTGTGTGTGTGTCTGTTTGAGTATATGCCAAGTGTGTGTGGTGCCTGTGGAGGCCAGAAGAGAGTGTCAAACACTCTGGAGCTGGAGTTACAGGCAGTTGTGAGCTTCCACCTTGATGTAGATGCTGGGTACTGGACTCAGGTCCTCTGGAAGAGCATTAAGCAAGCTCTCTTAACTGCTGAGCCATCTCTCTAGCCCCTAGTATAGAACTTAAAAGAAATTCTCTGCCTGGTGTGGTGGCGCATGCCTCTCAGGAGGCAGAGGCAGGCAAGTCTTTGTGAGACTGAGGTCAGCCTGGTCTCCATAGCAAGTTCCAGGCCAGGTGGGGCTACAGAGATACCTGGTCTCAAAAAAAAAGAAAGAAAAACCATGTGTCTTTGAATTTATTGACTGTTGCTCAGTCATAGGTTTGGGCTGCGTGGATTTGGGGATGCATTGTTTGATGGTGTGTTTCTGGTGTTGCTTGTCATATGCTCAGTTCAGGAACTTTCGGTCAGTCGTTTGAAGTTGGAAATTGGCACACACTGTGAGTTAGGTTTGGGGGCTTTGGGTGACCTCACTCATTTCATAGACTGCTCTGCACAGACGAGGTGCTGTGTAAGCATGGCTGTTACTGTTGTTTTGTTTGGCAGTCTGTACAGACAGAAAATGGGCAAAGCCATTGACCAGCTGTGTGTGTTTTTTTTTTCCTCTAGTGTGCCCAACCATCTGTAAATCACATGGCTGCACAGCGGAAGGCCTGTGCTGCCACACGGAATGCCTGGGCAACTGTTCTGAGCCTGATGACCCCACCAAGTGCGTGGCCTGTCGCAATTTCTACTTGGAAGGTCGGTGTGTGGAGACCTGTCCGCCCCCCTTCTACCACTTCCAGGACTGGCGCTGTGTGAACTTCAGCTTTTGCCAAGACCTGCACTACAAATGCAAGAACTCAAGGAAGCCAGGCTGCCACCAATACGTCATTCACAATAACAAGTGCATCCCTGAGTGTCCTTCTGGCTACACCATGAACTCCAGCAAGTGAGTCCTGGGTCTGGCTCTGTGGAGGGCCACATGGAGGGGGAAGGAATTGGAAGCCCGTGATAAGGTTAAAACTGTTAAAGGGCGCAGAGGATGTAGCTTAGTTGGGAGAGTAGCTGCTTAGCATGGAAGTGGCACTGGGTTCCATACTCAGTTCCACATAAATTTGGCGTGGTGGTGTGCACCTGTCATCTCAGTACTTAGGAGGTAACGCAGGACAACTAGGAGTTCAGGGTTATCCTTGCCTACATAATGAATTCAAGGCTAGCCTGGACTACTTGAGATCCTGTCTCAAAAACTGAAAATAATTGCTGGGTGTAGTGGCTCATGTCTTTAATCCCAGCACTTGGGAGGCAGAGGCAGGCAGATCTCTGAGAGTTTGAGGCCAGCCTGGTCTACATAGTGAGTTTCAGGCCAGCTGGGGCTACAGGGAGACCCTGTCTCAAAAAGACCAAAAAAAAAAAAAATTGAAAATAATCAAAAAAGCCTGTTAAGGGTTAGAGAGATGACTCAGCAGTTAACAGCACTGACTGCTCTTGGAGGGGACCCAAGTTCAATTTCCAGCACCCATATAGTGACTAACAGCTGTCTCTATCTCAAGTTCCAGGGAGTCAGATGCCCTCTTTTGGCTCCCACAGGTACTACACACATGTGCTGCACATGTACATGCAAGCAAAACATTCATACACATAAAAAATTAAAATAAGTCAAAATAAAAACCTGTTTAGTGATAGAAGTAATGATGAAGGCTTGTCTGTTAAAACTGTGTGCACTGGTGAAGAATGAGGTTTCTGTTAATATTTGTCATTTAAAATTTTTATTTTCTATGAGTGTGTGTGTTCACATATGTTTGTGCATGTGTATGTGGAGGCCAGAGGCTAATGTTGGGTGTCCTCCTCAATCACTCTCCATTTTATTATTTATCTTTTTAAAACCTTTGTGTGTGTGTGTGTGTATGCACATGTGTGTGAGCATGCACGCATGCATATGCATGCAGGTGCCTGAGTAGGCTGGGAGGGTGGGGCATCAGATTTTCTGTAGCTGGAGTTGTGAGGAGCCCAACCTGGACATTGGGAACCCAACCTGGGATGTCGCCAAGAGCAGCCGGTGCTTTTAACAGCTGAGCCATCTCTAGTCCCCACTTTTATTTTTGAGGCAGGGTCTCTTACTTAACATGGAGCTCACTGATTTGGCTAGGCTGGCTGGCTAGTAAGATCCTGGTGTCCTCCTGTCTCTGCCTCCTCAGCATTGGGATTATAGGCAAGCCTCTGCATCTGTTTTTTAACTTGGGTTTTGGGGATCCAAACTCAGGTCCTCACACTTGCACAGCAAGAAGTTTGCCACTGAGGTATCTTCCCAGCCATTTAGTAGCCATTTCTTTTATACACACACACACACACACACACACACACACACACACACGTGTATGCACACACACATATAATTTTTGTGTGTGCATTTCACACCTCTTGTTTGGGTCCAAGGCTTTGACGAAGGACTTAAATTTTTTTCCCCTCTGTGTGAAAGATCAGATAGGATGCATATCTAACATCTGATTTGCTTTCATTTTTATTTTATGTGTATACATATTTTGTCTGCATGCTATGTAAGTGCACCGGTGCATGCAATGCCTGAAAAAATCATAGACAGTTGTTGGTCACCCCATAGGTGCTGGGAACTGAACCCGGCTCCTCTGCAGGAGCAGCCAGTGCTCTTAACTGCTGAGCCAGGCCTCCTGCCCCTGGAATTCTCCCTTTTCACCTGTGATCCTCACTGCCTCAGTTAAGTTACCAGGAAGGCAGCTATGGTTGCTGGTGTCTTACCCCACCCTCAACCTGTAGCTAATTCTGGAACACACTGTTTCCAGGAGGGAAAGAACAGGAGCTGTTATTCCTCTTCCCCGAGCTTGGCTGTTCTTTGAAGGACGGACTCCATCAAACTGTTTCCTAACATTTGGGTGACAAACAGAGTTTTCTGTTTTTAGCAATGAGTCAGGTTTCCTATATGTACCTAGACATTTTGTTCATGGATGAGATTTTTTTAAGTGTCTGGGGTCATCATCAAAGTGTATTTTTTAAAAAAAATCTGTTCCCTACTTTTTGTGTCAGGGTTAAAAAAGAACTGATCAGCAAAGAACAGAAAACTAAATCAGAAACAGATACATGTCATGAGGCCTTGAGCTGACCCACTGACGTCAAAATTTTTTCCTCTTCAGACTTGGGAGCTAGCCAAGCGAGTGAAAGAGGGTGTTTTGGTTTTGGTGGGAAATTTTATTTCCCTGGGTGGAGAGGGCGAAAAGGAAAACAATCTTTATTTCAGCCCCTGTGAACCTTTCCTGTAGTGTTTTTGAACCCTGAAAGTACAATATGTTTTGTTTTGCTCATTTTTGATTAAAAAAAAAAAAAAAACCAAACCAAAACAGCAAGTATCTTTGTTGACCCAAAACAGACCTTTATAAATCACTTTTGTTTATTGAATGGAACTTTTTTTTAATTGAAGGAGGGAGGAAGTTTAACAGTAAAATTGTAGATGAGGAAAAGGAACATTGCTTTTTAAAGAAATACTTTTTATTTATTATTATTATTTATGAGTAAGTGTATTGCCTGCCTGTATATGACTGCTTTTGTATCGAGCAATGCCCGCAGAAATCAGAAGACAATGACAGATCTTCTGGAATCGGAGTTATGGACAGTTGTTAGCCCCCATGTGGGTGCTGGGAATTGAATCAGGGTCCTCTGCATGAGCAGCCAGTGCTCTTAACCTTGGAGCCATCTCTCCAGCTGTGGAAACATTGCTCTTTTTTTATCCATTTCATGTTTTTTTTTTTTCTTTTCACATTTGAAAGAAAGATTAGAGAGACTAAAGATTTCTGTTGAGCTTTGTTTAAAAAATACTGGGTTTGCAGCTCAGTAGATAAAAGCATTTGTCTTACAAGCATGAGGACCACAGTTCTGATCCCCCAGAACCCGATTGTTGTGGAATCTGGTCTGTCATTCTAGACTCTGAAGATAGATTTGGGATCCCCACAGGAAGGTGACTAGCTAGACCAGCTGAACTGGTGACCTCTGGGTTCAAGTAAGAGACCCTGCCTCACTATGTAAGGTAGAGGGCCAGCCAGATGGCTCAACAGGTAAAGGTGCTTACTGCTCAGCCTGACACCCTGAATTTGATCCCTGGGTGTTGGGGACCCCTGTTGTGTAAAGTAGCAGTCTCTCCATGTCTGGATAGCCCATGGGCTCGGCTTCATATGCAGAGGCTCCTTTTATCAGCAGGGTGCCTTCCCAGCACCTTCCTGACTCATCTTTTGAAGTAGCTGTCACAGAAACATGGCCTCTGGTTCTGAAACTGCCAGGTTTTCCTGTGTGATTTTCAGGCAGTCTGACAGCCTGGCAGGAGCCTACCTCTACATGTAAATAGGGCATCCTACAAAGTACCTATCAGCTAAGGCTTTTACCACTACCCCCACAGTATAAAGTATCCTGGTTTTCCCTCAATAATTGGAGCTGAATCACTAAGACCCGGAGCCGAGCTGAGTCACTAAATAAAGGAGCTGTACTGAGCTGAGTTCTGTGTCTTACTGCCTATGATCCAGTCTTCCCTGAGAGCGCTGTCTCTTTGTAAGCCACGGCTCACGGAAACCCTGCTTTCGTCTCGCACCTCCCCTCGTGACCTGGTGGCCAACGTCCAGAACTTAGAGAGAGAGTGCACAGTGGAAATTGAAACGGAACCGACCGGGCAGCTGACAGCCGTCCTAGAGCCGCCAGCTCCGGTAGCAGAGACCCACAGCAAGGCGGAGACCCACAGCAAGGCGGTGCGGGACACGCACGCACCCCAGAAACACGGTGCGCAACCTGCCGCACCTCAGTGGCCCGCGGGAGACCGGCGCCACGCCCAGCAGCTGGCGCCCCAAGATCCCCGCACCCCATACCTGGGGACCTACATGGCGGAAGGAGAGAACCACTCCTGAAAGTTGTCCTCTGACCTCCACATGCATGCTGTGGCATACATATGCCCAGACATGTACACACATACACATACACATACACCACACACACACACACACACACACACACACACACACACACACACGCTAATAAATGTAAAAAAAAAATAAATATATTTGGAGAGCCATTGAGGAAGTTGGCCAATGTCAACTGTGAGCCTCCACACATGGTAGTAGACATGCACCCTACCCTCACACACACATTCAGCCACACATCAAAATGCCTACACACACACAAATGCAAAAAAAAAACCCAAAAAACAAACAAACAAAAAACTGTAAACCTACATTGGGTTTATAAAAGACACTTTTTTTGTCCACACTATAATTGAGATTGTGACTGAAATGTGGGAAGTTCCTTTGACATTCTTATTAATGGTGGGTTAAAACTTGGAACAAGGGGCTGAGGAGATGGCTCAGTGCATAACAGTGCTTACTGTGCATGAACTGTGTTTGAATCCCCAGAACCCATGTAAAAAGCCAGGTGTGGCCTTGTGTGCTTGTAACCCAGCTCTGTGGGGAGCAGAGACAGGAGAATCTCTGGGCGTTGTCGACTGCCAGCCTAGTCTCCAGTTCAGTGAGGGGCCCCGTCTCAAGGGATAAGGCAGAGAGTGATAGAGCAGGACGCCTGATGCTTTCTTCCTCTGTCCTTCACACATGCATGGGTGTTCACACCTGTACATACATGTGTACACATATGCATACACTTCGCTCTTTCACACACACATAGACACACATACAGAAGAAAAAACAAGGCATTTTAACAGCATCAGGTAGAATGAGAAATTCATGACTTAGAAAAAAATCCTAACGTAAACCAAGAGGAAAAACCTAACTCATGATATTCATTTGAATACACAAAGTTTTAACAATTAATATTCTTATGTCTGAATCTCTTGATTTCTGAAAGAGTTTATAATATTGTTGCATTTTGGAAGGTGGTTTGATATCAAACAGGGCCATATATATGGATGTATATTTTTTTCCTTTCTTGGTGGCTTATCTGTGAACATATTTCTTGAGGTTTTGTAGAACAGAGTTCTAGGAACTCAAATAGAAGCATTAAAATGACATGCCATCTGTGGTTACACCAGGGTGCCTGGTGGGATGGGGGCGGATTACTCTTTCCTGAAATTAGGAGAACCAGATCCGTGGAGTCTGCATTCAGTTTACAAAGTGTGTGTGTGATTCTATCAGGAAGGGGGTTATTCAAGATCCTGTTCTCTCCCCTCCCCTCAGCTCTCGTTTCCCTCCCCCCTCTCCCTTCTCCTCCCTCCCCTCCTCTCCCCTTCCCTTTCTCCTTCTCTTGCTTCTCTTGTCCTTTCTTGAGACAGGATCTCACACTGTAGTCCAGACTGAGCTGGTACTCACTGTATAGGTCAGGCTGGCCTTGAACTCCTACCTTAGCCTCCCAGGCACTAGGATCACAGGCATGCATCAACACCTCAGCCTCATCTTCTGGTACTCTCTCTCAGCCCCACATGCTCATCTGAGGCATCCGATCCCTCTACAGCACAGCTGCTTCCTCATCAACATCCAGCCAGGAGCCTTTGACTTGTCTGCTCATCTGTTTGCTTCTGAGCTGCTCTGGCTAAACATAACTTTAAAAAGCCAACCATCTGGGGTGGCTCAGCAGGAAAAGGTGCTTGCCACTAGGCCTGATGACCTGAGTTTGATTCCTGGGACCCACATGGTAGAAGTAAAGAACTGATTCTTGAAAGATACCCTCTTCTGGCCTCTGTGGGCATTGCACACATGGTGCATTTACATACATGCAGGCAAAACACTCATACACATAAAATAAAAATAAATAAATAAAATCCCTCCCTTCCAGGATTCCCTAGTCTCTCATTCCTTCACACCTCCTTCCCACACCTGTTGCAAAAGTCATGTGAGTTTGCGCTCCACCTTTATCCGCCTTATTCTTTCTAATCTGCCTGTAGGCGAGCCATTTTCTCTGTTAGAATGCTGTTCCCCTCCACCCTTGGATCATCAGCTTCTGCTTGGTCTTAGAGTTGCAGCCAATAAGTTGCCTCTTCTCATAGTCTTTTCCTGTGTGAGCCAGCCAGCCGCCCACTCTCTGACTCATCATTTTAAACTTCTTATTTTGATGTGTGTGTGTGTCCACACATGTTCTTGTGCGTGCATGCGTGTGGAAGCCAGGACAGCCTGGGTTGGCACTCCTCAGGAGTTGTGCTTTTTTATTTTATGTATGGGTGTTTTGTCTACATATGTGTAAGGGCTCCACATGTACACAATGCCCATGGAGGCCAGAGGAAGGCATCTGATCCCCTGGAACTAGAGTTAAGGATGGTTGTTAGCTGCTGTGTGGGTCTTGAGAACCAAACCCAGGTCCTCTGCAAGAGCAGCCAGTGCTGAGCCGTCTCCCTGGCCCACAAGACTCCCTTTTTTTTTTTCAAAAAAAAAAAAAAAAAAACAGGTATTCTGGAGCTTAAAACTCAGGTTCTCATATTTACGAGGCAACCACTTTACTTAGTGAGCCCATTTTTAGCTCTTCATGGCATTTGTCACTAGCTTTGTGAATGTATCAGTTAGCTTTTGCTGTGTAACAAATCACAGAAGTGCTTAGTGCTTTAAAACAATACTTGTTTCTAAGTTCTGTGATTTTTGTGTGCTGACTGGTGTTTGTCTGGGCATACTGCCTTAGCAGTGACTGGATGATTTAAGATTGCTAGCCTCTCATGTATTACATGGGATATTAATTTCTTTCTTTGTTACTATGACAAAATACCTGACAAAAGCAAATTAAGGAAGGAAAGCTTTATTTTACCTCACAGTTTGAGGGTTGGGGCTGTCGTGGTCTGGGAAGTCATGGAAGCAGAAGGATGCCGCCACTGGTCACATTGCATCCACAGTTGGTGGAGAGCAGTGACCATTTATGTTTAGCTCACTTTCCTCTTTTTGTCTAGTCCAGGATCACAGTCTAGACAAGTTAGCCCATTACTTTTGAATTCATCCTCAAGCAGGTTTTTAGGACATGGGCAGAACAGCTGGATTCTTTGCCAGACTGTGACATGAACGGTCTTTAGCCCATTTGCTAATAGAGTCCTTGTGCCCCTCTGAAGCTCATGAGCTGGGCTTCCACTAGTTTCATTTTTCTTGATGTTTTTGTTTTCCAAGTTTCCATCTCAGTGGTCCATTAAGCTCTGCTCACAGCACTCTGGGGCGTTGTAGCCTGAAGTTCCAAACTCTTCCACAAGTCCGTTCCAAAGCCCCGTGGAACTGCATGGGCAGGTTCATCGCAGCACTGGCCCTGCTTCTTGTTATAAATTTTATTAGTTACTTTTCTTATTGCTGCCACAAAATGCCAGACAAAAGCAACTCAAGAGGAAGAGTTTGCTCTGGCTGTCAACGTTCAAGGGTTCAGACCATCATGGTGGGAAGTCATATGGCCGGAGTGGGAGGCAGCCGATCACATTGCATCCACAGTGTGAGGAAGCAGACAGGAATACTGGTGTCTAGCTCACTTTCTCTCTGTCTCTCTGTCTGTCTCTCTGTCTCTCTCTGTCTCTCTCTCTCTGTCTCT
>NW_008348083.1:813253-873253 GCF_000622305.1 Nannospalax galili
GCTGGGATCAAAGGCGTGCGCCACCACACCTGACTTTTTCCTTTTTATTCAGTCCTGGACTGGGTTAGAGTTTCCTAGGGGTGCAAAACTGACATATATAATATATATAATATACATTAAATAATTTATTAATTAGCTTTACTTCAAAGTTATAACAACAGCTGAATCACACCCACATGTCTGGGAGCTTGGTAGTTGCTCAGTCCTTGAGGCTTTGTGGTGCCTCAGCAGTTGGAGGAATCCCACAGTGCCTGTCTATTAGGTGCTTAGTCCACAGAGCTGGGTGCCTCAGCAGTGCCAATCTGGTGCTGAAAACCCAGAGGGTTCCTGAAGAGCTCTGGTCCTCAGCCACCGTTAGGAGCCTGGAAACACTGGCTCGATGTCAGCAGAGCAAGCAGCAGCAGCAGTATAAATCAACTCTATAGCGAGAGGGAAAGCCTAACAAGGAGGAGACTAGCCTTCCTTCTGTCATGCCTCTTTTTATCTGGGCTGCTACCAGAAGATTAAAGTAGTCAGGAATGAGGACAAGTCTTCAGTTGGGGTTCCCTACTTGGGGATTTCAAATTTGGTTCAAGTTGCCATTAAAACCAACCATGATGGCTGGCCGTGGGTGGCACAGGCCTTTAATCCCAGCACCTAGAAAGCAGGGGCAGGAGGATCACTGTGAGATGGAGGCCAGCCTGGACTACATAGCAAGTTCCAGGCCATCTGGGGCCACTGGGAGACCCTGTCTCAAAAAACAAAACAAAACAAAACAAATACACAAAAACCAAAACCAAACAGCAAAGCAACAACAAACCAAACCATCAAAGGACCCCAGTGCAGGGACTGGTGCTGCCCACGTGGGGAAACTCCCTCACAGACATGCCCAGGGGCTTGTCCTCTAGGTGAGTCTAGATCGTGGCAGACTCACAGTATTAACCATCATGGGGGGAGTGGGGACCGTTCTTCCAAGAGGTCTTTAAGGAGTGATAAAAAAGCAAACCTTACTGCAAGAGCTTTTCAGGCATCAGCATTTGCAATTATCCCATTGGCCACAGTGAGTCACTTGACCAAACAAAGATCCTACAGATTTTTTTGTTTTTTTTTTTTTTGTCTGTTTGTTTTGTTTTTTAAGTTTCAAGACAATTTTATTAGAGTTTGAAAGAAAACAACAGGGCAGGTGAACTCTGAATCTTGGCAGCTGTCAAGACGTGGGGATGGGAAGAAAAGAGGTTGCCATGCTCTGTGAGTTAGGCTGAGGTGTTCCCTAAAGGTGGTCAGTGAGCAACCACGAGGCAGGGGGTAGCTTGAGAAAGCCCAACGTGTTAAGTTAGTTAAACATGCTTAGGAAAGGGAAGAAGAAGGAAAAGAAAAAGGAGAAGTTACGGTTTTTGAGTCAGGAAAAGCAGGCAGACCTTGAGCCTTCTAGACATCATTTCTTCGTGGGAGAAACTGCAAGAAATTTCAGGCCACATATTGTTTTCCCACCAGGAAAGTAATGGATTTATTTTGTTCACTCATGGTGACCTGTGATGTGGAACAGGACTTGGCCATGGACCAGAGGGTAAATATTTCCAGCGCTGAGGAACATATGCTTTTTATTGCAGTGACTCACTTCAAACATTTAGTGCAAAGGCAGGCTTAGATGATACACGCACTGATGGGCATGGCTGTGTACCAATATGACGTTATTTGCATGAACCGGTGCTAGCTGCCATAGTCCCTTGAGTTGGGGTTTTCCAACCCAGGGCTTTAAGCATCAGTTATTGCAAAGGTGTAGAGACTGTAAAAGAACTTAAATATTGGGCTGGGGAGATGGCCTGAGATTGAATCCCCAGCACCCACATGAAGGCAGATGTGGTATCTGTAATCCCAGTGTTCCTGTAAGGAGGTGGGAGGCAGACACTGGAGAGTCCCTAGAAACTGGAGGGCAGCTAGCATGATGTCCACAAAGGACAACAAGAGACCGTGTTTCTCAAGGAAAGGTTAGGGTGAGAAACAACACGGGTTTATCCTCTGACTTGTACATGACATCTGGTACGTGTGCACCCACGTTTACACATAAAGATAAGGAAATAAGAAAAAAAGAACCCAAATATTGGCTGTCTATTCCGTTTACACAAGAGATGTTTGGACAGCATAGGGGGTGCATGAACGTGCTGGGGTTAGTGTCACACAGTCAAGGCTCAGTACTTCCCAAGAGTGCTGGGAGTTCTCACACCAGCTATACTTGAGAGAGCCCCAGAACATATGGGCATGTGGGGATCTTGGGGCGCCAGCTGCTGGGCATGGCACTGGTCTCCTGCGTGCACCTGGGGTGCGGCGGGTCCACCGCGTCGCCGTGGGTCTCTGCTACCAGAGCTGGCGGCTCTAGGACCGCTGTCAGCTGCCCCGTCGGTTCCGTTTCAATTTCCACCATGCACTCTCCCTCTCAGTTCGAGACCTGTTGGCCACCAGGTCACGAGGGGAGGTGCGAGAAACGGCGAAAGCAGGGTCTTCGTGAGTCGATGATGGAAGGATAGCCCCCCCCCACCCCCAGACTGGATCACAGGATTTAGTGTTACAGCTTCAGACAAGTGACTCAGCTCAGATCTCAGTGATTCAGCTCCAGCTCCAGCTTTATTGGGGTAAAACTAGGACTATTTATAGTGTGGAGACAGTAGAAGAAGCCTTAGCTGATAGGTACTCCTGGAATGCTTCATTTACATAGGGCCGTGGGCTTCTATCAGGCTATCAGACAACGCCTGATTAAAACCTGGTAGCTCCTGTGCCGGAGGGCATGTATCTTGTGACGGGCATTTCAAAAGTAAGTCAGGGAGGAGAGCAGAAGGCGCCCTGCTGAGGAGTCTCCCCATTCGCGCCGAGCCAGCTTGTGGCTATCCGGACATGGGGAGACTGCTACCCTACACAGCAGGGGTCCCCAACAAGAACACCCAACTTCTGATCTGACTCCTGGCTGCTTATCAGTGTAGGAGCTGGGATTGAGACTTCAGTAGAAGGACTTAAAACCAGAAGACACACAGAGAAACATCAGTATGTGTGTATATGTGTGTGTGCATGAGCGTATATGTGCATGCGTGTACATGCGTGTCTGTGTGCATGCATGAGTGTGTGCATGTGTGTCTGTGTGAAAGGTGCCTGCATGTGTGTACATACATAAGTGTGTGTATGGGTGAACATGTGTTTGTATGCATGCATGACTGTGTATATGTGAGAGTATGCCTGCAAGAGTGTGTGAATATGCACATGTGAGTATGTGCATTGATGTTTGTGTGTGCGTTTGTGAGGGCAGTGCATGTGTGACTATGCATGCATGAGTGTGTATAAGTGCATTCATGTTTGTGTACATATGTGCATGTTTATATGCTGTGTGCTTGCATGTGTGTGCATGTATGTGTATGTGTTTGGGTGCATGCATGTGATATGTGAGTATGTGCACATATGTGGGCATGTGTTTGTGCATGAATAAATATGTGTGTTTATGTGCAAATGTGCATATGTGTGTGCTTGAATATGTGTATGTCTGCATTCACATTTGAGTGTGTGCATTTGTGAATATATGCATGTGTGTGCATGCATGAGTGTGCATGTGTGAACTTGTGTTTGTGTGCATGTGAAAATGTGTGTGTGAATGTCTTTTTGTGTGCATGTGTGGCCATGCATGTGTGTTTGTGTGCTTATATATTTATCTAGTGTATGTGTGTGCACATGATGAATGTGCACATGTGAAAATGTGTGTGACTGTTTTGTGTGCATACATGTCTATGTGAATGTGTGTACATACATTTGTGCGTGCCTGTATGCATGTACTTTCATGAATGTGTGCATGTGTGCGTGCGTGCTTGTATGTGTATGTGTGTACTTTTGTGAGTGTGTGTGTGCATGCATGAATGTGTGTGTGTGATTGCGCATGTGCTGGTGCCAATGTGTGCTTGTGCAGAGGCCAGAGAAGGATGTGGTGTGTCCTGCTCTATGTCTCTTCACCTTATTCCCTTGAGACAGGGTCTCTCACTGAACCTGGAGCTAGGCTGCTGACCAGCAAGACCTAAGATCCTCCTGTCTCTGTTCCTCCCCCCAGTGTTGGGGTTACTGGCATGCTGCCACATACTTAATTCTTTAAAAATATGGGTGCTGGGGATTTGAACTTGGGTCCTCATGGTTGTGTAGCTAGCACTCTTACCATTGACCCACCTTCCCAGCCTCATGCAGTTTCCTTCAGGGTCTCTTTCTGTAGGCATGGTTGATGGAACTGCACAGTTTTTTGTTTTGTGTGTGGGGGTGTTGCACATATGTGTGGGTACCTGTGTATAGAGATCAGAGGTCAACTTTGGTTGTCACCCTCAGGCACCATCCATCTTATTTGCTTTTTGGGGACAAGATCTCTACTGGCCTGGAGCTTGCCAAGCAGGCTAGTTGGCCAACATGACTGTGATCCACCTGTCCCCATCTCCCAAGATCTGGGATTACAAACATGCACCATCACACTACTTTTTTCGAAAAATGTGGATAATGGAGATTAAATTGAGGTCTTCACGCTTGCCTACTGACTGCACTGTCTCTCCAGCCCTGAAGCTCCATCTTTAGCTGCCTTTCCTCTCCCTGGAAGACATGTACTATGAATGTCTCATATGTCTGATTGCATAGTTGGTCCCAGCCAGGAGTGGTGGTACAGGATGGTTCCTCAGGTTAAGGTGCCTGCCTGTTAGGTAAAGGTGCTTGCGCCCAGTCCAGAAACTTGCACCAGGTCCCAGGAAGCCACATGGTGGAAAGAGAGAGGACTCCTGGAAGTTGTCCTATGACCTCTACATGAGACCTATGGTACCTATGTAGAGGTCAGAGGACAACTTACAGTAATCAGTTCGCTCCTTCCATAACATGGATTTCTGGGGATTGAACTCAGGTCATCAGGCTTGGCAGCAAGTCCTTTACCTGCTGAGCTATCTTGCCCACTTAATGCCCGATGTTTTTATGTTAGTTCTGAGGATCCAACTCTGGTCCTCATGCTTGTGAAGCAAGCCCTCTTACCAATTGAGCCATCTCACAAACCCTGGGCACTGATTTTTATCTGAGGGTAATGGGCTGTCCTAACTATGTGGGGGACATTTAGGAGTATGTGGGGACATTTTGGGTTGTTGCAACTCAGACACAGATTGCTGTTGGTGTTAAACAGATGCAGCTCAAGGGTCCTGCTCTGCATCCTGTAATGTTCACAAACCCTTGTAGGAATGTCTTACAATATGGACAGAATCTGGTCTAAAAAAAGCTGCTGCAAACAAGTTCACTGAGCCATGTGCTCTTGTGACCTGTGCACCTGCCCTTGATCCCTTCAGACCTCACTTTGCCCTCCACCCAAAATAGAGAATGAATGTGGGTGTGCTTGCATTAATGTATCAGAGCACTGGGATCAGCCTGTTAGTAGTCATATCCTCATTGGAAGTCGTGAGAATTTGAGGCATTACTGCACCTCTTTTTTAAAAAAAAAAAAAAATTTATGTGTATGAGTGTATTGCCTGCACGTATGTAAGTGCACCTGTGTCATGCAATGCCCAGGGAGTCAGAAGGCAGCGTCACATCCCCTGGAACTGGAGTTATAGCAGCTGTTAGCAGCCATGTAGGTGCTGGAAACTGAACACAAGCATTTGGTGCTTTTCACTGCTGAGTCATCTCTCCAGCCCCCTACACCTAACTCTTAAATTTAGTTTTTTTTTTTTTTTTTTTTTTTTTTTTTTTTTTGGTCTCTTTGAGACTCACTATGTAGACCAGGCTGGCCTTGAACTCACAGAAATCTGACTGCCTCTGCCTCCTGAGTGCTCGGACTAAAGGTGTGTGCCACCATGCCCAGCCTAAATTTAGTTGTTTTTTTTCTTAAAAAACATTTTATTTATTATTTTTATGTGTATGAGTGTACTGCCTGTATGTATGTAAATGCCCCAATGTCATGCAATGCCCTTGGAGGTCAGAAGAGGGAGTCAGGTCCCCTGGAACTGGAGTTACAGACAGTTGTTAGCTGCCATGTGGGTGCTAGGAACCAATCCTGGGTCCTCTGCAAGAGCAGCTAGTGCTCTTGACTACTGAGCCAGCTCTCCGGGCTCTTAAATTTAGTTTTTAAGAGTGAATCCAAACTCAGAGGATACTTGTTCCCCTAGAAATCTTTCAGAACCCTCTGTCTCCTTGAACTGCTAGATGGAACTCTTTTTCTGGAACTATCTTCTGAGTCCAGCCCCACCCATAATTTTATTCAAAATGGCTTCTACGGCTTCTATTGGGGAAATACAAGCTTGACTCCACTCAAATCTTAACAGACCATCCAGCCTTTTTATATCCAGCCTTGTTCTAGAATAAATATTCTAGAACAGATATTCCAGAATAGATATTCATTGAAGGTCACATGTCCTTCCCAATCTCCACTGGATCCATTGGAGGTGGGACATCATCTTTTAGTGCTTTGATATGTTAATCCTCAACATGCCCACATTCATTCATTCATTCATTCATTTATTATCTTTTTGGGTGGAGTATCAAATTGAGTTTGCCTAGGAAACAAGATCAGCTGCTAAAGTCACAAGACACAAGAACATATGGTTTTACTGGGGTTAATTAAAAGTCAGAAGTCCATATTATGTCCATTTATAAAAGTCATTTCCACAAGACTTGTGAAGTATGTTTGACATTGTATGTATGTGATATTTTATGTCTAGTGATCAAAAGGCAAGATTCTCTGATAAGGGTGGATCAAAGTTGGTAGTTCCCCAATTGATGCTAGAGAAATAGTTTTGAGTAAAAGTATGGGTGAGGCATGGCTGAGGAAGCACAGTTCTGTAAGAGATTGGAAGGGACAAACTCTTAGAGTTTGGGTCCACTCTTTTTTATTTTGTCTTTTTGAGACAGGGTCTCCCTACAGCCCCAACTGACCTGGAACTCACTATGCAGACCAGGCTGGTTCAGGGAGTTGAGACAGTGTCTTTCTATGTAGCCCTGGCTGGCCTGGAACTCACTATGTGGACCACTGACAGTGGGCTGGGATTAAAGTCATGCACCATCATGGCTGGCCACCCTTAGCTTTTAAAACTAACACTGAATAAGCTGATTATTTATTCAAATAAAACTGTAATATGCATGGCTTAGTAATGCTGCAGACCTCAAAACCACTGTGAAGACAAATCTATCTTCAAATATCAGGAGTATGTATTAGTCACTTTTCTGTTGTGATAAAACACTCTGACCAAAAGCAACTTTGGAGAAGAAAGGGTTTATTTTAGTTTATACTTTCAGGTCACAGTCCATCACTGAGGGAAGTGAGGGCAGGGACTTGAGGCAGGGACTGAAGCAGAGGCTGTGGAGGAACACTGTTTGCTGGCTCATGCTCAGCTAGCTTTCTTACACAGCTCAGGACTACCGGCCTAGGGATGGTGCTGCCCACAGTGGGCTGGACCCTCCTACATCAATCAAACAATCAAGACAATCTCCTGTAGACATGGCCATGGGCCAGTTGATCTAGTTAATCCCTCAATGGAGCTGCCTGCCCTTAGATGACTATAGGTTGTGTCAAGTTGACAGCTGAAGCTAACTGGGACAAATGTTGAGCCCAGAACACCTCACTTTAAGGTAAAGGAGTAAATCTGCCTCTGCCACTGGGTCATTGTGAATCCTGCTGTCTGCCAAGCTGGGGGAAGTGAATGAACTCCATGTACACTGACCCCCCTTTTCTCTGCTTCATCTTCAGCTTGATGTGCACCCCGTGTCTGGGACCATGTCCTAAGGTCTGTCAAATCCTTGAAGGCGAGAAGACCATCGATTCAGTAACATCTGCTCAGGAGCTTCGAGGCTGCACTGTGGTCAATGGCAGCCTGATCATCAACATTCGAGGGGGCAGTGAGTACTCTCAGGAGGTGCTCCACATTTCCTGTCAGCTGTGAGCCAGGAAGGAACACAGCCCACGGTTTCCCACACATTCCTCACTTATTGCACATTCATCCAGGTACACTGGCATCGTACATTACTGTAGTCCCAGCTACTCCTGAGGCTGAGGCAGGGGATTGCTTAAAGCTACTTTTAGATTAGCCTGAGCAGCACAATGAGACCTTGTCTAAAGAAGCAAAACAACACAACAAGCAAACAAAAAGGAGCATCATTCAGTGGCCCTCATTAGGACAATCATACCAGAATTTGTCTCAAAACCTGAAATACATTCCTTTGCCATAAATTATTTTCCAGTGTGCACCAGGAATATATGTGTGGAGCGGGAGGTTCAGGGAGTTGAGACAGTGTCTTTCTATGTAGCCCTGGCTGGCCTAGAACTCACTATGTAGACCACTGACAATGGGCTGGACCCTCCCACATCACTCAAAGATCAAGAAAATGCCTCATAACACGCCCACAGGCCAGTCTGATAGAGGAAATTTCCCAGTTTGAGGTCCCTGCTTCCCAAGTGGGTCACGTTGGCAACTGAAGCCATCCAGCAAAAGTGGCCAATAGCATACTCTATTGCTGACGTTCAGGCTAGCCTCAATCTTGATATGTAGTCAAGGATGACCTTGAACTTCTGATCCTCCTGCCTCCACTTTCTGAGTGCTGGGATGACAGGCAGACAGGAGCCTACACACACACACACACACACACACACACCATACATACACATGTGCATATATCACACACATGTTATGGGATGGATAAGATATTTCTGCTGCTCACAGGCGTTCGTTTTATCCCATAGAACTTTCTGAGTGCTGGGATGACAGGCAGACAGGAGCCTACACACACACACACACACACACACACACACCATACATACACATGTGCATATATCACACACATGTTATGGGATGGATAAGATATTTCTGCTGCTCACAGGCGTTCGTTTTATCCCATAGACAACTTGGCAGCTGAACTGGAGGCTAACCTTGGCCTCATCGAAGAAATTTCAGGGTTCCTAAAGATCCGCCGATCGTATGCTCTGGTATCACTTTCTTTCTTCCGAAAGCTACGTCTGATTCGAGGAGAGACCTTGGAAATTGGGTATGTGAGCTTGATACTGTATGGTAGCCAACTAGGAAATTCATGAGTTAGAAAAACTTGGGAACTGGGGAAATGGCTCAGTGCAGAAAGTGCTTGCCTTGCAAACTTATAAACACCTGGGTTTGGTCTACAGAACCTGGGTTTGAGCCACAGAACCCAGGTTTTTAAAAAAAGCACGCTTGTAATCCCAGTACTGGGGAGGCAGAGATAGGTGGATCCCTGGGGCTTAATGGCTAGCTAACCTAGCCTTCTTAGCAAGTTCCAGGCCATTGAGAGACCTTGTCTCTGTCAACCAGGGTAAAGTATGAGGAACAGGGATGACAGCTGAAGCTGTCCTCTGACCTGTACATATGTACATATGTACCCTGTGCTCCCCTGTGAGCACACCCCCCACCCCTAGACTAAAGAAAAACTTAGGGATTTTATTTTCTTTGTCTTTTTTTTTTTTCCTGACAGGGTCTTCCTATAGTCCCAGTTGGCCTGGAACTCACTATGTAAACAAGGCTGGCCTTGAATCTCACAGAGATATGCTTGCCTCTACCTCTTGAGTGCTGGGATTAAAGGCATTCATCACCACATCTGGCAATTTTATTTTTCTTTTTAAGACCCAAAATGAAACATCTATTAGATGAAAGTCTTAGAATGTGCCTTAATGTCCATCCAGGCAAGAAATCTAGTTATCTAGAAACTTCTCCAGTGTTGGTTCTGTTGAAAAAAAAAAAATCACAGCTCTTACCTCAAAGGGTTGATAAGGAGACTATTTTGGAGGCAGATATGAGTGACCACAGCCCAGGACACAAGTTCAAGTTACCCCCAAGTTCCATATTCCAATGTGTTAATAGTTTTATGGAGTTTTATAGTAACAGAACAAAGAAAAAAAATCAAGACACGTTTCAAAAATACTGGTGGAAACATCAGGTAGTTGGGTTACAGCAAAGGGGAGAAATAGCTGTAAGCCTCAGATGCTATCTGATGACACTATATTTTATGTGTATGTGTGTTTTGCTTGCACATAAGTGCATCCATTTTGTGCAGTGCCCATGGAGGCCAGAAGAGGGTGTCAGATCCCCTGGAGCTGGATTTAAGGTTGGTTGTTAGCTGTCATGTGGATGCTGGGAACCAAACTGGGGTCCTCTGTAAGAGCAACCAACGCTCTTAACCACTGAGACAGCTCTCCAGACTTCGACAATACTCTTAGCCTTTTGGTTGGTAGAAGCTAGTAGTCTTGTTAATACATTCCAAAAGCTTTCACCTGTTAGTCACAAGATGTTAGGTCAGACACAGGTGAAGGAGGAATAGCTATTTTAAGGGGGCTAAAAATAGCCCAAGATAAATTATAATTAGGCTCTGGACCTGGAACATCCCAAACTCTCCAAAATCATTGAAGTTCTAATTAGTTGATTGTCCTTGCAGAAGGCTTAGTGTAAGGTGTTGCTCTTTCCAGGAACTTTGGTTCACAGTTCCCTGATGGAGACTGTACTGTGCCTTGTTGAGCTGCGTATCTTTGCTGGCCCCTGAGAGGCCTTATCTTCACGCTGTCTTCCCAGCCACCCTCAAAATTTCCCCTCATTTCCCTTTCACTCTGCTTTCCTTCCCAGGCGGCAAACCTGGGCTCCCAGCCATGGCCTTTAACTTGGGATATTGCTCTCTCTGTGCTGAAATCTTGAGCCCTGACTTCCCTCCTTACCCCCACCCCCCAAGCCTGTCTACAGCTTACCTCAGATGACCTCCGAACCTCAGGCACAAGTGTTCTTACCCCATTATCCGTCCTTGTTTCTGGGATTCTCCTGTCTTCTGGTCTCCTCAGAGTTGACCCTGCCTTGTTAGTCAAACAAATACAAATCCAGGTCAGTTATGTTTTGAATAAGTAGAGAGCAAGGAGTCTGAGGAAGACCATCCAGAAATGCTATCAAGAATTGAGTTTCTTTGACGCTGTGCGCCTTGTGATTACTAAATTGCTGCCTCCTCCCCAGGCTCACACCTGTAGAACAGACAGGAAGTGAGGGAAGGGAAAAAAGGCCATGCTCAGCATTTGGTCTTAAAGCAGCACAACACAAAACCAAGCAAACTTGCTTTGAACCTCTCATACTTTTACCCCCCACCCCACCCTCAACCTTGATTTCTACTTCTGTTGTACTGTAAGATCTGGTCACGTGGCTGTGCTAGCCAGCCGTAAGGAGGGTAGGAAAAAGCCACTATCTTTTATAGCCTCTGTAATTGAGGAAGGTGATTGAAAAGAAGGCTTCAAAGGCTTGTGAGAACCATTCATGCCCCTTAGATCATCTTCTTGAAACACCCATCTGATTTTTCTCCTGCAAAATTAACATTTTTTTTTTTTTGCTACAAAATCACCTTTTTAAGCTCAGGCCTTTTGTTTAGGTTTTCCCAATCCTTCCTGCCTAGACTATTTGGAGGCAGACCACAGCTAGCCAATACAATTATAATTCAAATCACTTATGAGACTTACATTCCAGTTGCCATATTTTGAAAAATATTAAATGACGGGGAGGCGAGGTTAGTTTTATTTATGCATTTTACCTAGCCCTTCATATCTAAAATATTACTAAAATGTAGAATCATTAATAAAACACGCAGATCGTTTTCAGCCCCCTTTCTCTGGTCTTTAAAATCCATGTGTGTTTATTTATGTGTATTTTTATATGTTTATTTGTATATTGCTGTTTATTTTTTAATTGAATTTTGGGAATCAAAAAATATTTTTTATTTACTTTATGTGTATAAATGTATTGCTTGCATGTAAGTGCACCTGTGTCATGCAGTGCCCACAGAGGTCAGAAGAGGGCGTTGGATCCCCTGGAACTGGAGTTACAGATGATGGTTGTTAGCCACCATGTGGGTGCTGGGACTTGAACCCTGGTCCTCTGCAAGAGCAGTCAGTGCTCTGTTATAACTGCTGAGCCATCTCTCTAGCCTGAATCTTTGTGAATTTTATACATTTTGATCATATTAGACCCTTCTCCACTTTATACCATTCTTATCATGCCCTGTCTGATTTCTTGCATATAAAGGTCTATGGAGTAAAACTTGTATCCCCAAGTGTCCTTTGGTGTGGGTCCATCCACTTTAGCCTGGTTAACCTACCAGGAGTAACACCTTTAAAAGAGATTGACTCCCCTTTCCAGCAGCAGTCAGTTGCCCGTAGTTCATCAGCTAGGACTGGGGTTTCCTACCCACTTTCCCACATCTATGCTGGGACTTTGACTGGCTTTAGTTTACATGGGACTTGTGCATGCTGTCACCATTGCTGTGAGTTCATATGAGTAATTGACCAGCTGTCTGGGAAACTGTTTCCTTGTGGTCATCCACCACCTCCAGCTCTTATAATCTTTCTGCCCCCCCTCTTCTGCAAAGATCCCTGAGCCTTAGGAGGCAGAAGTTTGACACAGGTTTCCTATTGAGAGATAAGAGCTCTGTAATCTTTCATTCTCTGCATGTTGAACAGTTGTGGGTCTCTGTGTTAATCACCATCTGCTGTATAATCTGATGTATTTAGTCACTTCTCAGGCTGGAGGAGCTTGCAGGTCTAGGGGGTGCACCAATCAGAGTGACCTGAGCAGACTTGAGAATGATTTATTTTTGAGACCTGGTCTCATATAGCCCAGGCTAGCCTTGAACTTGCTATGTAGCTGAGGACCTTGGACTCCTGATCCTCCTGTCTCCCCCTCCTGTTATATGTGATGCTGGGGTTGGAACTTGGAACTCTTGAGTACTAGGCAAGTACTCTACCTACTGAGCTATGTCTCCAGTCCCCCACCCCCTTTTCCTCCTAATTCCCAAATAGTTTGGAATGGCCCATGTGTGGCCCATTCATGCCATACACAGTGAATGGCTCCAGTGTTCCACTACAGGGGTTTAGATGCTTCCCTTTCCTCATTCTTCTCCTGTTCCTGGCTGCTAATTGTTCAAAGGACCAATGTAATCAAGTCGCTGATGTGATCTAAAGTAAAACTTTCTATCTTGAAATGCCTGTAGGCATCATATATTAACCTACAGTTCCTTCCTCCAGTGTCTGGGGAAGCTGCACATTCTTGTTCTTGGTCTGGTATATAGTTAGACTAGAGGGTTTTGTTCCCTGCAGCCTCCAGGTATTTCCTCACACCTGTCAGGGGAAGTAGGGTACTATGCTCTTCCCCGGGCTCAGCTCAGACGCCTCTGTCTTCAATCTTTTTCCCCTTCGAAATTCAGTTTCCTCCTCTGCTCCTACTTTTCTTCTTCTCGTTTGCCCCTACTGGGGATTGAATGAAGTGCCTGATGCCTGCTAAGCAAGACTCTAGCACTGAGTCACACCCCCAGCCCCTCACTGGGGATTCTAGGCTGTCACTCTACCCTGAGCCACGCCCCCAGTCCCTCACTGGGGATTCTAGGCTGCCACGCCCCCAAGCCCCCAGCCCCTCACTGGATGATTCTAGGCTGTCACTCTACCCCTTGAGCCATGCCCACAGCCCCTCACTGGGGGATTTTAGGGAGGAGCTCTACCTCTGAGCCAGGCCCTCGGCCCCTCACTGGGGGATTCAATAGGAGTGTTATATTATTGAGTCTGTATCAAGCAAGTAGCTGGGTTGGGGTTGTTGCACTGAAGGAGAGTGACTCCAAGCCTGGCTCCTGCCCTTGGAGTTGGAGACAGCTTGGTGAGTGACTCAAGGTGTGTGTGTGTGTGTGTGCTTCCTTCCATAGGAACTACTCTTTCTATGCCTTGGACAACCAGAACCTGCGGCAGCTGTGGGACTGGAGCAAACACAATCTCACCATCACTCAGGGCAAGCTCTTCTTCCACTACAATCCCAAGCTCTGCTTGTCTGAAATTCACAAGATGGAGGAAGTTTCCGGAACCAAGGGTCGCCAGGAGAGAAACGACATTGCCCTGAAGACCAATGGGGATCAGGCATCCTGTAAGTCATTTTATCCGTATGCTCCTAATGGTTGCCCTTCCTCAGTCACTACACTGGTCTACAGGGGCATCACTGTCCTCTTGTGAGCTACAACTTCACTGTGGAGAGGGTTTCTCAAACAGGAAAGGCAGGTTTCTCTGTGTGTGTGTGTGTGTGTGTGTGTGTGTGTACATGTGTGCGTGGTGTGTATTAGTTATTGTTTTTCTATTACTGTGATAAAACACCATGACCAAGGCAATTTATAGAGGGAAGAGTTTATTGGGCTTAAGGTTCCATAGGGTTAAGAGTCCATCATGGCAGGAGGCAGCTGGAGCAGAAAGCTGAGCCTTCACATCTTCAAGCAGCTCAGGAAGCAGAGAGTGAAGTGGAAGTGGGCAAGGCTGTGAACAACTCTCAAAGTCCGCTCCCAGGGACTGCTTCCTCCAGCGAGTCTGCGCCTCCCAAAGCTCTGCAAACACCACCACTGATGGGGCCAAGTATTCCAGTACTTGGAGTCTATGGGGGCCATGTCTCATACAGACTACCACAGTGTGTAAAAGTGGGTGTATGTACACATGTGTGTTGAGCCAGAGGACAGTCTTGAGTGTTGTTCCTTAGGTTCTCTTTCTCTAAACAATATCTTTCACTGGGTTGGAACTGGCTGAGTAGCCTAGGCTGGCTGGCTGGAAGAGCTGCCAGGATCCACCTGTTTCTACCTTTCCAGAGGTAGAATTATGAGCATGCACCACCAGGCTTGGCTTCTGTGTGTGTGTGTGTGTGTGTGTGTGTGTGTGTGTTCTGGGAATGGAACTCAGGTCCCCATGTGTGCAAGACAAGCACTTTCCCAACTGAGCCATCTCCTCAGCCTCCAGAGGCAGGTTTTATATATCTTATTTGCACTAGTTGTTCCAAGCACAGAGTCTGGCACTGGATGATATCACATAAGCACTGCAGGTGTGCATGGCGCCTCCTATGGAAACATCAGGCATGGTGCTGGTGCTGAGGGCTTCAAAGTCCATGAATGGACGTGAGTCCATATCACCTGGGAAGTGCCAGGCTTGAGGTCAGGGGCTGGGGAGAAGGCTCAGTTGGTAAAGTACTTGCTGCACAAATATGAGGATTTGAGTTGTGATCATCAGAACCCACATTAGAAAGCTGGGGACTAGCTGGGCTTCGTGGCTCACACCTTTAATCCCAACACTCAGGAACCACAGTCTCAAAAAAAGCTGGGTGTAGTAGCATCCACTTGTGATCCTAGCACTGTGAGTGTACAGACAGGAGGATCCCTGGGGGTTGCTGGCCATCTACTCTAGCCAAAAAAGCTGTGAGTGCCAAGTTCAGTAAGAGACCCTATCTCAAATAAACAAGATGATTGCACCTGAGGAGTGACAGCTGAGATTGTCCTCTGATTTCTGCATGCACATGCACCCCTCCCCCCAGGTACCTCCTGTACATTATGACTGACCTAGTTTCATTTCTTTTGTTGTGATAAAATACCCTGACCATAAAGCAGCTTAAGAGAGAAGGGTTTATTTCTGTTTACAATTCCAGATCACAGTCCATCATTGTGGGGCAGTTGAGACAGGAACTTCAGCTAGTCACATCACATCCACAGTTTAAGAGCAGAAAGAAATGGATGCTCACTCACTTGCTTTTAAGCTTGTGCTCAGCTATCTTTCTCAACTCTTAAGACAGGTCAGGCCCCCCTGCCTAGCGAATGCTTCCGGTGTTGTTTGGTTTTAATTGTCAACTTGACACAAGCTAGAATCGCCTAGGAGGAGAGATTTTTGTTAAGTTTAATTAATTTTTATTTTATATGTGTGAGTGTTTTACCTACATGTATGTGAGTGCACCCATGTGTACAATGCCTGTGGAGGCCCGAAGAGGGTGTTGGATCCCTTGGAACTGGAGTTACAGATTTTTGGCCACCATGTATGTGCTGGGATCAAACCTGGGTCCACTGCAAGAGCAGCCAGTTCTCTTAACCCCTGAGCTATGTCTTCAGCCCCAGGAAGAGTGTCTTGGTGAGGGATCATCTAGGACAGGTTGGCCTTTTGGCATGTCTGTGGGGATGGTCTTGCTCATTAACTGAGGTGGGAAGACCCTCCCAGGGTGTACACAGCACCATCTCATAAGTGGGGCCCTGTATAAGAGTGAGAAAGTCAGCTGAGCGTTAGCAGCCGGCAGCAGCCTCCAGCACTCATTTCTCTCTGCTAGTGACCTCACTTCCTGTCTTGACTTTGCTGGAGTGGTAGACTGTGACCTGGAATTGTGAGCCAAATAAACTCCTTTTCTCTCCTAAGTTGCTTTCTGTCAGGGTGTTTTATCACAGCCACAGAGATGAAGTAGGACACTCCCAAGTGTGCACAAGGCTGCACACTGATCTAAAACTAACTACTCAGTACTCCAATTGCCTGCTTTATTTATTTATTTACTTGAACTTTTCTAGGTGAAAATGAATTGCTTAAATTTTCTTTCATTCGAACATCTTTTGACAAGATCTTGCTGAAATGGGAGCCCTACTGGCCCCCCGACTTCCGGGACCTCTTGGGATTCATGCTTTTCTACAAAGAGGCGTAAGTAAAGGGATACAGGCGGGTATTTATTCCTTTTTTTTCTTGCTGTGACAAAACAACTGTCAAGAAGAAATTTGTGGGGACTGGGGAGATCGCTCAGCAGTTAAGGGCACTGACTGCTCTTGCAGAGGACTGGGGTTCAGTTCCCAGAACCCACATTGGGTGACTCACAACTGCCTGTCACTCCAGCTCCAAGCAATCTGAGACCCCCTCTTCTGGCCTCTGCAGGCACCTGCACACTTGTGCATATTTTGCCTCCACGCAGATGCACACATACACATAAGTGAAAATAAAAAAAATCAATTAAAAATAAGTTAGAAGATAATTGAAGACACTGATGTTGACCTCTGGCCACCACACACGTGTGCACACATATACACTTACACATCCACACATATACAGATACACATATATACACACATGCATACAAATGCATATTTTCTGAGGGGATAGGGTCTCCCTGTAGCCCCAGCTAGCCTGGATCTCACTATGTAGACCAGGCTGGCTTCAATCTCACAGAGATCTGTCTCCCTCTGTGCCTTCCTGCCCCACACATGTGCATTTTTAAAAAGCCAGGTGTGGTTACATGTGCTTGTAATCACAGCCCTGAGGAAGCAGAAACAGGTGGATCTTTGGGGCTCGCTGGCCAGTCAGTCTAGCCTACTGGGTGAGTTTCAGGTCAAGTGAGACACCGTGTCTGAAAACACAAGGTGGGAGTCAGGCGTTTAGTCCCAACACTGAGGCAGAGGCAGGAGGATCTCTGTGAAGCTAGCCAGGGCTACATAGTGAGATCCTATCTCAATAAACAGACACAAATCCAAGGTGTATGGCTCCTGAGGAAACATACCTGAGCGTGTCCTCTGGCTGCACACACATAAAAGTGTACCCCCATGAACAGACACACACGCACACAAAATGTATTCGTTTATATTCACACTGAGGTAACCCTCCTCCCCCTATTTTGTCTCCAAAGCCCTTATCAGAATGTGACAGAGTTTGATGGGCAGGATGCATGTGGTTCCAACAGCTGGACCGTGGTAGATATTGACCCACCCCAGAGGTCCAATGATCCCAAGTCCCAGAACCACCCTGGGTGGCTGATGCGGGGCCTCAAGCCCTGGACCCAGTATGCTATCTTTGTCAAGACCTTGGTGACCTTCTCTGATGAACGCCGGACCTATGGGGCCAAGAGTGACATCATCTATGTTCAGACAGATGCCACCAGTAAGTGTCTTGTGAATATGGGCTTGCTGTTGAATTGATTCTGGTGCCTTTGGTTGGGAGTGCAGTGATGGCTTGAGACAGGCTCTATCCTATGGCAGTTGGTTTCTAGAGATGCTAAAGACTGAGTTTGTGTTTTTAGAGGATAATGTAGACACAACTACCTCGGAGTTAGAGTTCACTCTTGGGGGCTGGAGAGATGGCTATGTATTTAAGAGCACTGGCTGTTCTTGCAGAGGACTTGGGTTCAGGTCCCAGCAGCTACACGGTGGTTAACAACTTCCCTAACTCCAGTTTCAGAGGATCTGACACTCTCTGGCCTCTGCGGGCTTGGCATGGATGTGGTGCACTTATATACGTGCAGGCAAAACACTCATATACATAAAATAAAAATAAATCAAAAAAAAGTTTAAAGAGTTCACTCTGGGGACTGGGAGGTAGCTTAGTGGGTAAGAGCATATGTTGTGCAAGCATGAGGACTTGAGTTCAAATCCCCAGTACCTAAATACAAAGCTGGTGTGGCCATGTGTATGCCTGCTATAGTTTACTTTCTATTGCTGTGATAAAACACTGACCAAGACCAACTTGAAGAGGAAAAGGTTTATTGAATCTTACTTTTCCAAGTGCCAGTCCATCACTGAGGGAAGCCAAGGCAGTAGCTGAAGCAGAGACCATGGAGGAAGGCTGCTTACTGACTTGCTTCTCTGGCGTGTCCTAGGACTGCTTTCTTATACAACCCAGGACCACCTGCCCAGGGGTGGTACCACCCACAGTGGGCTGGGCCCTCCCACATTACTCAACAATTTAGAAAATGCCTCACAGACATACCTATGGGTCAGTCTTACAGAAAAAGTTCCCCAGTTGAAGTTCCCTCTTCCTGGGTGTGTCAAGTTTTGACTGAAGCCAACCATGAATGGAGGACAGAGTCAGGAGGATCTCTGGGGTGTTGGCCACCAGCCTAGTTTCAGGTTCAGTGAGAGACCCTGTGGCAAGGGAGTAAGGTGGAGAGTGATAGAGCAGGATACCCCACGTCCTCCCATGATGTGTACACACACACACTCACACACGCACGCACGCACGCACGCGCACACACAGAGTGCACTTTTGAACTCATAGCAGCTGTGATTATGTGCACAAGATTGAGCCTGTCAACATTCTGTCCTAGAAGGAGGAGGGCCTCATTAAGTCAACTCCCTGGGTCTTACCTACTTCTCCCCTCCCTGAGAATTGATAGGTAGTTAATGGTTGCTAGGGGGCAGGGCTCACCAGGTCCTTCTTTTCCTAAGTACTGGTAGACAGTTAACAGTTGCTAGAGGCAAGGCTCACCAAACACTCCCTTCCCTAAGTATTGATAGACAGTTAACAGTTGCTAGGGCGTGGGCACACAAGGTCCTCCCCTCCCTGAGGTTTGATAGACAGTTAACAGTTGCTAGAGAGCGGGGCTCACCAGGCCCTCCCTTCCCTAAGTATTAATAAGACAGTTAGTGGTTGCTAGGAGGTGGACTCACAAAGTTCTCCCCTCCTTGAGGTTTGATAGACCGTTAACAGTTGTTAGGCATTGGGGCTCACAAGATCCTCCCTAAGTGATAGTTAATGCTGCTGGGGAGGGGGAGACACTTGCTTTAGTGAAGTAGTCACTGGTAAGAAGCCCATGCTCCTGTAAACCGCCCCCCCAACCATGAAAAGAGAAGCAGGGACTAGTTAGGAGGAGGAAGAGGGTGGGGAAATGGGAGACAAGAGGGCAATGGAGAGTGAACACGACCAAAGTACATTATAGACCTGTATGAAAATGTCATAACACACCCCATTATGATATTCAATTAATATATGCTAATAGGAATGTGAACATCTTAGAAGAGACATATAGTATCCCCTCCATGCTTAGATTTGCTCGTTTGCAGTTCCAGTTTACTGGAGATCAATCATACCCCCAAAATAGTCAATGGAAGATACTAGAATAAAACAGTTTATGTAACTTTCAAAACATTTCTATTAACATTGGGCATGTTGGTGCATGCCTGTAGTCTCAGAATTTGGAAGGACCAGGAGGAGTTCAAGGCCAGCCTGGACTACACATCAAGAACAAGTTTAAAAATAACTAACCAAATGAGTAAATAAACAATTAATAAAAAAGAAAGCTAGGCATGGTCATATACATCTGTAGTTCCATCACTTTACAGGCTGAGGCAGGTGGACTGCTGTGAGTGTGTGGCCAGCCTAGGCTACAGAGCAAGACATTGTCAGAAACAAAGAACCTCAAACCCAAACCTCAGACAACAACAAACAGCTTCCTGTGGCTGAAACCTGTCACTTTAGCACTTGAGAGGTGGAGGCAGGAGGATTAGTTCAGGGATATCTTAAGCTACATAGTGACTTTGAAGACAGCATAAGCTGAGACCTTTTCTGAGACCCTGTCTCAGAAAAGGAGAAAATAATAACACAAAAGAAACTTCTGTCACTGTATATCACCTTAAATTGTTCATTTTATTATTGGTATTGTTAATATCTGTCATTTTATAAATTAAACTTTAGCATAGGTGTGTATGTGTGGGGAAAATATGCACACCGTTCAGTGCTGCCCTTGTCAAATACCCACTGGAGATGCAGAGTGGCCCCTCATGGGTAAGGGGGGGAGGGACTACTGAAGATTTTTTTTCCATCCTGTCCTTTTCAAACATAGAATAACTTTGTGTAAGTATCCTAGCTTCCACACTGTGTAATTTCTTGTTTGTTTTTAAAATATGTGTATATGTGTGTGCCTGAGAGTTGGTTTATGTGTGTGAGAGCAGTGCCTATGTAATTACAGAAAAGGATGTTGGCTCCCCTGGAGCTGTAGTTACAGGTGGTTGTGAGCTGCCTCACGTGGGTGCTGGGAACCAAACTCAGGTTCTCTGGAAGAGCAGTACACACTCTTAATCACTGAGCCATTTCTCTAGCCCCTCACACTGTGTAATTCTTGCTTTATCTCAATCTTTTCCCCCTCCTCCTACCTTTTTTTTTTTTTGCTATAGTGTCTCAGAGCAACTTAATTATATTTTTGCAAAACTTACTTCACAGTCCTCGTCAAATAAGGATTATTTTGCCCCTCCCAGGGAAGGGAGGGTATTTGACATTGTCTATAGACATTTTTAGTGATCACAGCTGAGGAAGTGGGATGGCTGGCATTTAATGGAAAGTCACTAAACCCCAATGCGCTGGATGGCCTTTGCATGACAAAGAATTATCAGCCCCGAAATATCAATGGTGCAGAAAGTAAGAGCCCACTCCCAGAATACAAACTTCATCAGCTAGCCCTGGTTTCTTCCCCTTCTCCACTCTCAACCTGTATCTCTAACCAAGTTTAATTTCCAGAAGCTTCTAGCTTCCTGGTCTTTACATACTCTGTACTTTCAGGCTCGAGAATTCCTTATCCTCCCCTCTCCAATTCTCTCAGCCTCTTTTTGAAAAAATTTCTTTTGCTGAGCATGGTGGTGCACACCTTGAATCCCAGCACTTGGGAGGCAGAGGCAGGAGAATCATTGTGAGTTTGAGGCTAGCCTTGTCCACATAGTGGGTTCCAGGCCAGCTGGGACTACAGGGAGACCTTGCCTCAAAGGATAATTTCTTATGTACATGTATGGTGCACATGTGTGAGTGCATGTGTGTAGATGCACATGTATGTGTAGGCATGCATGCATGTATTTGAGGAGGCCAGACATTGACATTAGGCATTTTCCTCCATGGTTCCCCACCTTACAGATTGAGGCAAACCAGAGCTGGCTGCCTCACCCACTCAACCATTTATGTCGGTGCTGGGGATTTGAACTCTGGTCCTCATGCTTGTGTGGCAAGTGCTTTAATCTCTCCAGCCCTACCACCATTCCATTGACTTATTTCTATTTTATGTGTGAGTGTTTTGCCTGCATGTAAGTGTACCCATGTGTGTAATGCCTGTGAAGGCCAGAAAGCATCAGATCCCCTGGAAATGGAGTTAAGGACAGTTGGTAGCTGCCATGTGGGTACTGGGAATCAAACCCAGGTCCTCTTCAGGAGCAGCCAGTGCTCTTAACTGCTGAGCCAGCTCTCCTGAATAACAGGCTCTAGGGCTGGGACACAGCTGACAGAATGCTTGTCTAGCATGCATCAAGCCTTGGATTCCATCCCTAGGACTCCATAAATCATACATGGTGGCACATGCCTGTCATCCCAGCACTTGGAAGATTAAGGCAGGAGGATCAGGAATTCAAGGTCATCCTTGGCTACATAGTGAGTTTCAGACCAGCCTGGGTTACACATGAGACCCTATCTCAAAAGAAACCAACAGACAACAAAATAGTTTGGTGGTTTTGAGTTCTCCAAGTGATTGGGTTTAATTTGGTGTAGATGTTAATTGAAACCTGTAAGTTTCCTGGTTTCTTCCTGCCGTTGTCTCTTGGCCTCTGGGAACATCTTCCCAGTGCCCAGAACAGAGAGAGTTTGGCAAAAATATCAGCTGTTGGTCAAAGTTTTATCACATAAATGAATGAAGGGCAGCCATATAATCCTTAGCATGAATAGACTGTGATTTGGTCACGCTTGCCCTGGTTGGGCAAGCATTTGACATGTGTCTAGTTTTCTCCAAAGTTAAACATCTCCCGACAATTTCCACATTCTTCCTCACAGTAAATCCATCTCTTTTCTCCTTTGCAGATCCTTCCGTTCCCCTGGATCCCATATCAGTTTCTAATTCCTCATCCCAGATTATCTTGAAATGGAAGCCCCCATCAGACCCCAATGGCAACATCACTCACTATTTGGTATACTGGGAGAGGCAGGCGGAAGACAGTGAGCTTTTCGAGTTGGATTATTGTCTCAAAGGTAAGTGTAGGTGGCTGTGATGGGGTTGGCTACACTTTGCTCCCCTTAAGAGGGAGACGTCTCTATTCCTGTTTCCCAGAGTGTACATCTGTGCACACAGACTCATACTCCATTTTTGTCTTAGACCAGACACACACACATTTGTATGTTGTATGTATGTTCGTATGTGTACAAGTACGTGTATGTGTGTGTGTGTGTATGTGTGGAGGTCAGAGGACACAACCTTGGGTATAAGTTCCAAGGATGTGATACATCTTGTTTTTTAATTTTTCACTTGCTTGTTTTTTTGAGACAGGGTCTCACTGAAGCCAAGGTTGGCGTAAACTCACTGTGTAGCTGAGGATGACCTTGAAATTCTGGTCTTCCTGCCTCTATCGTCTAAGTATCGGGATCATAGGCATGTCCTACCACCCTTAGTTTATGCAGTGCTGGGGATTTAAACCCAGGTCTGTGTGAGTGTAGACACTACCAATAGAGCTACATCTTGGCTCAATTTTTTTCTTTGAATTAAAAAAAAAATATTTTTATGGGACTGGACCAGTGACTCAGCAGTTAAGAGCACTTCCTGCAGAGGCCCCGGGTTTGGTTCCCAGCACCCACATGGTGGCTCATAACTGTCTGTAACTCCAGTTCCAGGGGCTCTGACACCCTCTTCTGGCCTTCACGGGCATTGCACACACAGGTGCACTTACGTATATGAACTTGCCTACGTGCATATGTACATTTAAAAAGTTAAAATATTTATTGCGTTTATGTATGTATTTATTTTTTTGTGTGTGTATGTTCTGGTGTCATGGTATATGTGTGGAGGTCAGAGGAGAACTTGCAGGAGTCAGTTCTCTCCTTCCACTATGTGGGTCCCAGGGATCCAACTCAGGCTTAGCTGCAAGTGCTTTTACCTGCTGAGTCATCTTACTACCCCCATGGCATTGAACCCAGAGCCTTATGCATGCTAGGTAAGTGTTCCACTATTGAGCTGCAGTCCCAGACCTCACATTTCTTTTTTTTAAACATAGGGCCTGGGCTCACTAAACAAGTTAGACTGGCAGAGCCCCAGGGACCTGCCTGTCTTCACCTCCCCAGGGCTGGGATTTCAAGCCCACACTACCATACCCAGCTTTTTGTGTTCAGCCAGCCCCTCATGTTTGCATGGCATGCATTTTACCATCTGAGCCATCTTTCCAGTGCACATATATACATTTATCCATTTATGTATTTTTGATTTATTTATTTTAATTTTATGTGTATGAATATTTTGCCTGCGTGCAAGTACACTCATGTCATGCAATGCCCATAGAGGCCAGAAGAGGGGATTGGATCCCCTGGAACTGGGGTTAATGGCAGTTATTAGCTGCTGTATAGGTGCTACGAACCAAATCCAGGTCCTCTGCAGGAGCAGCCAGTGCTTTTAACTGCTTAGCCATCTCTTCAACCCTGCACACGTACAGTTTTAAGCATCGCACAGAGTTTCACACTCTGGGAACTGCCAAAAATCAGATATAGGGCTGTGGGGGATCAAGTGCCTAGTGTGTACAAGCCTTGTGTTCAGACCTATGACTGCAAAACAAAGGCCAGATAGAACCATGAAACACACAATGCTGCATTCAACCATGAGCCACATAGTTCTTAGACATGTATAAAAATGCAAAAATCAAATTTGAGTAATGCATGTATGGCTTTAAACCTTCATCATTTTTTTTTTTTTTTTTGACTAGAACATTCAAAATGTTCACAGTACTGGGTAGCAGAGGCTGAAAGAGCTTGTCTGTGTGGAGTGGCCGCACAGACTGGGCAGTGGTTACAAAGGAGCAGTGTATGCACATGTTCTGGAGAGGTGCTGCACGTAAGCACACTGTGTATTTCAAAATGGCCCTCGCCTTTAATCCCAGCACTCTGGAGGCAGAGGCAGGCAGATCTCTGTGAGGCACAGGCAGTCAAGTTCCAGGCCAGCTGGGTCTACAAGGAGACCCTGGCTCAAAAAATCAGAAACCAGGGCTGGAGAGCTGACTCAGTGGTTAAGAGCACTGGCTGCTCTTGACGAGTACTTGGGGGGGTTCCCAGCACCCACATGGTGGCTAACAGCCTTCAATAACTCCAGTTCCAGGGGATCTGACACCCTCTTTTGACTTCTGTGGGCATTGTGTGACAAGGGTGCACTTACATGCAGCCAATTCACTCATGCACATAAAATAAAAATAATAAATAAAATTAAAAAAAACTAAAACCAACCAAACACCACCACCACCACAACCACCAACAACAAAAGCCAAAATAAACAAAATAGAAAAACAGCAACAACAACAAAAAATAGGTTATAAAAATAAAGCAAAATGGGGTGGTTGAGATGGCACAGTAGGTAAAGATGCTTGCTGCCAAGCTGAGGGACCTGAGTTCGATCCTGGAACTCACATGATGAAAAGAACTGACTCCTACAAGTTGTCCTCTGACCTCCACATGCATATGCCCATATGTACACACACAAATAATTAAATGCAATTTAGAACCTTAAACAACCCATCATCAAATCAGAGAAGCTGGAAAATTTGTTTTCTTTTAGTCTGTTGGTTTGTCTTTAATTCATTTTCTTATCCTCAGCCTGTGACCTTGGAGGAGAACGCCAAGGGGGGGCTACTGGGGCATGTAGCTGTGGTCTGCTCTCTGCCCCGCCCCTGGCCTGCTGCTTGGTTTTGGCTAGGTCACCCAGTAAGTTACTGTCTCCTTTTGTGGAGATGGGCGGAGGGCAGATGATCTCTGGGAACATTTCCAGCTCTAAGATCATGTACTATATGCGTGCCTATGACATCATTCCTGCCCCAGCTGGGATCCCAAGCTTCATCTGTCCCCTTGTGTATTTTGTATGACTGGAGAGCAAGCCCATCCTGGGCTCTGCTCCTACCTGTTAGCTTTGCATTCTGGTGTCTGAAACTACCAGCTGGCGGCACTGCCAGCAGGTGGTGGAGGTTTGCTTTTTTTTCTTTTAAAGAGCAATGACAATTTTTTTTTGTATTCATATTTATTCTTATTTTATGTGTATGAGTATTTTGCCTGCATGTATAAGTGCATCTCATGTGTGAAATGCCTGTGGAGGCCAGAAGAGAGCATCAGATTCCCTTGAACTAGAGTTACAGGCAGTTGTTAGCTACCATGTGGGTGCTGGGAATTGAACTTAGGTCCTCTGCAGAAACTAGTGCTCTTAACCACTGAGCCATCTCTCCAGCCTCTGCTTTTTTTTTTTTTTTTGCCGTTTTATTTTATTGTGGGTTTCTGATAATGCTACATTCTAAACATACAAAGGGTACAAAATGAATTTTTTTCCAGAATATTTCAAAGGATGGTGCCAGTCTATCATTGTCTGCAAAGCACCTTCACATGCTGTTACTGTAGGTAATTTTGTCTCTTAATTAAAGTAAGACGCCAGATGTCCATAGTTTTGGCCTGTACTGAAATGGGGGGAAAGAGGGCCCCCTAGAGGGCTCTTAGTCTCATTCATAAAAGAATTAAAGAATGGACCCAAACGGCAGAAAGTGGACAGACTTACAGGGACCTGCATGACAGTGGCTGGTCAGAAGTTTCTGTGGAGTTCTGTGTTACAAGGCGGGATTCCAGGCAGGAAAAGTTCGCTACCTCATTAACGCACCAGATTATTTAGCATAGATTAAGGTGAACCTACCTTCCTAAGGGTGGTTCTATCACCAGGTTATTGACTGGTGAGATAAGGTGGGTCCTTCAACAGATAGACTAGGGAGTTTATAGTCTTGACCAGTTAAAATTATGGGGCGTTTTTGCTATTCTAATGTCACCTCCTCTGAAGAGGTAACCCTAAAATCTTTCAGAGATTAGATAAGCGCTCCCAAATACGTTTGACATTTTTGAAAGCCTTTGGAACAGAGTATGTTGCTAAGAGGCTGTTGAGTAACTGCATAGGGTGGGTCTAGAGACCCAGAGAGAAGCGGAACACACTGGGAAAAAAGAGGAGTTGGTGTCATTTTGGAAGCAGAGGGCAAGGGAGGGGCGAGGTGGAGCACAGTGGGAAAAAAGGGGTGGAGGCACCGCCATATTGAGGTCGGGCAAATGGAGAATGAGGAGAGACGGAGGCGGGAGATAGTTGGCACATGCATTTCAAATATGGAAAAGGAAAAGCCTACAAGAATCCATGTCTTTGCAAGTCATTCCCTCCCAAATGGCATATGAACTATGAAAAATCCAAATAGAATGTCTTATGTCTGTCTGTCAGACCTGGGGTCTCAGAGGACACGGGTGCGAGTCTCCCAAGAAGGGGGAGGGGAAAATTTACTGAAACAGAGGCCCAAGGACATTTTGACTTTTAGCCAAAAAACTGGCTACTTTTCTTTGGGGTCTTTTTACCCTAACTGCCTAGCCAATTCCTACATCCTATTCTTATAATACCATCCTCTGAACAGGTTATCCAAATTGCTGATAGGGAATCGGGATGCAGACTGCTCTGGCTTCTTCCATGCTGAACTGGGATGCAGAGTGAGGCAACTGGAGTACCCCTTCAGTGGGCCTATCTAAAAGACTCCCAAATTACATAACTTTTATCTCGAGGGGGAAAGGAACGTCTTTGAATTATGATAGGAGATGTGGAAGAGAAGTAAAGGCAAAAGTAGTTTGCATTGCAAGTTCTAGACAGGGAACTAGAAAAAGGTCAGAACAGGGCAAATTTCAAATGTGTTTTGTTTTGTTTTGTTTTGTTTTTGTTTTTAAGACATGGTCTCCCTGTATCCCCAGTTGGCTCGGAACTCACTGTGTAGACCAGGCTGGCCTCTGTCTCACAGAGATCCGCCTGCCTCTGTATCCTGGGAGTGAAAGTGTGCCTCATCCGGCCTGGCTACTTTGTTCAGTTTTGGAACAATGTAACCCAGGGTGGTTTCAAACTCAGGAGGGGGATCCTTGGGGAAGGAGGAGGGAGGTTGGATGGTGGGAGAGAGAGGAGAGATGAATGGAGCTTGCAGGGCTAGGGAAGACAGAGAAATGTGTTGGCTTGGGAATGCCCTGAGAAGTGCACATACCGTGTCTGAACATTAGTGCATGTGTATACCTGGGGGCTGTATGGCAAGGAACACAGTGCCAGACAGGAGAGACTCGGAACTCACTGTGTTGACCAGGCTGGCCTCTGTCTCACAGAGATCCGCCTGCCTCTGTATCCTGGGAGTGAAAGTGTGCCTCATCCGGCCTGGCTACTTTGTTCAGTTTTGGAACAATGTAACCCAGGGTGGTTTCAAACTCAGGAGGGGGATCCTTGGGGAAGGAGGAGGGAGGTTGGATGGTGGGAGAGAGAGGAGAGATGAATGGAGCTTGCAGGGCTAGGGAAGACAGAGAAATGTGTTGGCTTGGGAATGCCCTGAGAAGTGCACATACCGTGTCTGAACATTAGTGCATGTGTATACCTGGGGGCTGTATGGCAAGGAACACAGTGCCAGACAGGAGAGATGTCCCTTTGAGTGGCTGGTCGGAGTAGTCTAAGAGACTCCCAAAATAATACAGGCTATTGCCAGATCTCTTGGTTATCTCTCAGGACTTGAAGATAAGACCTTACTGCTCAAGACAGGAGTACTTTGGATGTAGGACTTGGAACAACAGAGCAGAAACTGACCAGGAAGCCTTCTACCTGAAGTTTAGCTCTCATAGTTCTAGAGGATATTGTGCAGGCTGCTAAGGGAGAGGATCAATCAATGGTCCAACCCTCCCTAAAGCCCAGTAACTGTAATGACTGGCACAGCGAACTACCTCTCTTGGTGCAGTAGTGGCACTGTTATCTGGGGGGTAATCAATAGCTATCTCATTGGACTTAAAGCCCCCCTAATGAGAGTGAATTCATGGGTGACACTCTAAAAACAGCCAAATATACATGGCTGGATGGTCATAGATCCTAGAGAAAACTATATCTGTCACATCTCTAGACAAATGAAATTTCTTACCATATGCGAAATATGGACCCTTATATTTACAGGCAAGTGTACTACCATACACCACTCATCAAAAGAACTTATTTCTGCAACATATGGAGGTTACTGCAGAGTTCCACAATGGGTCACATACAGAGACTATATGTCTGAGAGATGCCCCGTCCTAGGGTGACATATCTACAGTGGAACCTTTACACCTTAGGCTCATGGAACATAGCAGAACAGGGGGTAGAGAGAATACTAACATATCTCTCAACTCTTACCAACGAAGCTTCCTTACACAACAGAGTGTGATGTACACAGGCCACAACTGGCTAAGTTTTAGAGAATAGGGACTCTAGAGTGTATGTCAAGTTGACAACTGAAGCCATCCAGCACACTGGTCCACTGCTGGCAGCTCCTACCTTTGGGCTATGATCATGTTGTTGTGAACACAGGTGTGCAAATATCTCTTTAAGTCTCTGTTTTCAATGCTTTTTTGCATATATGCAGAAGTGGGCTTCTTGAAGACTACATGTGCATGCATGTGAAAGTCAGATGGGGACGCGGGGTGTCCTGCTCTACTCTCTGCCTTATTCCCTAGACAGGGAACTAGGCCGGCACCCCCTGTGAGGTGTGTGTGTTTGTTATTTGTGTGCTGTGTGTTTGACCTTTGTGTTTTGTGTGTATGTGAATGTATGTGTGTGTGATATGTGTGTTGTATTTGTTTTTATGCATCTTTGTGTATGATGTGTGTGCATGTCCATGGGTTTATTCTAGAGGAGACCTGAGATCCTCTGCTCTGCCTTTCCCTAGGGCTGAAGCTCCCCTCAAGGACCTGGTCCCCACCTTTTGAGTCTGATGACTCACAGAAGCACAATCAGAGTGAGTACGATGACGCAGCTGGTGAATGCTGCTCGTGCCCAAAGACCGATTCCCAGATCCTGAAGGAGCTGGAGGAGTCCTCGTTTAGGAAGACCTTTGAGGATTACCTGCACAATGTGGTTTTTGTCCCCAGGTCAGGACTCTGCATGTGTCTTTCTGTCTATCAGCTCAGCATTGGGGAGGCTGTCAGTATTTGGAGAATACAATCATATGAGCCCCAGTGAGCCCCTGTAGTGGGGTGAGTGGGGCCTAAGTTCAATCCTGTACTCCTCGATAGAGGAGGAAAAAGCCTTGTCTGGGGTTGGGCAGATGGCTCAGTTGGTAAAGTGTTTGCTATACAAGGTCAAGGACATGAGTTTGGTCCCTGGTACCCTCATAAAAAGCCAGGCATGGTGGCAAGTGCTTATAATCCCAGCACTGGGGCGGTGGATACAGGAGGATCCCTGCAGCTCACTCACCAGCCAGTTTAGTCTAATGACCTCCAGGCCAGTGAGAGGCTATCTCAACAACGTACATAGCACCCGAGTAACTACAATGAAAGCTGTCCTCTGGCATCCATACTCATGCATATATACATGTGTACCTGCGTGCACACATGCAAACACAATGCACACACATGCAAACACATGCAAGCAAGCGCATGCATTCAAGCATGCACACGTTCATGCATGCACACAGACATGCAAGCATACAAATACACAAGCATTCACACACACATGCAAGTATGCACACATGGAAACATGCACATACACACATGCACGCATACACATACATGCCTACACTCGGGGCATCTACCTGCTGAGTTTCAGGTTTCTTTTTTTTCCCTTGCCTGATGTGAGCTGAGAAAACCAGGAGGCTACATTTATGGATCTAGGTTAGATGGGTCCATCCCTGTGCATTTCTTACAGAACGGGGGAGCTGTTGAGGGCGGGGACACTAGAAGCTATCTGGGTTCCCTGCTCTTATACATACTGGTTTGAGCAGGTTACCTTATCTGTCTGTGCCTCGGGTTCCTCATATGCAGAATGGACATAGTGCAGTTGAGTTTTGGTGCCTCTAGTGGCTTGGTTCTAGGAGCTTGAGAGTACTAGAGCTGAGGGTGCTCAAGCCTTTTATAGAAATGCTGTAGTACCCACATAGAACCCACTAACATCTCAGATTTTAAATCATCTCTTACAACACCTCCAAACCATCTGCATGCTAGCCGCATGCTCAGGATAAGAAAAAGCCTGGATGTGTTCAGTACAGATGCAAACTTTTACTGTAATTTTTATTTATCCATTGACAGTTTTATGCATATACAATGTATCTTGATCATGTCCATCCCAGAGGCCCCCCTTCAAGTCCCCCCAGATGCCCCATATATTCCCTCACACCTTCATGTTCTCTTCCTCCTCTTTGTCTTCTCTCCCCATCCTCTCTTCATCTTCCCACACCTCTTCCTCCCTCCCCCATTTCTCCTTCTCCTCTCCCTCCCACTGAGTCCAGGTAGTGTTGCATGCTGGACTATTAACTGATCTTGTTGGCCTAATCTTGTGCCGGTCTTGTGCAGATAACCACAGCTTCTGTCAGTTAATGAGTTCATGCCCAGAAGATAGCATTGCATAGCACTCCTCCCCATCTTCCTCCAGTTTCCACAGTCTTTCTCCCCACTCTTCCCTGAGTCTTGGTGGGGTTGATATAGATATCCCAGTTAGTGCTGAGCATTCAGAGTTACTTAGTCTCAGCACTTTGACCAGTTATGAGTCTCTGCATTAACTGCCACCCACTGTAGAAAGAAGCTTCTCTGACCAGGGTTGAGAGCAGCACTTAATCTCTGGATATAGACATAAATATTTAGAAGGCAGTTTGACAACATGTCCATAGAGCAAAACAACAGTAGTAGGTTCCCTTCTAGGGCCTATGAGCTCTCAACCATGGACTTTTGACCAGGTTTATAGTACCAGGCATGACTTTCTTCCTGTGGAGCAGGCTTCAAAATCCAAGCAGAGAGCGGTTGGTTACTGCCATAAGGTTTATGCCACTGCTCACCAGTGGGCACATTGTTTGGCATATCTCCCAGTCGTTTTGACCCATAGTTAGTTGAATTCAAGAATGTGTATTTCGTGGATCTCAAGGGCTGACTATAATGATTTCTTCTATGCTACGGCTATGAGACTGAGTGGCAGTGACTCTCCAGCTTGACACTGCACACTTGGAGCTAGATTACTGTCTAGGGGAGCCATCCAAGCATTATACGGTGCTGAGCAGCATTTTGGTCTCCAACCACTCGATTCCAGTACACTTGTATTAGCTACTTTTCTGTTGCTATGGTTAAACACCATGACCAAGGCGACTTATAGAAGGAAAAGTTTATTTGGCTTATGGTTCCAGAGGGATAAAGGTCCATCTTGATGAGGGAGGGGGTTTTGATGGCAGGAGGAAGAGCAGAAAGCTGAGAGCTTACATCCACAAGCACTCACAGAAAGGAGAGAAGAGGACCTGGAAGTGCGGTGAGGCTATGATCTCTCAAAGCCCACCCCCAGTGACATATTTCCCTCAGCAAGGCCACACCTCCTAAATCTTCACAACAGTGCCACCAACTGGAGACTAAGTGCTCAAATATGAGAGCCTATGGGGGAACATTTATCATTCAAGTCACCTCATACCCTTTATCCCAGACATTATATCCCCTCCAAAAAAAAAAAAAACCCAAACTTCTAGAAACTTCCAGATGTTTCCAAGAACATGAGCTTCGAGTGCCTATTACTAAGTTCCTTTGTACTTTCCCATCTTTTTCTCCTTCCCTCTTAAGCAAATGCTCCCCCCCCCCAATCTGATGTAGTTACCCACTTTCACAGTGTATCAAAACTCCAGAAGGTTTATTTTCGGACAGAACAAAGTTCTAAAATGTGTCCTGTTGTCCACCAATGCTTCCCATCCAGTGAGCTCTGTCTCCAGAACCATCAGTATGTTCATGTTTCTTCTTTTTTATATTTCCCCCATGGTGAGGGAGATGGCTCAGTCAGTAAAGTGCTTGCCATACAGCCACGAGAACCTGAGTTCCATCCCCAGAACCCGTGTTTAAAAAGCTGGATGTGGAGCTGGAGAACTGGCTCAGTGGTTAAGAGCACTGGTTACTCTTGCAAGGACCCGGGTTTGGTTCCTAGCACCCACATGGTGGCTAACAACTATCCATAACTCCAATTCCAGGGGATGCCCTTTTCTTGGTCTCTGTGGGCATTGCATGCATGTGAAACACTTACATGCAGACAGAACTCATACACATAAAATAACGCCCGGCAAAATAAATAAATTTTTAAAAGCTCAATGTGTGGCACAAGTGTGTAATCCTGCCATTTGGGAGGTGGAGACAGGATTCCTAGGGCTGCATAGTAAGCCATCTTTGCCAACTTGGTGAACTCCAGTCCAGTGAGAGACTGTCTCAAAAAGAAGGTAGATAGCACCCAAGGAACAATGGCTGACGATGTCCTCTGACCTGCACATGCATGGACATACCCCTGCACCCACACCCAAATGAACATATACACCAACACACCCAAAAAGTAAAACCAAAATGGTGCTGGACTTGAAGAGATGACCAGGATGCTGTGGCCAAGCGTAGTCATATTTGATGTCCACGGGCATTACAGCAGGTGGACTCAACTTTCCCCTTCCTTTTCTTCTCATTTCCTGGATTCCAAGCACCCTGGGAAAGGTGTAGCTCATCCCCACCAACCAGTGCTAGGCAGTCAAAGTCAGGACATTTATTAGTCTCCTTTCAGTTACTACAGTAAAATACGCAAGACTGAATAAAGAAGAAAGTACCTTTACATCACAGCTGAGGTGGTTGAAAGTTCTAGATCAGGTGACTCCATGGATCTGGGCAGCTTAAGCTACATAATCAAGGAACATGGTATCAGAGTGGGGGGGCTATCACATGGTAAGACAGGAAGCCCGAGCAAGCCTGGGGAGGAGTCAATAAAGACTTTCCTTTGGCCCTGCCTCTTAAAGGGACTACCACTTCTTAGCACTGTCTTGAAGACCTAACTCCCAGTTCATGGACCCTGTGGGGAAACACAGTCAAACCATATTCCAAACATGGGAGATGCCTTGCTTAGGTGTAACATGGCCTCCAGAGTGTCAGAGTCAAATGGTCTCTCAGATGAATTTTCTTCTGTCTTCAAAGTGGTCAATTTTGTTTTCACAGAAAAACCTCTTCAGGCACTGGTGCTGAGGACCCTAGGTATGACTTAGCCACCGGGCACCGCCGTGGCCCCTCGAGGCTATTCAGTGCAGGGCTGGCATCTCAGTTAGGGTAGGGAGGGGGAGGATGAGCCCCAAATCTCAGGGATTTCTGTGGCTTATTTTTTTGCATGTGATCAACTGCTGCTCTTGAGCCTGGATGCTTCAAAAATTCACCAACTACACACCTTCACTGGGAAATGGAATCTGGACATGAATGTGGGGACATTTCTAACTAACACACTCTTCCTAAACTATGCAATCAAGGGAGTACTTCCTGGGCCTTTCCCCTGTACCTCAGTTTCCTTCTGTGCATCTGCCCACTCAGCACCTTTCCACTTGTTGCCTGTGTGTGCAAAACAGTGCCTGGGGCCAGGTACCGTGGCTCCCCATGCTGTACTGGAGGACTTTCTCTTTGAAAGTATTTCATTTTTAATTATGTGTATGTATGTCAGTCACAGTTTTGACCTGTGTGTGTGTGGATATGTGTATGTGCGGGTGGGGTTGTCTTCAGAGGCCAGAGCGGTCAGATACCTTGGAGTTGAACTTACAGGTGGTTGTGAACCACCTACTACAGGTGTTGGGAATGGAATTTGGGTCTGGAAGAGTAGTATGCTCTCTTAACCACTAAGTCATCTATCTAGTTCTTGTGCAGTGCTGGGGATTGAACCCAGGGCTTCATGCAGTCTAGGCAAGTACTGTCCCTAATGAGCTGTATTCCCAGTCAGAACTGCCTTTTTAAGCCCAATCTTATCACTCCTAAGCAGCATTTCTAGTATGATGTGAAAAGGACAGCTTGATCAAAGGAATACGGTGTTGCCAAATTCTTGGAAGAGAATAGGAGCAATGTCTCTTCAGTCTATATCTTAAAATATGAAGTGGGGGCCTGGAGAGATGGCTCAACTGTTGAGAGCACTGGCCGCTCTTAACCATCTGTATCTCCAGTTCCAGGGGATCCGACGCAGCTCTTTTGGCCTCTGCTGGCATTGCATGCACAGGTGAACGTACATATCTGTAGGCAAAGCACTCACACACACAGAATAAAAATAAAATATTTTTGAAAAATGACAGGATGAGGTCTTAGGAAGCAATCGAGTAGGAGAATCCAGGGAAAGACAGGTGAGACACACTCAGCTCCTGGAGGAAGTAAGACAGGAGAGACAGGTGGGGGCCACTCTGAGGGATTCTTAAAGAAGTCTAATTTGATCTTTTAACACATGGAGTTCAATTAATTCTGCCCATATGCGTATGGGTGTGGGGTCATCGTGTCATCCACCAGGTATGGGCAACATATCAGTGGCCACTTCCTGCAAAAGTAACTCTCCTTTTCATAGCCATTAATTACAAGAGCCCCTGAGCAAGGGGTGGGGTCTTGGAAGCTCCTCCTTTAAACATGCTAGATCTTTAAACAATGTGTTTTAATTTTATGTGTATAAGTGTTTTGCTTGCATGTGTATAAGTGCACCATGTGCATGCAGTGCCTGCAGAGGCCAGAAGAGGGGGTCGGATCCCCTGGGTCTAGAGTTACGGCCAGGCTTTAGCTGCCATGTGGTTGCTGGGAGCCAAATGGGTCCTCTGCAAGAGCAGTCATTGCTCTTCACCACTGAGCATCTCCCTAGCCCCTATGCTGAAATTTTTACCTGGCTTGATCCTGTGGGGCTCTTGTGCAGGCAACCACACCTGCAGTGAGTTTGAGTGCAACAGCACTGTAGTGTGCAGAAGACAGCATTTCACAGCACTCTGAGCCATCCTCCAGCTCTTCCATTCTCTACCCCCTTCCTCCATGATGTTTCCTGAGCCTTGGGAAGGGGTGGAGTTGATGTAGATGTCCGATCTATGACTGAGCCCTCACAGTTGCATAATATGAGAATGTTGACCAATTATGAGTCTCTGCATTAACCACTACTCACTGCAATCAGCAGCTTCTGTGGCCAAGGCTGAAAGGGGCACTAATCTATGGCTATAAGCATAAATATTTAGAAGGCAGTTTGACACCATGACCATTTAGCAAGACACCATCAGGAGGTTCTCCACTGGTACCTATGGCTTCCCTAGCTATGGGTTTTGATCATTTTAGAGTACCAGTCAGGAATTCCTAAGTGCATGTATGTATGTATGTATGTATGTATGTATGTATGTATGTATTTTCAGGCACTTAAATAGCCTCATCTAATCTATAATGGACATTTGTCATATAATCTGTCATCAAGAAAGTGTAGAGGGGCTGGAGAGATGGCTCAGCAGTTAACACTGGCTGCTCTTGTGGAGGACCCAGGTTTGGTTTCCAGCACCCATACAGTGACTCACAATCATCATCATCAACAACAACAACAACAACAAACCAGCAGAAATCTTGTTCTTCCTATGACATTATGTTTTAACGAACATATTTAACGAATGTTTTCAGTATAACAAGTGGCTTAAGTGACTAGCTTGATCATCACCATCTCCCACACAATATTTATAAGCAAAAGTAATTGTGGGAAGGAAGCAGTGGGTGGTGGGATTGTGAGGAATTAACATTTTCTTTCATGCACTTTCTGGAGTTTTAAATGTATTGGTGCTCTCCATTTATTTTATTCTGTCTGTCTAAGGGTCAGGGAGAACCTGCCAATTGGACAGACACTTCTTGGACTTGCTCTAACTCCAGTGATATTATTTCATTACTAAGAATAGATGCTTCATCATGCAAACTCTGCAAAGAACAAGAAAATGCATCTCCCATGTTGGAAATGGTGGTGTGGGGGCTGAGTGATGGATCAGTTGGTGGACTGCCTGCCTTGCAAGCAAGAGGGCCCAAATTTGATTCCTAGAATCCATGTTAAGCAAACAAACAAACCTAGGGCTGGAGAGATGCTTCGGTGGTTAAGAGCACTGGTTGTTCTTGCAGAGGACCCAAGTTTGATTTCTGGCACTCATATTGGGCAGCTCAAAATTGCCTGGAACTTCAATTTTAGGGTCTTTGATATCCTCCTTTGGACCCTACAGGCAGTTGCAGTCATGTACATATACCTCCCCCCCCCACCCACGTAGACACATAATTAAAAGTAAAAATAAATCTTAAAAAAAAAAAAAAAGAGCCCAGCATGGTGGCTCATGTTTGTAATCACAGTGCTGGGGAGATGGAGGCAGGCAGATCCTTGGAGTTTGGTGTCCAGCCAGCCTAGCTTACTCAGTGGGTTCTAGGCCACTGAGAGACTTTGCCTTTTATAAAAAAAGGTAGAGCCAGGCAGATCTTTGAGATAGAGGCCAGCCTCGTCTCCATAGTGAGTTCCAGGCTAGCTGGGGTTACAGGGAGATTGTGTCTCCAAAAACCAATAAATAAATAAATACAAACATAGTTGGTATCTGAGGAACAACACTTGAGGTTGTCCTCTGGCATCCACATTACAGCTGCACACACATACCACCTACACATACACCACACATAACATACATACACACACACACACACACACACACAGCTGATGGTGTGGGTGTGTAGCTTGCCTCCATGGTCATTCCTGGATAGCTACACTTTTATTTATTTATTTATTTATTTAATTTATTATTTTTTATTTATTTATTTATATTTTTTATGTATACGAATGTTTTGCCTACATGTATGTCAATGCACCATGTATGTACAATGCCTACAGAGGCCAGAGAGTGCATTGAAGCCCCTGGAACTGGAGTTATGGACAGTTGTTAGCTGTCTTATGGGTGCTGAAAACTGAACCTGAGTCCTCTGCAAGAGTAACCGTAACTACTGAGTCATTTCTCCTGCCCCTCAGCCTTTTAATTTTTAATCCTGACCCTCTTGACCTGTTCTTCAGAAAATCAGAAACCTGAAATCAAGCATGTTGAGGGAGATCTTGGGGTGTGTCGCTGCTGGATCTCAGGAATGGGTTTGCCTTCATCCTCAGTATCTCTCACAAGAGCATCTGGGTGATAGTTAATCAGTGTCCCCTGCACCTCATGCCTCACCCCAGTCTTTTTAATTAATTAAACCTTGCCTTCTCTAGTACCCTTTTGTTTTAAGATGGTGATGTCATGACCCCCATGCATGCTTTCTTCCCTATAGGCCATCCCGGAAACGCAGATCCCTTGGAGAAGTGGGGAATGTGACGGCTGCCATGCCCACTCTCCCAGATTTTCCTAACATCTCTTCCACCATCACACCTACGAGCCAGGAGGAGCACAGGCCCTTTGAAAAAGTGGTTAACAAGGAGTCCCTGGTTATCTCTGGCCTTCGGCACTTCACTGGCTACCGTATCGAGCTGCAGGCGTGTAACCAAGACTCCCCGGAAGAGAGGTGCAGTGTGGCTGCCTATGTCAGTGCCCGGACCATGCCTGAAGGTAGGGCTGCCTCCCTCTGGGCTGGCACCTTACAGGATGTGAGACCCAGTTGGCCATGGGCGAGCCCCCCCACCCCAGCACAGATGTGTTTCTCTCTCTCTGATTTATTTATTTTTGTTTTGTATATCTGAGTGTTTTGTCTGCTATGTATGTAAGTTCACCACATGTGTGCAGTGCCCTCAGAAGAGGGCACTGGATCCCCTGGAACTGGAGTTATGGATGGTTGTTGGCTATGTGGGTGCTGGGGGACCAAACCCAGGTCCTCTGAGAGCAGCCAGGGCTCTTAATTAATGAGCCATCTCTCCAGCCCTAACGTGCCCAGCCTTGTCAGCTTTTTTTTTAAATTTTTTATTTATTTATTTATATTTTTTATGTATACGAATGTTTTGCCTACATGTATGTCAATGCACCATGTGTGTACAATGCCTACAGAGGCCAGAGAGTGCATTGAAGCCCCTGGAACTGGAGTTATGGACAGTTGTTAGCTGTCTTATGGGTGCTGAAAACTGAACCTGAGTCCTCTGCAAGAGTAACCGTAACTACTGAGTCATTTCTCCTGCCCCTCAGCCTTTTAATTTTTAATCCTGACCCTCTTGACCTGTTCTTCAGAAAATCAGAAACCTGAAATCAAGCATGTTGAGGGAGATCTTGGGGTGTGTCGCTGCTGGATCTCAGGAATGGGTTTGCCTTCATCCTCAGTATCTCTCACAAGAGCATCTGGGTGATAGTTAATCAGTGTCCCCTGCACCTCATGCCTCACCCCAGTCTTTTTAATTAATTAAACCTTGCCTTCTCTAGTACCCTTTTGTTTTAAGATGGTGATGTCATGACCCCCATGCATGCTTTCTTCCCTATAGGCCATCCCGGAAACGCAGATCCCTTGGAGAAGTGGGGAATGTGACGGCTGCCATGCCCACTCTCCCAGATTTTCCTAACATCTCTTCCACCATCACACCTACGAGCCAGGAGGAGCACAGGCCCTTTGAAAAAGTGGTTAACAAGGAGTCCCTGGTTATCTCTGGCCTTCGGCACTTCACTGGCTACCGTATCGAGCTGCAGGCGTGTAACCAAGACTCCCCGGAAGAGAGGTGCAGTGTGGCTGCCTATGTCAGTGCCCGGACCATGCCTGAAGGTAGGGCTGCCTCCCTCTGGGCTGGCACCTTACAGGATGTGAGACCCAGTTGGCCATGGGCGAGCCCCCCCACCCCAGCACAGATGTGTTTCTCTCTCTCTGATTTATTTATTTTTGTTTTGTATATCTGAGTGTTTTGTCTGCTATGTATGTAAGTTCACCACATGTGTGCAGTGCCCTCAGAAGAGGGCACTGGATCCCCTGGAACTGGAGTTATGGATGGTTGTTGGCTATGTGGGTGCTGGGGGACCAAACCCAGGTCCTCTGAGAGCAGCCAGGGCTCTTAATTAATGAGCCATCTCTCCAGCCCTAACGTGCCCAGCCTTGTCAGCTTTTTTTTTTTTTTTTTTTTTTTTTTTTTTTTTTTAATCTGGGGGGCAGCTTTAGCTACCTTTTTTTTTTGGTCACTTTGCTATCACAGAGATCCACCTGCCTCTGCCTCCTGAGTGCCTTTAAGGCATGTACTGCCATGCCTGGAAAAATTTATCCAGTTATTTTTAATTTTGTGTATGTGTGTTTTGCCTGTACCCATGTGTGCAATGCCTGTTGAGGCCAGAAAAAGGTATCAGATCCCCTGGAACTGGAGTTATAGACTTTCTTAGCTGCCGTGTGGGTGCTGTGAACTGAACCTGGGTCCTCTGAAAGAGTCACTAGTGCTCTGAACCACTGAGCCATCGCTCCAGTCTATGAGTTTGATATGTATATTCTCTGATGAAGAAAATGAATATGGGAAAACTATGTAGCCATCCTATCCAGGTCTCTTAGTTGTTAAATGGCAAGGGTGGGATTTAATCCAAGAGATCTATCTGAGCCTCTAATTGCTTCTTACAGCTAAGGCAGATGACATTGTTGGCCCTGTGACCCATGAAATCTTTGAGAACAATGTTGTACACTTGATGTGGCAAGAGCCAAGGGAACCCAATGGTTTGATTGTGCTGTATGAAGTAAGCTATCGGCGGTATGGTGATGAGGTAAGGGTTCTGAGTTGTGGTGTTATATGACACTATTTTTAAGGAGATGTGAACAAATGTCCACTCACCCAGATAGGGACCAAAGTAAGGGTATCACTGAAGTACAGCTTGGTGAACGAGTGAGTTTTATTGGTGTGACTTACAGGAGTACAGGTGAGGGGTTACCTACAGGAGCAGAAACGACTCCAAGATGGCTGCATTGTCAAAACCCACTCTAGTATGGGTGACAGCTCATGAAATCAGGAAACTTGGCCAAACTGCACCACCTGCAGGCAGCTCAACAGCTTGGAAGGTTTCCTTTCCTTACCAGTCCTTATGTAGCCCTGGGGCAAGAGGGGCCCTGTTCTGCTAAGTGTCAAGAACTTCCTGAGGCTTGTGGTTGTTTACTTCCTGGGTCTTGATGCACCTCCCTCTAGGTTCCCTCCGGGTGGGATCTTGGAGCTTGCTGTACACCACTTAGGCAGGAGCATTCAGTTTCCCTTGTTACCTCTGCTTCCATTGCGACCCCAAGCTTCCCCCATCACCCCGTCAGATGCTATGTTATTACAACTCAAAGCTTTGATGTCTGCCTTTCCAGGAAGATGAATTAGAAACGCCAATTTATAATCTCTTATGGCTTTCATCACTTAGAAAGTTTTTGTTGCATTTATTTATTTATTTATTTATTTATTTATTTATTTATTTAGCATGTGTGTGTATGAGTGTGTGTGTGTGTGTACCATAACGTGTGTGAAGGTCAGAAGACAACTTTCAAGAGTTAGTTTGCTCCTTCTACCATGTGAGTCCAGGGATTCAACTCAAGTCTTTAGGTTTAGCAGCAAATATCTTATGTGCTTAGCCAGCTCACAGACCCAGTCTATCATATTTTTACATTGCTTTTCAGCTGTGTCCTCCAGGCTGGGTGATGGCTGCCCACATTTGTGTCCTTCCTGACAAAATGAGACTCATTCCACTTTAGAGAGATTTATCTGTTTGTGAATGAATCCCAACTTTCAAACATCCTTAATGTACCAGATAGTACATTAGCTGATGTGCCAATGCAGCGGTTGTAAGTGGTGGAATCCAGTAGGAAAATCTGAAGCAGGATCTAAGCTACCAGAGGGCGCACTGAATGTGACACTTGGTGTCTCATGTACTATATTTTATCCCAGCTAAGGTGTTACAGTAGGCTCCCTTATGGCCCATTAAGAAAGAAAACAATGCTGTAATTCTAGTTGTGAGAAGGCTTTTATTTTGGAAATATCACCTGTGAACACATTTGGGGACTAGTAAGGTGCAGTCTATACTCAGAGTGTCCCAGTGAACTCAGTAATGAGCCTTATGCTGTGTACGTCTCTGCCTCCAGTCGTGATTCAAACTCAAGACCGATATTCTTTTGTAGGAGTCTATAGGTGTATGTGTGTCCTATATATATGTGTTCGTGTGTGGGTGTGTGTCTGTGTGTGTGTGTGTGTGTCTGTGTAGGCCAGAGGTTGACATTAGAGTGTCTCCCTCAGTTGGTCTCCATCTTACATTCTTCAGCAGTTTCACTCATGAATACAGGGTACTTAGATCATATTTATGCCCTACTTCCCCCTCCTAGTCCTCCAGGCCACCCCCTCTTGCTAAGTTCATGCCTCCTACTCCTCCTTCTCCTCTTCTTCCTTCACTTTTCTTCTCTTTCTCCTCTTCTTCCTTTGTAACCCTCTGAGCCTATGTAGTGCTGCCCCTATGCACATGGGTGTGTGGCCATCTACTGGAGCATAGTCAAACTACCAGTGGCCAACCACTGAAGAAAACTGACTCTTTCTATCACCTGCCAGAAGCTCCTCAGGTAGGGGGAAGTGGCTTATGACCCCCCCCCCGTGCTGGAATACTGACTGGCTTGATCTTGTGCAGGTCTTATGCAGGCAGCCACAGCTGCTGTGAGGTCTGAGTGCAGTGACCCTGTCATGTCCAGAAGACACAGCTTCTCAGTAGTCCTCTCTGCTTCTCTTACAGTCTATCCTCCCCTTCTTCCTCAATGTTCCCTGAGCCTTGGTGGGGTGAGGGTGTGATATAGAGGTCCCAGTTATGGGTGAGCCCATCTTATTTTTAAAGACACGTTCTCTCACTGAACCTGGGGCTCACTGATTGCCTAGACTGGCAATCTTGTCTCCAACTCCTCAGTCCTGGGGTTCCAGGTGCCCTGCCCTGCCATGCCTGACTTTTTATGTGGGTGCTGTAGATTGGAACTCAGGTCCTCATGCTTGTTTGGCAAGCACTTTACTGGGTGAGTCATCTCCCCAGGCCCAGGCCCTACCTCCCCAGGTTTTGTTTTGTTTGGTCAGGCTGGGCTCTATAGGCAGAAAGAATATAGCTAGTTTTATATATTTGCAAATGTATTCACATATATTTTATTTTAGTATACTATCTTTTTTTTTTCGGTCTTTTTGAGACAAGGTCATCTGTAGCCCCAGCTCTATCTAACTCACAGAGATCCACCTGCCTCTGCCTTCCAAGTGCTGGGATTAAAGGCATGTGCCACCATGCCCAGCATTATTCTGTTATCTTTTTAAGACTCATTTTTATTTATGTATGTACACACACATACATATGAATGTATGTCATATGTGTAGATACTCACAGAAGCCAGGAGGGGCATCAGATCCCCTGGAGTTGGAATTACAGGCAGCTGTGAGCTGCCCGACATGGGTGCTGAGAACTGAACTCAGGTTCTTTGGAAGAGCAGCAAGTGTTCTTAACCACTGACCCATCTCACCAGCCCCCTTCACATGTATTTTGGTGTCCATTGAATCATATTCATGAGTTGTTTCCTTCTGCTTAATGGTGTCTCTATCCATATTGCCTTTGCAACTATAATTCATAATAGCTATATAGGCATAGCATGTAACTGCGTGACTGAACTATCACTTATTTTTCAGACACACTCAACTCTGCCATTGTAGTTTGAAGGCAATATGAACCCCTTGTAAATGTGATTATGTACCAATAAAACTTTATTTAGACAAAGATGGTGGACCAAGTTTGACTTGTGTGCCAGAGTTTGTCTTAATTCTGAGGGATTATAACAAATTGATTTCATGAAACTTTGGAAGTTCTAGTAGAGTGTTAAAACATCTTTGTGAGTAGGTAGACCTCCTCTGAACCCCTTCTTTTCTGGACCACTCAAATGTTCTCTTTAACAGTGAGGACATGGAATAAGGACCTCGTGGCCTGGAGGCCAAATCTGCAGCCTCTTTTTTTTTTTGAGATTTGATTTTTATTTATGTGTTTGTGTGTGAGTTGGTGTGAATGTATGACAGATATATGTAGTGCCTGTGGAGGCCAGAAGAGGGCGTTGAATCTGCTGGAGCTGGAGTTACAGATGATTGTGAGCTTCCCAACATGGGTGCTCTTAACCATGGAGCCATCTCTTCAGTCCTTGTTTTTTAAATCCACTTTGCAAAGAGTTATAAAGTGTGTTAAAGAGCTGGGAATGGTGGCACACGCCTTTAATCCCAGCACTTCAGAAGCAGAGGCAAGTGGATCTCTCTGAGTTTAAGGCCAGCCTGGTCTTAGGGCTACATAGGGCTATCCCCAGACTAGCCAGGGACACACAATGAGACCTTACTGCAGAGAACAAACAAACAAGAGTTAAAGAGGAATATACAACTACTGTTTATTTTCAGATATTTTTTGTGTGCTTTTGGTTGGTTTTCATTATGAGTTTGTTGTAGGTAATATACATCTTATTTGGAATGCAATTTAGAGTCTCGGATCACTAGCTTGAAATGTTTCAGTCATTACTGCCGTGTAACAAACTGCCCAGAATGGTGCTGCTTTAAAACAGTGGGCTTTCAGCTCTTCTCTCAGGGCTATCACTGGATGGCTCTTGTCCTCTGGGCCTTTCTGGGGCTCAGGTGGAGACACATGGGGCGTCCTCCGAGGGATTCTCTCTTGGTCCAGCAAGCTAATCTAGGTAAGGAAGTACGTGTCCAATATACAAGCTTACAAATGTCCACTGACTAAAGAAAGCCCATGGCTACTTCCAGAATCAGCACAGGAAGAGCCTTCCAACCTAGCCTAGTTGGTGAGTCCTAGGTCAGAGAGTAGAAAACAGAAGCGGAGGGCGAAGAGATGGCTAGTGGTTAGGAGCACTGGCTGCTCTTGCAGAAGACCTGGGTTTGGGTCCCAGCACCCACATGGCAACTCACAACCATCTGTAACTCTAGTTCCAGAGGATCCAATGCCCTTTTCTGGCCTCCATGGTACACGCATGTGGTTGCACTTACATATATGCAGACAAGACACTCATACGCATAAAAAAATAAAAACGAGAGATGGTTTAGTGGTCAAGAGCACATATTGCTCAGCACCCTTGTCAGATGGCTCACAACTGCCTGTAACTCCAGCTCCAAGGGATTCATGGCAGTGAACAACCATCCACAACTCCAGGGTATCAGTTCCCCTTTTCTAGCCTCTGCAGGCATTGCATCATGTGGCGTACTTACATACATGTAGACAAAAGTCATACACTTAAAATAAAAATAAATACATTTTTGGAAAAAAATTTTAGATAAGGGCTGGTGAAATGGTTCAGTGTGTGTGTGTGTGTGTGTGTGTGTGTGTGTGTGTGTGTGTGTCTGTGGAGAGCACATGTCTTTCCATCACATTCCCTCCTTGCTCACCACCTCTGGAGGTGGGTGGGGTAAATAACTGCCGTCAGAGATTGCTTTTCCCTTTGCCTGGTTAGCAGCTCTCCTCAGTTTCTATATTGGTTCATTTGTCCTTTTCTACTTGGTGACTCATTCTGTTTAGAAGAACCTTAGAACTGGACTTCTGTACCCGCCTCCTGCCGCCTGGCCTGGCCTGGTTGACTTATTTCTTTTCTTCTTATCATCACATGATAAAGCACGGGAGTTCTTACATTTTCTTTCTCTTCCCCACCCTCCTCCCCTGAAAATTTTTCCAGCCGGGTTCTCTGCATATGCAATTAGCTTTAGATATGTTTTGGAAAAGTTTTGCAACTTCAGGTCTGGTGATTACAGGTTTGACCGACTTATTCCCCAGGGAACCTGGCCTCTTTCCTAATGAGCTCTGGGTTTATCTCTGGCTGCATGCTTATCATGGGGTGTGTGCCCCTATTTATTTATGTCCTATCCTAATAGATCTTTGGGTGGATGCCAACTCCTTTTTTTTCCTTTTGCCTCATTTTGTGTTTAATATAATTGAAGGCTCCATTAATGCCTTTAAAAAGTAGGTGCTAAAAACAACCCCAACACAAACTTTTAAACATATATCACTTATCTAGGGAAATAAATCAACTCTAAATGTTTATTAGGAATCTGGTGAAAGAGATAGAGTATTTTAAAAAATTGATTCCTAAGTGAAAAAAAAAATTTTTTTTTTGGTCTTTTTTGAGACAAGGTCTCTGTGCTGAATAGCTTTAGTGCCAACTTGACACACCTGGGTTAAGGGAGCCTCAATTGGGTAATTGCCTCTATTGGACTGGCCTGTGGCCATGTCTGAGGGGCATCTTCTTGATGAATGATGTGGGAGGACCCAGCCCACTGTGGGTGGTGCCACCCCTGGGCAGGTGGGCCTGTGTTGCATAAGAAAGCAGGCTGAGCAGGGGTCAGGGGAGCAAGCCAGTAAGCAGTGTTCTTCCATGGTCTGTGCTCTAGCTCCTGCCTCCAGGTTCCTGCCCTGAGTTCCTACCTTGGGCTCCCAGATGAAATGTGACCTGGGAGATGTAAGATAAATAAACCCTTTCCTCCCCAAGTTGGTAGTGGTCAGAGTGTTTTGTCACAGCAATGGAGAAACAAACCAGGATAGTCTCCCTGTAACTACAGCTGGCCTAGAACTTGCTATGTAGACTGGGCTGGCCTTGATCTCATGGAGATCCGCCTGCCCTGCCTCCTGAGTGCTGGGATTAAAGGTGTGTGCCACCACCCTCGTAAATTTCTTTCTTTCTTTCTTTCTTTTCTTTCTTTTTGAAAAACTTTTTATTGAATTTCTGTAAATTTCATACATTATATATTTTGATCATATTTAGACCCTTCCCCATCTTCACCCCTCTTATAGCCCCCCCACCAGGTTTGATGTATTCTGTCATATATGTTGACATATCGAGCCAAGTTTGTGACCACAAATGTCCTCCAGTGTGGGGGCTTTTTGTTTTTGTCTTTTTGAGACAAGGTTTTGTGTATTCCACGCTAGCCTCCAACTCCCTATGTAGCCAGTGCAAATGATGATGACTTTGAATTCCTGATCCCCTGCCTCCACCTCCACATGCTGGATGACAGGCATATGCCACCATACCTGACTTATTCAGTGCTAGGGATGGAACCCAGGGCTTCATGAATGCAAGGCAAGCACTCTCCTGACTGAACTGCAGCCCCAGCACTGCCTTCCAACTCTTTATGAAGATGTTTTAAAAAAAAATCAAAAGAAAATCAAAAGCTAACATGATGGGAAGGAGGAGTATTTTTTATTTGTTCACAGACATTGAGCCTGTGGCTCTGTTTGGTTCTGAGGAGGCTAGGAGATGTGGCAAATGACCTAATCCATGAAAGTCCTTTCATTCCCACCTGGTTCTGACTTTGCTGGATTCCTGGACAAAATATCCTAATGCGAGATGGGCAAAGGAGTTTTGGAGCCAAACAGTTTGTGTTTGTTCAAGGACTGGTCATCATGTCTTGTGTGACTTTTCCTGCGTAGATATGAACAGATGTCTGTTCACCCCAGATAGGGCACTGATGACAGACCAGCAAAGCATTTCAACCCAAGTTTAGCCTGGGGAATTAGTGAGTTCATTCAGGTTTCTTATAGAAGGGTGGGGGACTAAAAGACAGCTACATCACCAAAAAGCCTCACCCCAGCACGCTGACAGCTCATGAAAGCTAGTTCCCTGAGCCCCTTGCACTGCTTGTAGGCTCAACAGGAGAACACTTGGCTAAGCTGCTCCAGTGAGGGACTGGGGGTATGACTCAGTGGTAGAGCCCCTGCCTAGAATCTCCCAATGACAGGCTGGGGCAAGACTCAGTAGTAGATCCTGTGCCTAGAATCTCCCAGTGAGTGGCTGAGGGTGCAGCTCAGTAGCAGAGCATTGACCTGCAATTTACCAGTGAGTTTGGAGATCAGCTTGAGCTAAGTGAGACTGTGTCTCAAACCAAAGCAACACTCTTACTCTGCTCACACATTAAACACTCAGCCAAACAAAAGTTACTCAATTTTTAAAGTCTATGTCGTGTCAAACTCTGATTCTTCTTCCCCTCCCTCTTATCCTCTGAATGAGTGTGACACTCATCTGGGATGGTTGTGCCCAGATGTGCAAAGCTCAGATAGTCACCTTCTCTTTTCTTCTAGGAGCTACACATGTGTGTTTCTCGGAAGCATTTTGCCCTGGAACGGGGCTGCAGGCTGAGAGGGCTCTCCCCTGGAAACTACAGTGTTCGAATCCGGGCCACCTCTCTGGCGGGCAATGGCTCCTGGACAGAACCCACCTATTTCTACGTGACAGATTACTGTAAGTCTCCATGACAACTTCAAGTGGTTGGATATGGATTCAGTGATATACGCAGGGTAGAACATTTGGAGAATGGCCCTGGTGAAGCTACCAGTGTTGAACAAGTCAGGTCCACCAGAAACTGTGGTGTTACCAGCCCTGAGAATGTGCCTGCCCTTCCTCATCTGTAAAGACAGTACTCCAGATTTGCAGATTCTATATTCTGAGATTCAACCAACCACAGATCAAAAATACTAGGGAAAAGATGGTGCTGGGAGAGATGGCCTAGTGGTTAAGAGCACACTGTTCTTGCAGAGGACCCAGGTTTGATTCCCAGCACTCACATGGTGGCTAACAACCATCAGTAACTCCAGTTCCAGTGGATCCAACATCCTCTCCTGGCCTCTTCAGGCATTGTATGCATGTGGTGCATTTACATACAGGCAGGCAAAACACTCATATATATAAAATAAAAGTAAATTTTTTAAAAATGTCTTAAAAAATGCTAGGGAAGAGAATTATATCTTGGGGTTTTAGAGTCAGTTCAGCTCTTGCAAAGAACCCGAGTTTGATTCCTAGCACCTACATCAGGCAGCATACAACCACCTATAACTCCAGCTCCAGGGAATCTGACACCCTCTTCTGGTCTCTATGGATACCCACAAACATGTACACAGACACACACATACAAATAAACAAAAATCTTTTAAAAAAAAAAAAAGGACAATAGCCCAATGTGGTGATGCATACTTTTAATCCCAACTCTTGGGAGGCAGAGGCGGGTGGATCTCTGTGAGCTTGAGGCCAGCCTGGTCTACATAGTGAGTTCCAGGACAGGTGGGGCTACAGGGAGACCCTGTCTCAAAAAAAAAAAAAAAAAAGCAAGAAACAACAAAAAAAGAATTCCATCTGATGTTTATAGACATCCCCTTTATTGTTATTCCACAAAAAATGCACACTGTTTTTATTGCATGTGCATTGTCCTAGGTAGTAAGCATCTGAGGGGCACCTGAGGAATGGCAGGAGAAGTTAACCTCTGACCTCCACATGCACATACACGTGCATACACATCTGTACACATGTGCACCTTCAGCCCTTGTACACCCTGTGTTTTGTACAGGGGCCATTCTTGCCATAGCTGTAGTGGAACTGAGCCCTGGCTGGGACTGAGACCTTGTGATTCTGTTGGTTCTGTAGAGAAGGAGTGGGCAGAAGTAGGATATCCAGGAGCAGCAGGAAAGGCCAACATGACTCTCAGATTCTACTGCCTAAATGCCCTCCTCTGGGGCTGGGGAGATGACTTAGTAGGTAAAGTGCTTGCTATGTAAGCATGAAGACCTGACTTGGGGTGCCAAGCACCCACACAAAAAGCTGGGTGTGCACACATACACCTGTAACCCCAGCTTGCGGAAACAGAGACAGAAGGATCTCTGCACAGTCAGCCTAGCCAATCAGTGAGCTCCACGTTCAGTGAGACACCCTGTCTCAAAACATAGGTGGAAAAGAGTTAAAGAGATAGCTCAGAGGGTTAAGAGCCTGGGCTGCTCTTGCAGAGGACTCGGGTTCGGTTCCCAGCACCTACATAGTGGCTAACAACCATCTGTAACTCCAGTTCCACAGGATCCAGAGCCCACTTCTGGCCTCCACAGGCATCACATGCATATGGTACACTCACATACATGCAGGCAAAACACTCATACACATAAAGATAAATAAGTAGATACAAACAAAGATGGAGAGTGATAGAAGAAGACACCCAATGTGGCTCTCTGGGCCTTCACACACATGTGCATACTCATACATACATGTACACAGATACACAAACATGTACCTATATATATACTACATGCACATAAAAAATAATAAGGGTTGGACATGGTGGTACACATTTTTATCCTAGCACTTGGGAGACTGGGCAGGCAGATCTCTGTGAGTTCGAGGCCAGCCTGGACTAGATAGTAAGTTCCAGGCCAGCCAGGGTTACATAGTGAGACCCTGTCTCACAAAACCAATAATAATAATAAGCAGCAGCAGCGTATGCTTTAAAAATGAATTGTCATGGTAAATAGGCTCAAGATACATTGCATACATGTAAGAAAGAAAGAATAAATAAGAGAATTTCTAAACAATGATAATAAATAAATCCCCTGACTTGATTTCCAGAGAATACTTCTCTTTTCCTCTGTTAAAGAAGGAAGGAAACAGGAACACACAAAGCCATGTGACCAGAACATTTCCATTTCTTGTGTCCTATTCAATCACCAAATATTTACAAATGCGTTCTGTGAGCTAGCAGGAGCAAGGAAGCACTTTGTTGTCAATTCTGGGGGAAGCTCTAGGTGGGATTTCTCAGGACATAACTGGCAACTTAAATAATGAGTTCTAGAGAAGACCTGACTCACAGGCTGGGGAGATGGCTTGCTTAACGAGCATGAGAGCTTGAGTTTGATCCTCATGTAAAACTCATGTGAAAAACCTGGGTGTGATTGGTGGTGAACACTTGTGTTCAAAGCACTGGGAAGGCAGAGATAGTCGGATCCCTAGTGCTTGCTGGTTCCCAGCACCCACAATGGGTGGCCCACAACTGCCTGTAACTCCAGTTCCAGGGGATCTCATGCCCTCTTCTGGCCTCTGAGGGCATTGCACTCATGTGCATATACTCACATACAAACACATACACATAAATAAAAAAAAATTTAACTTATTTTTTATTTTATGTGTATGACTGTTATGTCGGCATGTGTGTAAGTGCACTGGTGCTATGCAGTGCCCTTGGAAGATGGCAGAGGGCATTGGATCCTCTGGGACTGGAGTTACAGATGGTGGTTAGCTATCCCATGAGGGTGCTGGGATTTGAACCTGGGTCTTCCACAAGAGCAACCAGTACTCTTAACTGATGAGCCATCTTTCCAGCCCATAAAAATATTTTTTAAGAAGTACCTGAGTTTGTTTTCTGGCTTTCATATTCTAGCACATACACATGCACCTATACCTATATACAAATGTGCACCTGTACATAGATGCATACACCCATGTGCACATACATACCCATGTGCATGTATACACACACACACACACCTAAAAACTGATTGATGCTGCACAGGTTTGAATCCCCTCTCTGCCTGGAGCAGCTGTGTGGCCCAGCCTCCACCCCCTTTTGGTCTGAGACTTTTATATACGATATAATGTGTTTTGATCAAATCCGTGCCTTGTTACCTCCCCTCCAATTCCTTCCCTTTCCTCTCTCCTTCCAATTTTTTTTGTGTGTGTGTTTTCACTTTTGAGTTCACTTAGTGCTGCCTGTATGCCCATGGGTGTAGGACCATCTACTGGAACACCCTAATCCTTGAAGAAAATGGACTCTCCCTCCCCTAGCAGCCATCAATCGTCAATAGCTCCTCTGACAGGAGTACTACTTCATGAGCTCTTCCCCCATTGATGCTGGACTTTTGGCTGGCTTGACCTTGTGCAGGTCTTGTGAGTGTATTCCCAGCCTCTGTGAGTTCATGTGTGCAATGACTCTGTTACATCTCAAAATAGCCCAGGGTTTTGTTATATACATAGACTGGCCTTGAACTCATGATCCTCCTGCCTAAGCCCTCCTGGGTGCTGTGCTTACAGGTGTGAGCTACCATGGCCAGCTTTTAATGGTGTCTTTTTTTTGTTCATTTTATTTTATATGTAGGAGTGTTTTTGCTTGCATGTATGTAAGTGCATCTATGTCATGCAATGCCCATGGAGGCCAGAAGAGGGCATCAGATCCCCAGAAACTGGATGGTTATCAGCCACCTTGTGGATGCTGGGAACTGAACCTGGGTCCTCTTAAAGAACCATCAGTGCTCTTAATCACTGAACCATCTCTCCAGCCCTGGTATCAATACACTTTGATGCTGAACATGTATCTTCTTATTCTATTGCAGTAGATGTCCCATCAAATATTGCCAAAATTATCATCGGCCCACTCATCTTTGTGTTCCTCTTCAGTGTTGTGATTGGAAGTATTTATCTATTCCTGAGTGGCCCTCACAGTGTCTGCAGAGGAAACAGCACTAAAGCAATGTCAGAAGATCTGCCACTGAGGAATCTGCCTGGTCCTCTTCATATCCATCCCAAGTGATGGGTGGCCCAGGGCACAAGGTTCTGTATATGACTAGCCCTGCTTCTCACAAAAATGAGCCAAGGTGCCACTTCACACAGTAACCAATGAGGGGGTAGATTGCTTCATTTCTTCATTTTGAGGCAATGTTGACATGGATTCAAGATGGCCTAGGAATCGAATCCTTCTGCTTCAATCTTAGTGTTGGAATGAATTAGGATGAGCTACACTGCAACTGGAAGAAAACTGATGCATACAGTCATCTGAGAGAAAGAGGAGAGAGAGAGAGAGAGAGAGAGAGAGAGAGAGAGAGAGAGAGAGAGAGAGAAAACAAGAAGTGGGATGTATCTGTAAAACCTCAAAGCCCATCCCTGCCCCAGGACATACTTCTTTCCACATGGCTCTACCTCCTAAAGGTTCCATAACCTCTCCAAACAGCACCATCAGCCGGGGACCAAGTGTTCAAACACATGTGCCTGGGTGAGGGGGGGCAGCTGAGGCATTTCATAATCAAACCATAAATGTAAATATTAGTTGATTTTTGTTTATTGTTTTAGGTAGCTTATGAACTAATGGGTATCATTATGATATATTTATATGTAAATATCATTGAACCTTGCTCTTATTCACCCCTTCTATGCCCTGTGTCCCTCCTCACCCATACTTCGCTGCTCCCTATCCCCCTCAGAAATAGTCCCCCTCTGTTTTGATATATATAATATGTGATACGCATATATGTATGTGTATGTATGCATAAATATAAATTCCATATATGTGAAAGAAATGATACACTTTGTCTTTCTCCTTCCCGTTTTCCTCTCTTGTTCTACCCTCTTCCCTCCCTTTGACCCCATTCTCTCTCCTCATAGTCTGACATCTACTGTCATATCATATATAGTGATATTGGTCTTTCTGAGTCTGGCTTATTTTGCTTAGCGTGACAATTCCATGTTGTTTTTTCCAGGGTCTTGCTATATAGTCTTGAACTTGTGGTTGTCCTGCCTTAGCTTCCCAACTACTGGGATTTCAGTTGTGCACTACCGCACCTACTAGGGCACACTTGGCTTGACTGATTTTCTTTGCATTAAAGAGTAAGGCAGGGGCTGGAGAGATAGATCAGGCCAGTGGTTAAGATCACTTGCTTTTCCAGAGGACCAGAGTTCAGTTCCCAGTACCCATGTCAGCTTGTAACTCCAGCTCTAAGGGACTTGACATCCTCTTTTGGCCTTCAGAATTACCTGAACACAATGATGCCCTGCAGCAGCTGGCTTTTTTGTTTGTTTTGGGTTTTGAGTTTTGGAGACAAGGTCTCCCTGTGGCCCTAGCTGGCCTGGAACTTGCTATGCAGACCAGGCTGGCCTTCATCTCACAGAGATCTGACTGCCTTTGCTGGGATTAAAGGCATATGCCACCACGTAGTTGAGTTTATTATACAACCCAGGACCTACTGCCTAGACAATGATGCTGCCTACTGTGGACTGGGCTCTTACATAAATTAGCAGTCAAGACAATGTCCCACAGGTTAGCGTGATGTAGGCATTACTCATTGAGGCTTCTCATGCCAGATGACTCTAGACTCTTTCAAGTTGAAAATTAAGGTGAATCAAGACACTTATTATTAACATTTTCACCCTTCACTTTCTTTAGGTTGGGTAAATGAAAGAATAAAGCCATTCCTGATTTGTAGTATTTGCCTATTTCTGGTGTCCAGTTCTAAGACTGACAGAATGCTGTGGGAATCTCAAACTGGTGTGTCTGTCTCTTCCAGGCAGCCGGATGGGCCAATGGGACCACTGTATGCGTCTTCAAACCCAGAGTACCTCAGTGCCAGTGATGGTGAGTGCCATGTGCTTCCCTGTGGGTGGTCATCACTATCAAGTCAGAGGGTTGGTTAGCCACAGAGAGACTGAGAAAAGCCCCCTTGTGTGTTTGAGTTTGCCCACCTGCTCCTGCAGGTGATTGACACTTTCACAATCAGATAGGTTGATATAGCCCACTTGGGACTTTTAGGTTGGAATGTAGGGCTGAAAACCTCATGTCACAGCCATGGGAGTGAGGATCTGGGGACAATGTGGAGGGTCAGGCTGGAAATTCACTACCAAGTTTGCCGTCCAGGCTAAGAAGGTGGGATTTGGAAGCCACAATGAGAGACTAAGATAAGAAGTAGAGACATGGGGTTGGGGAACTGGCTTGGTGGGTAAAGTGCTTACTGCCTAAGCATGAGGACTGAGTGGGGTTCCCCAGCACCCACAAAAAAAAGCTAGATGTAGTGATGTGCACCTCTAGTCCCAGTACTAGGGAGGCAGAGATGGTTGGAACCTGGCAGCTCACTGACTAGCCAGCCTAGCTTCATCAAGTGAGCTCCAGATTCAGTGAGCGACACTGTCTCACAAAAGAAGATGATAGAGGAAGACACCTGATGTCGACCTCTGGCCTCAACATGTATACACACACATACAGTGAGTGCACACATGTGCAAGCATATACAAATGTGCAAACATACACACACAGACAAAAAAGAAATGGAGATAGGATGGGGCAGGTGGGAGTTGGGTGAGTACTAGGGAGACATCTACTCATGGTGTCAGTTGAATGGAAGTTGATGCTGATGGTCAGACCTTAACACAGACCATGCTGCCCCTGACTGTACCAAATTATAGTGAGTGACCTCCAGGGAGAAGGCATGGCTGATCCTCAAGGCCTCTGTTCTATGGCAAGTTCTTCTTTAAAATGACCCTTGAAGGTTGGCCTGGTTGACCCTTCATAGTGTACCCTGTGTAGTTCCTAGCAGCTTGGGAGGGCTTCAGGATGTCCACTTGGACCAAAGCAAACCACAGGACTATGGCAGAGTCCAAGGGGTGGGGACAGAAAATACACCCCTTTATTTGGCATAATACTTGTGCCAAGTATTATGAACTTTTTAAAATTCTCAGTCTATTTAAAAAATTTTTTTGATTTATTTTGTGTGTATGAGTTTTTTGTCTACATGTATGTAAGTGTACCATGTGCATGCAGCGGCCAGAGGAGGGCACTGGATCCCCTGGAACTGGAATTATGATGGTTGTTAGCTACCATGTGGGTGCTGGGAACTGAACCTGGGTCCTCTGCAAGAGCAGCCAGTGCTCTTAACCACTGAGCCATCTCTCCAGCCCCTTCCTAGCCTATTTTAACTTCCTTTTGTCCCTATGTTTTTGGTACCTTGCCAAGACATCTCCAGTGGGAAGTATATTAGTTACTTTCCTTGTTGCTCTGACAAAATGCCTGAAAAAAAAACACCTAGCGGGAAGAAGGGTTTATTTTCGTTCCTACTTTGAATGTATAGTTCATCATGGTGTGGAAAACACAGTAGCAGGAGTGGGAGGTGCTGGTCACATTGTATCAGTCAGGAAACAGAAAGAAGAATGCTGGTGCTCAGCTGGCTTCCTCCTTTTTATGTTTTATTTATTATTTTTATTTTATGTGTATGAGTGTATTGCCTGCATGCATGTGAGTGCACCCATGTCATGCAAAACCTGAAGAGGTCAAAAGAGGGCATCGGATTGCCCTGGAACTGGAGTTATGGATGGTTGCTAGCCGCCATGAGGGTTCTGGGAATAGAACCCATGTCCGCTGCAAGAGAAGCCAGTGCTCTTAACCGCTGAGCCATCTCTCCAGCCCTGGCTTTTCCTTTATATTTAGTCCTGGACCTCCAGGCAAATGGAATGGTGCTGCCCACATTCAGGGTGGGTCTTCCCTCCTCAGCTAACCTAGTCTGGAAATTGTCTCTCAGACATGCTTCAAGGCTTGTCTCCTAGAAGATTCTAGATTCTGTTAAGTTGGAAGTCAGTATTATCCATCATAGGAAGTGACATCATTCAGTAGCAGGGATCTGGAATCTAGATAGGAAAGATGAGGACACAATCTCAGTGCTTCCCAATCAGGATTCTAGAACAGGTGTGACTCAATGCACAACCTTTGCCATCCCTTCTATGGGGGCAAATGCTTGTCCTTTCTAGGCTATGCACGCAATGTCCAGAAGGAAGTCTTTGATCACAAAATAGATATTTTGGGGCAGTTCAAGCAAAAGTTGGAGTGGGAGGTAGCTGGCAGTCCCCTCAGTAGATCGGCTAAAGATGCTGTATAGATAAGTGAAAAGTAGTGTTTCCATGTTCTGTGTACGTACCGGATGAGTGGGAAGTGCCTCGAGAGAAGATCACCCTCCTCCGAGAGCTGGGGCAAGGCTCCTTCGGCATGGTGTATGAGGGCAATGCCAAGGACATCATCAAGGGCGAGGCAGAGACCCGTGTGGCTGTGAAGACAGTCAATGAGGCAGCCAGCCTCCGAGAAAGGATCGAGTTCCTCAACGAGGCATCCGTCATGAAGGGCTTCACCTGTCACCATGTGGTGAGTCTGGCTGGGAGAAAGGCTTCGTTTTATGTGCCTTGACTTACTTTGCCACTCAGGACACTGGATGTAGACCCCTTTCCACCTTCCATTCTGTTAAAGTTCCCATCCTAAAGAAATGGGGAGGGGGATCCTCCTTATCCATTCCATCTTCTTCCAGCTCACTCTATCAAACCAAACTCCATCACCGTCCTGTCTCTTTCTAGAATCCTCCATTGCTCTCCATCGATCCATTGATTTCTGGATTCTTCAATCTCTTTCTGCTAGAAGAATCTTTTTCTGACTTATCTGAGCCACATGGAGGTGCACCCATTCCCCTCTGTCCTCATCCCTACTCCCCATGAAGCCAGCACAAGCCCTCCCTACCTTTCTCCTCCCACATGGACCCTTTATTTTATTTATTTTTGAGACAGGGGCTCCCAGTAGCCCCAGCTGGCTTTGAATTCCCTATGTAGACTGGGCTGGCTTCCATCTCACAGAGATCTGCCTTCCTCTTCCTCCTGAGTGTTTGGCTGACAGGTATGTACCACCACCATGCCTCATTTTTACCTAGGCACTAGAGATTCAACTCAGGTCCTCATGCTTGTGCTGCAAGCACTTTAACCATGGAGCCATCTCCCCAGCCCATTGGTGTGTAATTTTTTGTTTGTTTTTTTGTTTTTTGGGTCTCCCTGTAGTTCCAACTGTCCTGGAACCTGCTATGTAGACCAGGCTGGCCTTTTCTCACAGAGATCCACCTGCCTCCTGAGTGCTGGAATTAAGGGCGTGCACCACCACGCCCAGGTGGCCCTTTATTTCTTGTTGAGTCCCTGGTGTCCTTTCATCCTTTCCAGGCAGATTTAGGGGCACCTTTTATGTGACTTTCCCTGCAGTAAAAAGAGGTATTTGGCCTGTTAGGTGAGGCAAACAGACAGCTATTCACCTCAGATAGGGTTCTGCAAACAGACCAAAGAAAGGGTTCCACCAAAGTCCAACTTGGTGAACCAATTAGTTTACTTGGTATGGGTCAGAGGTATCTTACAGGAACATGGATGACTAAGAGAGCACTGCATCATCAAAAAGCCCACCCCCAGCATGGGTGATGACTCAGGAAAGCTGGAACCTTGGCACTCACTGCACAGCTTGCAGGCAGCTCCAGGATCAGAGTCTACTCTCTTTAGAAGTCCTTACTGTTTCTGTAACCTTGGGGAGGTCTCTTGTGAATCTTGTAAGTTTTAGGAACTTTGTGGGACTTGTGAGTTGTTTACTTCCCAAGTCTTGTAAGTTTTGGTTACTTTCCCTAGTCTTCCTGAGCCTCCCTCCAAGTGGGGATGTTTCAGTTCAGAAGAAATTGCTACATATCAGTGCCCTTTCTGTACTGGTGTGGCCACAGGTCCCCGACCCTCTTCATAGATACTCCAGTGCAGGGGACACAGATCCCAAATAGATATGTGACTTGAATGTTAGGAGAAAATGCTGGGATAAATTGGAGAGGAGGGGAGAAGGGGGAGGCAGGAAGGGAAACAGAGGGGAAAGAGGAGAAGGGAGAGGAGAATGTAGGGGAGAGAGGGAGAAGGAGGAAGGACAGAGGAGGAGGGAGGGAGAGGAACAGGACAGAGAAGGGGAGGGAGAAAGGAGGACTGGGTATGTTGAGCAGTCTTAAAAGAATGTGAGACTGAACAGTATGTACATGGTAGGGAATAGGCAGAGGGGGACAGGAAAGGCAGAGGTCTGGAGGTAGGAACTTGCCTGATATGCCAAGGCACATTAAAGAGGTAAGATTTGCTTGCATTATCCTATATATGGGTGGCTCTTTGTGTTCCCCCATACTAAGGCTAACCATGGTGTATCTGAGCATAGTCTTGTGTGTGCTCTGGGCACCAGACAGAGAGCCCATAGTGAGTTGAAATCATCTCATGGACCCTCATTCTACCACCTCCATGCTTGTTTTTTTAGGTCCGCCTCCTTGGAGTGGTGTCCAAGGGCCAGCCGACACTGGTGGTGATGGAGTTGATGGCTCATGGAGACCTGAAGAGCCACCTCCGTTCTCTGCGTCCAGAGTCTGAGGTGAGCTGCCTTTAGGTCCCTGGCAGGACACCTGCTCCTGCTTTTCAGTATACTGTTGTAACTAAATGCAACCCCATGTTTTGACTTTAGAATAACCCTGGCCGCCCTCCCCCTACCCTACAAGAGATGATTCAGATGGCAGCAGAGATTGCTGATGGCATGGCGTACTTGAATGCCAAGAAGTTTGTGCACCGAGACCTGGCAGCTCGAAACTGCATGGTTGCCCATGATTTCACTGTCAAAATTGGAGGTGTGTCTTAGAAACCTCTCTCTCTCTCTCTCTCTCTCTCTCTCTCTCTCTCTCTCTCTCCCCCGCCCCCGTGTGTGTAGGTGTGGAGGCTGGAGGAGAACCTCAGCTGTTGATATTCAGGTACTGTCCATTATTTTCCCATTTTTATTTTGAGAATTTCATATGAATATTGTATATTATATATGCATTATAAATACATTATTTCTATCCCTTTAGTCCCTCTCCAACTCCTCCCATGACCCCCCCACTCTCTCTCAATCTTGTTTTCTTGTCTGATTACTATTTTTACATATACAAACATTTATAAATATACATATAAAATACACTGCATCCATTTGGTGGGTCTCATGTACATGTGTTTAGGGCTGCCCACTTGGGATTAGTTAGCTATCAGGGAGTTCACCCCCAAAGAAAACTGATTCTCCTTCCCTCAGCATCCATTGTCTTTTGTTCTTCACCTTGAGGTGGGACCCCATGAAACTTACCCCCTCTTCCATCTTGGCACGTCAGCTGGTTTTGTCGTTATGCAGATCTATCTTGTTAGACTACCATACTCTGGAAATTTCATTGGTGTGGCTTCCCTATCATGTCTCCCTATTTGAGACAGTCTCTCTCACTGACTTGGAACTCACCAATTAAGCTAGTTGCTGTCCAGTGACTCTCAGGGATCCACTATTTTCTCCTCCCCAGCACTGGGATTACAAGTATGTGCTACCAACCCAGTTGTTTTGTATATGGGTTTTGGGGCTTGAATTCATATCTTCATGCTTGCAAATCAAGCATTTAACCAACTGGGCTGTCTCCCCAGACTGGGAACCTTTCTTTCTGCATCAGTGTATACCACCCAGGTTGAGTTTGATTTTGGAAAGAAGTTTTGCATAATAAGTTGTGAGATCTTTTATGATAGTTTCAAGGGACAGGATTTGGGGTTTGGACTCCATCCTCCAACTGTCAATGATACTTCCCCTCCCTTGGTCAGAAACAGGAACCTGAAGCAGAAACTACAGACAGACACTGCTTGCTGACTCTCACAGGTTAATGCTTAGCTACCTTTCTTATACACCCCCCAAGGGAATGGTGCTGCCCACAGTGGGCTGTGCCCTTCCCCATCAATTAACAATCAAGACACTCTCCCACAGACATATCCACATGTTAGTCTGATTTACATAATTCTTTAGTGGAGGCTCTTGTATTCAGGTGATTCTAGGCTTTGTCAAGTTGACTGTTAAAGCTAACTAAAATAATTTCTGACAGGACCAGAAGGTTGAGTGTGAGAATACAGAGGAAGAAGACAGCAGAAGCAGATGCTAAGAGCCTCAGTGGGTGGTCTGGGGTTGTGTGGACAGGATAGATGTAGAGGGGACTAGGACAGAATGAGCTGTGAAGTTGTACTGAGAGCTGAGAACCAGATCTGTAACACTTCACAAGTCATAGGAGGTCACCTTACCATTCTCCTACAAAGCCAGTGGGAAGCAAGAAGGGACAAGATCCTATTAAAATCCCCAAAGATATCCCCCTATGTTAGAATTGGGAACAGATAGGGAGATGATCCTATTTATGATCCCAAAAAGATATTCTACATGAGCAATGGGAGTCATGAAGGAGCTTGGCACTGTTTGTGTGCTCCAAGGACATCAGCCTGAATGAACTACGGGAAGTCAGAATGGACATGATTCTGTATTTATGATTCTAAAGACATTTAACATTAACAGTGAGTGAGGAACAAAACAGGTGTGGTGGCACACATCTGTATCCCAACACTCTGGAGGTGGAGGGAGAAGG
>NW_008348083.1:878253-899730 GCF_000622305.1 Nannospalax galili
CACCATCCCATAGGCAGAGGATCCTGAATTGTTACAAGATCCTTGAAATCTACCTGATGACTTTATATCCATGCTCAGGTGCCAAGGATCTCAGAAAGTAACCGTGACTAGTGATAATCAGATAGAACATCTAAGTGTTAGTTGCATTAAAAATGAGTTTTTCTGTATGAAACAGTATATTTTAAGATGAAATGAAGAGCTTTTTTAAAGGTTAAAACCTCATTCAATTTTATGTCTTATAGGGTTTATGCTTAGTACAATAATGTGTAACTGTATTAATTCAACTGTAAACCTAAAAATTTACAGCCGGTTTTGAAAGAGATGCGTCTTAGCTCTGGAAGTTGTTATTGAATATGTCAGTGCTGTTGTAATGAAACTCTTCTTCTGATTATGTGGTTATTAAATAAATAATTTTTTAAAAAACTGAAAAAAGCCCGGCATGGTGGCGCACGCCTGTAGTCCCAGCACTTGGGAGGCAGAGGCAGGTGGATCTCTGTGAGTTCAAGGCCAGCCTGGTCTACGTAGTGAGTTCCAGGACAGCTGGGGCTACAGAGAGACCCTGCTTCAAAAAGACAAAAAAAAAAACAAAAAAAAAAACTGGAAAAAAAACCCTGAAAAATAAAAGATCCAAGGAAGTGAAGCTGACCAGAGGCGTGCACGCGTGTATATATTCTCTCTCTGCTCTTGGCTGTGACTATGTCTAGCTGCTTCAAGTTCCTACTGCCTTGATTTCCCTACTATAATGGGCTGTAACTTGGAACTGTGAGCTAAAATAAGCCTTTTCTCCTGGGAGTGGCTTTTGTTAAGGTATTTTATCACAGAAACAGGAAAGGAAACTAAGACATTATAAAGGTTGCAAGGCAAGGGTTCACAACCATTCCCTAAAAGACCTTATTGTAAATATTCACAGCTCTGCGGACTGTTACAGCTTGAATGGAGCCATAGACATTGCATAAAGAATGGAAAAGACCATGTGTGTTAGCGCTCTGTCAACTTAAAGGAGGAAAAGTTTATCGTGACTCACAGTGACAGAAGTTTCAGTGCATGATCACTTGGCCCCATTATTTTGGGGCTGTGGTTAGGCAGATCATGGTGGGAAGAGTGTGGTGGAGCAGGGATGCGCAGCTCATGGTGTCACGGTAGCCAAGGAGAGATAGGAGGAGGGGAAAAAGAGAGAAAGAGAGAGACAGAGACAGAGACAGAGACAGACAGAGGGAGACAGAGAGAGAGAGAAGATAGAGACAGAAAGATACAGAGAGCCAGAGGTAGAGAAAGAGAGAGACAGAGAGATATGCACAGGAGGAGGGGAGGACTGGAGGTAAAGTATACCCTCAGGTTCATGCCCCCAGTGGCTTACTTTCTCCAACTGGGTCCTACCTCTTAAGAGTTTCTGTCAACCCCTAATAGCTCATCAGTCTGTGAATCCAGCCATGGATTCATCCATCAAGAAGGTTAGTGCCCTCATGATCCAGTCACCTTCCCAGAGTCCCTCTTTCAAACACTGTTGCCCCAACAGCTGAGTTTGGGGGGGGGTGGCATTTAAAAAACAGCAGAACATGTGCTGTGACCATTAAACTTTATACATAAACATATTCGGAGGGCCAGATTTGATTTGAGGACTGGAATTTGCTGGTTTCTTGCTCTGGGACAAGATATATAGGATGTGTATGTATGGGTGAAGAGGTCAAATTGAAAAATTCAAGCCCTTGGCTCCTGTTCTGAGTACTTTGGGCTGGATAAAGTGGTGGCCTGGGTCTTCCTGGATAAGCCTGTAAGAATGAGGCCATGAGGCACAGACTGTTGTATGATGCTAGACATTAGTATACCCCATCTTGCAAGTACTGTGTAGCCAACCAGGCAAATGCTGGTTCCATGACTGAGGCTCCTCCTAACATCTTCCTTTGGTGTATCAGATCAGAGCTGGCCCTCTGGGTTCATCCCATAGAGCTGTACCTGCCAAAGCTCAAGCATCAGAGTGCTGAAGGGTCTTGAAGCCTAGAATGGCAGGTGGTTACAGGTAAGGCTCTGCAAGGAGCCCCAGGAAGGAATGAAATTTCATGAAAGGCACCAAATGCTGAGGAATGGGGGACTGAGGATACACAAGGTGATAAACCGTGCACAATAGGATTGCTGTCCTAGCTTTGTTTCTGTTGCTGTGATCAAACACCCTGATCAAAAGCAGCTTAGGGGAGGAAGGGTTAATTTGGCTTATAATTCTGGGTTCCAGTCTATTATTGAGAGGAAGGCAAGATATGAACTCAAAGCAGTCAAATCACATGTACCGTCAGGAGCAGAGATGTTATAAACCCATGGATCTTTGCTTACTTGCTCTCAGCTAGCTTTCTCTATTCTTATACAGTTCAGGAGTGGCTGCCCAAGGAATGGTACCACCCACAATGAGTGGATCCTTCCACATCAATTAACAGTGAAGACAATCCCTTACAGACATACCCACAGGCCAGCCAAATCTAAACAGTTCCTCAGTTGAGGCTCTTTCTCAGGTGACAGCTCTCTGGGCTCCATTGTGGTGTCTTCCCTTTCCCTTCCTTCCCTCCCCTGTCCTTCCTCCTCCTTTACCTTATCTCTTCTCCCCCCTTCCCTCTTTCAGTTCCCCCTCTCCCCTCTGTTCTTTTCCTCCCCTTCCCTTCCCCTTCCCTTCTCTCTTACCTTCTCCCTCCCCTCCCTTCCTCTCCCCTCCCCTCCCTTTCTTTCTCCCCCCCTTCTCTTTCTCCCTTCCTCTACCCTCTCTCTTCCCCTAGTAAGCTATGCCCCCTTTTTCCTTTTTATTTAGAGACACCAGTCTCACTAAGTTGCCCAGGCTGGCCTGAAAGTCACTCTGTACCTTGTGTGGGGTCTCTCCCTTCCCTCGTGGGTCGTTGGCTTTGGTCCTTGAGGACAAAAGGAGCAGAAGCAACGAATGGAGTCAGGGATGGCCAGTGAGCACCAATGGAAGAAAGCCTTTCCAGGGAGGCAGGTTCAGTGATACAAACAACTCCAGATTCAGTGATACAGCTCCGTTTATTCAGTGGGGGTCAGGGAAAATATAGTGTGGAGGCAGCAGCCAATGCTTCAGCTGATAGGTGCTCACAGTATGCTTTATTTACATGTGGTAGGGGATCCTATCATCCGACTATGGGGAAATGCCTAATTATCATATAGAAAAAACCTGGGGGTAGTTTTATTGCAGGTAACTATGCCAAAGATCATGTTTCAAATGAGGCCAAGCATCCTTGCTTGGCTGCACTTTCCAGGTAAGTCAGGCAGGAAGCCCCGGCTGAGAAAGGAGCCAACCTTAACAGCAGGATTTCCCAACAGCCTTGAACTTTTATAACCCTCCTGCCTTAGCCTCCTGAGTAGCTGGAATGTCAGGCCTGTGACACAAGGTCTGACTGGCTTTCAAACCCATCTTCCAGCCCCCTAGACTCATCAGTCCAGCCTGACTGGCATATTTACACAGCCACCACCTGAGCTGAGGACTCATCCCGTCTGGGTGTGGGCCACAAAGGGGCAGGGGTGGGAGGAGATGGAGCTGTGTGGCTGCGTCCCCAGACTCATACTGGTGTCTCTCTGTATCCGCAGCACCGACCTGATGCGCATGTGCTGGCAGTTCAACCCCAAGATGCGGCCGACATTCCTGGAGATCGTCAGCCTCCTCAAGGATGACCTACACCCCAGCTTTCCAGAAGTTTCCTTCTTCCACAGCGAGGAGAACAAGGCTCCTGAGAACGAAGAGCTGGAGATGGAGTTTGAGGACATGGAGAACGTTCCGTTGGATCGGTCCTCTCGCTGTCAGAGGGAGGAGGCTGGGGGCCGGGAGGGAGGGTCCTCTCTCAGCATCAAACGGAACTATGAAGACCACATCCCCTACACCCACATGAACGGAGGCAAGAGGAATGGACGCATCCTCACTTTGCCTAGATCAAATCCTTCCTAACAGTGCCTGTTAGGGGAACAGGGTTCCTTTTTTAAAACTCTCCTCTAGTGTGACCGTCTCCAGGAAACTCAGGATTATCAGGACTCTACGCCGGTGTGAAACTGAGCTCAGAGATCTTTCCTATACATTTCTGTTTGTCTTTTGACCTAAAACCACACTCGTGTGATTGCCAACCCTGCTGGCCGTTGGAAGATTTAACTGTGAACCTTTTTAAAGGGGTTGGACTTTGTACGGCTGCTGCCCCCGCAACTTTTTTTTTTCATCCGTGGTTTTAAACCAGGATTTTCTCTCTTTTTTTCCTCATAGATTGAAAGAAAGCACCTGCTTTTAACAACTTTTTTTTTCTTTTTTGGTGGTATCTGAGCTCCAGTTGTCAAAGATAAAACTTACTTGTGGAATAAATGTTTGAAAGAAAATAAAAGAGAACGAAAGAAGAAAGGAAGAAAGAAGAGAAAAAAATCCTGTTTTAGAAGAATTTTATCCGTGAGGCTTTGGGAAGGTTTCACTCATCCAGGAGTATTTTATTTTAGTTTTTTTCTCATTCACAAAATCAGTTCCTCAAATTGACCAATAGCTGCTGCTTTCATATTTTATTTTGGGAAAGGGTGTGTAGTCCTGATGTGTGTGCACATGTGCACACCTGTGCATTAGTGCGTGCGTGTGTCCAGGTTACAGATCATGGGGGTGGGGTGGGGGTGTGTGTGCATGTGTAAGATATTCACTCTAGACTGATGCTTCCGGAAACTGGCTCATGAAGTTTTTGCAGTTTGGAGTGGGTGTTCTCATGCTGCCTCTCCTGTTCCCCCATATTTATTGGGAGTCTGTGCCCTTGACAGATTCTTCTCAGTCATGCCAGAGTGTTGCTCAGGTGTCTTCTTTCCCTTCCCTTTGATGATAGTATTCCAAACACAGAGGAAGGACTGTGTGGTCTAGATTGATCATGGATCTTTGGAAGACCAAACAAAGCTAGCATGGGGACACACACACACACACACACACACACACACACAGACACACACAGAGAGAGAGAGAGAGAGAGAGGAGAGAGAGAGAAATGAGAAGGACTCATGACAGAATTTTGAGAATATATTTGTAACATTTAATGTTTAAGGAATCTCTGGCATGAGCCTTATAAGTTATTATTTTCCTGGGGGTGGGGGAGGTAGTGGGAGCATATCTGCCTGTGTGGAGAGATGGGGCAAAGCATGAGTGGCCTCTGTGTTTGGTCTTGGAAGCTTAGGTTTTTCTGGGAATTGTACCACATTAGCTGCTAGCCCTTTTCAGTATTGTGAGGTCATGTGGAGTATGTGGGCAACTAGATTTTTGATGGATGGACTGGTTCTGGTAGCAAGGTCTACTGGATGCTTCCTGCTTGGATACACTGGTTACCAGGGACTGGGCTGGCCTTTGAGAACACCTAAGTTGATCTTTGGGTTTTCCTGTGTGTACCTCACTTCTACAATGTCTCTTCTCAGTTATCATACAAACATAGAATCAGATCCCAAAGACCAATGACCTGGATGGACGTTGAGAACACTAAGCAATATATAAGGAGATGCCCTCATGAATACCTGTTGGTCTCCACCTTTGGGCATCCGACTCCTCTCGATACTAAACTCTCATAAGCTACTCTTGGTGCCCATGGACCTCGACTCAGGCCAGGCGTGGTACCTGAGTCTGTTTCTCAGGTGCTTCTGAAGTTTCAGTCCCTAAAAGACTAAAGTCTGACGGAGAAGCATCAAAGACCTTTCCACCAGGAAGACTTCTGAAAGGGGTGTGAATCCACAGTTTCTTCTCTTTGCAAAGAGAACCACAGCTGCTCAAGTTTTAAAAAAGGGATGGGGGAGATGTCTCTGTGTGTGTGTGTGTGTGTGTGTGTGTGTGTGTGTGTGTGTGAACTATTAACTTGAGTTCATCAAAATCCTCCCCCACAGGTTTTCCCAACATGCATTGTCTCATAAATGTCTGATAACTTCCTTCTCTTCCTCTTAAGAGTTGTGAGATAAAGACCCAACAGCCACCTCCAAACCCTCTTAATTCTTGGTTGAGAACACAAATGCTGATCATATATGATTTGAGAAACTACAGCATGCAAAAGTAATACTGGGGAGCTTGGTGATTGGGTACCAGAAAGAAGCAAGAGTTACAGAAATCATTTTCACCCAAATTATTTTGTAAATAGAAGAGAGTCTGTCAAAGACACATGTAGATCTAGATATTGTTGGTTTTTTCCCTTTTCATAGTAAATTTGTAGTGCTCTTATAATACACTAGCAGCAATTTTCACATTTTTCTAATTCAACAAGGTTTTCGTATATTAAAGGGGAAAAGTATTTATTTTAATATATAAAAAAATCACTCGAAAATCACTTTTGTAAAAAAATGGTGTGCATGTAAATTTTTTTATCAAGAAAAAATAAAAACAGGTGAGTGTGGGTCATGATTTTTTTTTCTCAGCACAGTCTACCTCAGTGTCTTGTTAGGATGTGGTTCAATAACAGACATCGTGGAGACTTTGGAATTCTGACTGGGTTATGCACTGAGTCGGGAGATATGTGCCAGGTGGTTTCTGACTGCCAGAGACTAGCAAGAATTTTGAGGGAGGGAGTTGGGGAAGGAGAAATCATAGCCTTCATGTAAGCATAAATTCTTTTTCTCTTTGCTGATAGTACCCTCCTCAAGTTTAATCTTCCTGTGAAATAAATCTTTCTGTCAAAATCACGTTCCTCACACACAAACCAAGTTGTGGGTTATGATTTATCCTATGAGTGAGTCTTCTAAGTTCCTTTGGTGAGAGGTGGGTGTCCCATTTACTGCTGAAGTAAAGGCACACTTTGGCTGTGAGCCAGTATTCCCACCTATCATACTGAGTCCTCCAGAAATGAGTACAAAGGTGCCTTGAGTTCTGTGATCATTATTTTTTCTCACTCTATTCAGGTGGATGATGCCTTGGGGTAGAGTGTGTTCATGGGTACAAATACACAATGCCATGTCTCCTTTCATCCTCTGAGCAGGAAGAGGGCATTTTGGGAAATCCTAAACCCAACCCATCAGTGTGCTGAACACATCTTTAGCAACAAAATAAAATAGAAACCCTATGTTAGGGTTTGGTTGACTTCAGGCTAACACTTGTGCAGTTTTGAGACCTCATGTGGAAATCAAGGCAGGGCCTGCAGAGCTCTTGTTGGTTTTACCAAGTCTCCATTTTTTGTTTTAGTTTTGGATACTCTCCTTGAAGACTTTTCCACCTTGCCTGGAGAGGTGTGTACCAATGTAGCATGACCCTATCCAAAAATGATCTCGCCACTTTAATTTTGACATGTACTGTTGCTGGGAAAGAAACTGTTGGGTCATAAAACTCATTTTGGCTTCACAAGATGGTAGTTTTGTGGGAAAGCTAAGATTTTGGGTCCTAGAAAATCATATCTGTCCTGAGAATTTGTGGCAATAAGTGATAGGGGGAAAAAGCAACAAACCAGGTTAGAGCCACACTTCTGCTGTTTGCTTTGGAAGATATCTCATTATAAAACTTTTTTTTTTATTACCATGGTGAAAACCATGCAGTTTTCTTCTGGTTTGATGACATACCAGGAATTGTTCATATTCTCAGAGACATTTTAGATGTTTCCCTGTTGTTTGAAGCTAGGTGGAAGGGAAGATCACAGGTGGATCTCTCTATATAGGCCAAGCACAATTCAGGAAAATGTGGAGACTGACAGGAGGGTCTGTGTGTCCCGTCTTGTGACTGTGGAGTGTGATGGTCCCTACAGACACACAAATCTTCCACTTGATCTCAGTAGGGCAGATGGTCTGCTACACAACATACTTATTGACTAGGAGCTGTAATTTTATTTTGGGTCCAGTGGACAGTATCACCATGAGAGCCTGGCCCATACCAGCCATCCTGGTAAGCAAATGAATGTGGCATCATTCCAACAGTGGCCCTTCTTTTACTCAATGGTAGGTGCACATTTGTGGTTAGATGTGTTTTGGATACTACTTGGTGAATTCTTGAGAATATAGGCTTTTCAAAACTTGTGGTTTTGTTGAACATAGAAAAAGCAGAATGCTGATTTTGTATGAATCCCCTAGAATAGTGTCATTTCAGAATGCCTTCCAAAATGTTCCTTAGAATAATTTACACCAGAGGTGAGGTTGGGAAATAGGAAAGCAGATTATCAATTTGCTATTTAGAGCGTACAAAAGAATATGATGGTCTTTTAAGAGACTGTGGCTAAAGGCATATACATCTGCAGGGAGTCCCCAGGAATTGGAGATAAGCAATGAATATTTGAGCTCACTGTCACCTTCAAATACCAGCCAAAGTCCAAAATCAATCTGTCAAAATTTTATCTGGATGTGGGCCAGTAAAAAACAAACAAAAAAACTTAAAAACTGGACTGACCTGGAGCCCTTGGTCTCATTTGAGCAGGAAAGAAGGAACAGCCCTCAAATGCATGTGTGTGTCCATGCACGTGTCCAAGAATGGCTTGTTGCTCCTTATGTTTTGCATCAAAGTTGCTCCCTGCCCCTTTGTGTGCCTGGGTGGCCCCGCCATGCATGTCAGGAGTGCAGGATCAAATGTGCCACAGCTCTGCAGAAAACTGAAACACAAAACCCACCAGACGCTCAATGATTATTTTTTCAATGTTTTCCTACAAGAGTCAAGTAGCATCATGTACAAAATATGTCTCTTTTTTTTTTTTTGAGGGGAGGGTTACGAACTGCAATTGTTCTGCATGTAAAAAATGGGATAATTACTTGTTTATATTAAAATTCTGAATAAATTATCTGAGATGATTTTTGTTTTTGTGTACTGTCTAGGTTGGTCTGGGTGGGACTGCAGCTTTGAGATTTGCTATATAAGAGAAAGTTCTTGGGAAATTGTTGCTGTGTGTGTGTGTATGTGTTTGTGGGGGGAGGTGCACATGTGTCTTCATGAGTGTGGGGACCAGAGGACAACCTCAGATGGTGTCCCTCATGTGCTGTCCATTTGAAAACAAGATTTTTAAAAAATCATTTTTTGTGTGTGTTTTGACTGTATGTAAGTGTAAGTCAAATTCACTGCTGCGAGGTGCATGTGGCAGCCAATCCCCTCCTCCCATGGTCCTTGTGACAACCTGAGGAAAAAAATTCTCCAAACCCCAGTTTGAAGAATTTTAACGAGTTTATTGGACTTGCTAACTGAGCTTGGAGTGTGGGTTTACTTACAGACAAGCAGCGCCCCCCCTCCCAATTCAAGGCTGTTGCCGAAAGTCCACACCCATAAATCCTGTGCTTCCGAACAGCCTTACAAAATGGTGAGAGGCAGCCTCGTGGTTTTCCCAGCTTTTATACCCTTAGCCCCTCCCCCTCAAGTGGCTATGGTCAACCGATTGGCTGAAAGAGAGAAGGGGCGTGGCTTCTCATCACAGGGTCAGAGGACCATCTTCTGGGTCACAACAAGTGTACCATGTATGCAGTGCCCAAGGAGGCCAGATGAGGGTATTTGGGTACCCTGGAACTGGAGTCACAAGCTGTTGTTATCCACAATATGGATGCTAGGAACTGAATCCAGGCCCTCTGGAAGAGCAGTCAGTGCTCTTAACTGCTGAACCATCTCTCAGCCCCATAATTTGTTTTTTGGGGGCAGGATCTCTCATTTGCTTGGTGGTCATTAAGTAGGCTAGTCTGGCTGACCAGCAAGCCCCGAGGATTGGCTTTTCTCTGCCTCCCTGGCACTGGGATTATAAGAATGTGCCACAATGTCTGATTTTTAATTTTGGGGGGAATTTCATGAGTACTGCATATCACTTCCATCCCTCTTTCTGCCCTTCCAGTTCCTTCCACATTCCCCCTCTCCCATTCAGTAGTCCAACCTTTAATTATTGTGTGTGTGTGTGTGTGTGTGTGTGTGTGTGTATCTAAACCTAAGGAGTTCGTTTAGTAGTGCCCACGTGTACATGTTTTAAGGGACTGGATATGTTCCTGGTGACACATTATCTGTCTATGAGCATTGTTAGCTTTGTTTTCTCGGCCAGTTGAAGAATTAGATGGAAGGCAGGAAAAATCTCAGACAAGAAAAGAGAAACAGTCAAGCAATTTTTTATTTTATTTTATTTTATTTATTTATTTATTTATTTATTTTTATTGGTCTTTTTGAGACAGGGTCTCCCTGTAGCCCCATCTGGCCTGGAACTCTTTTATTGAAAGATAAAGAATACCATTCATACACATGAAGAATTACAGTATATACACACATTCGTACAGAAAAATGAAGCTCTCCACAAGTGAAGAGGCAACCCAGAAATTGAAATCCAGTGTCCCTGGGAAGGGTCTGGGTTTAAAGGGTTTTAATGGCTTCCCCTCCTCCAATGTTAGATTGGTCAACTTAAAGTAGTAGATGCCAAAAAGACTTATGATTCCAAATGATGAGGTGTCCATGTCTACATGATTCTAAGTAGGCCAGTTGAAGTGACCCTGTTGTAATGAAAAATAAGAGACCAAGAAGTAGGAAATGTGCTATCTTCATTATTTCTCAGTGACCCTTACTTTTTAGGGATTTAGTACCTTACAGACAACCTATCAGGGAGCTAGTTCCTAAGAGGACTGATTCCCCCTCTCAGTAGGCATTGATTATCTGTAGCTCTTCATCTAGAGGCGGATCTTGTGAAATCCATGTTGGCATGTCAGCTGGTGATGTCATCATGCAGGACTTCTTTAGGTATCATATTGAGATTTCATGGGTGCAGCTTCTCTGCCGTGTCTAGAAGACACTGTCTACTGGCAGGTGTCTTGGTCCTGTGGCTCTTAAAATCCCCTGCCCCTTCCATGATGTTCTTTGAGCTTTAGATGTACGAGTTGCATTTTAGATGTATTAATTTGGGCTAGGATTTCCATGGTCACATATTCTCTGCATTTTGAAATTTTATGTGACTTTTTAAAAATACTAAAAGTATTGATTTGTTGGAAAGTGAGCATAGCAGTATAGAATACATTTTACAGGAGTGGGCTTGAGCAAACGTGTCACAAGAGCCGTTTTTAGTGTGTGTGTGTGTGTGTGTGTGTGTGTGTAACAAATGGAGAGCAGGAGTTTTCTAAAGGGGTAGACCTATCTCTTGGCAGTTTTTATTGTTACTGTCATGTTTTTGTTTTTGTTTTGTTTTGCTAGAAGTTTTTATTTTTTTAATTTGAGTTATTTTTATTTTATCTGAGTGTTTTGCCTGCCTGCATGTAAGTGCATCACACACATGCAATGCCTGTGGAAGCCAAAAGAGCATAGGATCCCCTGGAACTGGAGTAACAGACTGTTGTGAGCTGCCATGTGGAGGCTGGGAACCCAACCTGGGTCTGCCGCAAGAGTCATCAGTGCTCTTAACTGCTGAGCCATCTCTCTAGGCCTGCTGGGAAGAGTTTGTATAACTTTGAGATAGCCCATGGGAGTCCAATTGATGGCCTTTCTTGGTTGCTGGGTTCTGGAGTTAAATTATCCTGACACCAGGAGTCCTCATTACCTCCTAATAGAGATGATCCCTGTGGTGATTTGAATAAGAAATGTTCCCTACAGGCTCATGTATTTGAACATTTGATCCCCAGTTGGTGGTGCTGTCTGGAGAGGTTATGGAACCTTTAGGGTGTAGAGCCTTGCTGGAGGAAGAACATCACTGGGGAATAAGCTATGAGGTTTTATAGTCTGGCCCCACTTCCTGTTCTTTCTCTCTGCTTTTTGCATATGAATGAAAAATGTCATCAGCCAACTTCCTGCTCCTGCCACCATGTCATGCCTTCCCCACCATTATGGTTCTCTCTGGAACCAAAAATCAAAATAAAATTTCTCCTATGAGTTGATTTTGATCATGGTGCTTTATCACAGCAATAGAGAAGAAGTTAATACAATCCCTCACATTTTATGGAGAGCTCACCTTTAGTAACTGCTTCCAGCTGGTAAGCCTATAGTCCCTATTGGGAATTATGGCACTCCCATCCTAACTGATCCAGGTGAGACAGAGACTTCTCAGTTTTGTTCCTGGACTGGTCTGAAACCCTGTTGAAATATGAGTGAGCGTTTGCTCGCTTCTCACATCCACAAGGCCCTTTCACAGTGTGGGTTCCCATGTGTCTTTGAAGACACGGAGAGAATGTATAGCTTGTCTCTACATTCCTCAGACTCATGTGGTTTATATCCAGAGTGAGAAAGATATGAGGTGCCTTAGATTTCTTCCTGTATTACACAATACTCCTCAATATTCTGGTGCTGCCATCTGTGGTGTTGTCATGCCAAATTTTCCCTTGAGAGACCCCTGTGCATTCTCTGGGATCCAGAGAGTGTGGTTCTAACTAAACCATCATGATGTTCCTCTTAAGTTACAGTTTTGGGAATAGGAATATTTATTTGGGCTTGCCAACAAAGGTTAGAGGGTCACTTACAAAGACATGAACTCTTGTGGGCTCTTTCTCTCCCATACTTGAGATCTGCGCCATCAGTGGATCTGCGTGCTCCATTCCAAAATATTGACTGCGCCTCCCCTTTTTCCCAGTGTGCTCAGAGTTTCTCAGCATCCGTTTTTAGGGAGTCAGCTCTAGTTTCATCAGGGGACACACCCACCCAACAGGAGGTTTGAATGAGAATGTCCCTCATAGACTCCAAGTATTTGAACACTTGATCAGTTGATGACACTGTTTGGGGAGGGTCATGGAAGTGTAGCCATGCTGGAGGAAGTACATCACCAGGGGCAGACTTTGAGATGATACAGCTTGCCTACATCCAGTCTGTCTGGATGGTATTGTGGCAGGTCCAGTGAACAGGATACTACAGTGAATATATCAGGTATTGAGGTGGACACACTCCAGTGGATACGATGGATGCTGTGGTGCATCTACTATGGTGAATATAAAGGATGATGTAGTGAGTCACTTATGGGCTCTGTAATGGACGTAGTAGATACTGTAGAAGGCACACTGTAGTGGATAGAATGAATGCTGTGGTGGACACACTGGATTGATGACTATAGTGGCAACAGTGGGTACTAAGATGGATACTCTGACAGATGCTGTAGTAGATGTAATAGACTCTGTGGTGGACACACTATGGTGGGTATAGGAGTAGATGTAGCAGGCAGTGTGGTGGACACACTGGTGGATGCTGTAGTGGATGTAGTGATACCATGGTGGAGACCTGGTTGTGGATGCTGTGGTAGATCTAACGGGCGCTTTATGCAGCCAACTTAGTGGATTGTGTAGTTGATGTAACAGGCACTGTGGTGGACAAACTGTGGTAGGTGCTGTAGTGGGCACAGCAGATGCTATAGTAATGTGGCAGGCACTGTGGTGAACATGCTGTAGTAGATGTAGTTGTTGTTATAGTAGATGTAGAGGATACTGTGGTGGAATCACTGTGATGGATGTTGTAGTAGATGTAGTGAATGCTGTGGTCAACACACTGTGGTGGATGCTGTTAGATTTAGAAAGACAGAAAAAATAAAGTTTAGGTAAAAACCAGAGCTAGACTTGGCAGCAGACTGATCAGAGGATTTATTCAGGGACACTGACACAGTTTCCCTGTGGACAAGCAAGCTGTGCAAAGGTGTGAGGGGATGGTGCTGAATTATATATGGCTAGAAAATAATGACGGCACATGCACACAGAGCTGTGAAGTCTGGGTTGATGTGCCCTTGGGCCCTTTTCCTGGAGTTGCAGAATAAAAAGCTGTTTAGCTCAGTTATGGATAGTTTGGTAATGGTGGGGCAAGGACAGCAGAGCGACATCCTGGCAAGAGGAGTGGGTTTTCTGGCTTCCTGCAGCTGTGGCGTTCTGTCAGGCCTGAGATAGGGATGTGACTATTAACAGTGGGGCTGGGGCAAGACATTTGTCTCAGGGAACTTCTGGTTTCTATCATTCCAGACCCTGAAAGCATAAAAAAAGAAAGGGGTGGGGGCATTTTTCTTTTCACTGAGGAGTCCTCAGGTGGCATGGAGTGGGAGCATAGTCTTAATCTGGTCTCAGGTAGTGGGTTGGGCAGTCATATGGGCTGCTCACACCTCCTAAGTGTCCATGACCCTCCCCAAACAGTGCCACCAACTAGGGACAAAGTGTTCAAATACTTGAAGCCTATGGGGACATTCACATTCAAACCACCACATCTTCAAACCTCAGAATGTGTCCTTATTTGGAAACCGGGTTATCACAAAAGTAATTAGCTAAGATGAGGTCACACTGTAGTAGCGTGGTACTCTATTCCAATACAACTGCTATCCTTATAAAGAATTAAATCTGGACATAGGCATATGCACAGGCAATGGTCTGATGATGTTTTCACAAACTGGCATTGTCATAAAAAATAATTGGCAACCAGCAGAAATTAGGTGGCCCTGAACCAATCTTCTCTTACCATCTTCCAGAGGAAAAAGCTCTAGCAAAGCATGTTCTCAGACTTCCAGCCTTCAGGACTGCATGGAAGTTTGGTTCTCTTTTTGTTGTTGTAGCTTGGTTGTTTTCATATCAGGTATGAATAGTTAGTCCATGTGTCAGCTTGTCACCACTGATTTTTTATTGAAGGGACATGGGTGATTCTGGGCTGGTCTGGTGTACGAGTTGGGCAATCACAGCTGGGACTGTGAGTGTGTAGATGGCAGTGAAGTGGACAGGGTTCTGGCTAACTCACTGGTTAGTCCTAGTGTGAGTGGCACAATATGGGCCTCCTCCTGTAGGAGGGGGGATATTTCGGACTGCATGACAATAAAGTTCTCTTGTTTTAATCCCTCAATTTGTGGTACCTCATTAAAGCATTCCTAGGACTCTAATGTGGTGAAGGGCTACTCTAATGAACTTCTGTAATTTTGTCATCTTTTTTTGTGTGTGTGCTCTCGGGTGTGTGTGTGTGTGTGTGTGTGTGTGTGTGTGTGCTTTCCTGGTGTATGCATATGGCATATATGTTCCACAGGTGCTTTGTGGCGGTCAGAGCTTGACAACAGATTCTATATTACTCTCCACTTCAGTCTTTGTGACAAGGTCTCTAACTAAACACAGAGCTTGCCATTTTGGCTAGATTGGCCAACCAGTAAGCCCCTGTGAGTTGCCTGTCTCCATCCCTCTCCCAGCATTGGAATTATGGATGAATGCTACTGTGCCCAGCTTTTACCTGAATGCTGGGTATCTGAACTCAGGTCCTTATGCTTGTGCCTCAAACACATTACCCACTGAGCTATCTCCTTAGATTCCATGCCACCACAACTTTAATACTCCTGTGGAATTAGGTCAGATTTTGGCTATAATGTTTGCTTTGATTTTGAGCTAGCCTTGTTAAACCATCTGTTTGTTACTGGGTAACAAACATTTCCATTACTAAGTGGCTTAAAACAATAGAAGGTTGTTATTTATGCCCTGGAAAGATGGCTTAGCAGTTGAGAGTACTTACTGCTTTTCCAGAGAACCTGGGTTTTGTTCCCAGCACCCACACAGCAGCTAACAACCATCCTTAACTTCAGTTCCAGAGAATCTTCTGGCCTCCACGGTCATTGCACGTATGTGGTACACTTACATTCAGGCAAAATGCTCATTCACATAAAATAAAAATAAGCACCCCATAGCAAAACAGTACACCCCCTAATTCTTGTGTTCTTTCCAGAGGGCGTGTGTACCCCTTCTCCAACTGGAAAGTGATCCAAGACAGCAAAATGATCTCTGTGCAAATTCTAGATTTCTCTGCCCATGGCTATCATATATTCATTGTTTGGTGACCAAGAATAAGCCAGGCACTGTGATGCATGACTAATCCTGGCTCTTGGGAGGCAGAGGCAGGAAGATCATGAGTTTGAGGCCATCTTGAGATACTCAAGACCCTGTCTCAGAAACTAAAGCAAACAAAACAACAACAAAATCAGTTGGTAGAGTATTTGTCTAGCATGACTGAAGCTTTGGGTTCAATCCCCAGTACCACACAAAATTGGTTAGGTGTAGTGATGCATACCTTTAATCTCAGTACTTGGGAGGCAGAGACAGTCAGATTTCTATGAGATTAAGGTCAAAACGGTCTACATAGCGAGTCTCAGGCCAGATGGGGCTACAGGGAGGCCCTATCTCATACACCAATAACGACAAATTGGGCATTATGCTACATGACTGTAATCCCAGCCTTTTGGGGGTGGAGGCAGGAAGATAAAAAGTTCGAGGTTGGTGGTCTAGGGAGATGGCTAGTAGGCAAAGTGTGTGCCAAGAAATAATGAGGATCTGAGCTCCATCCCCAAGAACCCACCTAAAAAATCTGGGCTCGTAAAAAAGCTAGGCTCAGTGGCATGCACCTGTGACTTCACCTGTGGGGAGGCAGAGACATGAGAGATCCCTGGGTGATCTCATTTCACAAAATAGTGTGGAGAACGACTGGGTAAAATACCAAACACTGACTTCTGCCCTACATGTACGTGAACACACATACAAACAGGAAACCTCCAAAGTTCAAGTTCAAGGTTGACCTGGACTACATGAGAACTTGTTAAATAATAAATAAATAAATAAATAATAAATAAATAAATAAAATTCTTCAGACTTGGAACAGTCCAACACTAATGTTCTAATGCTCCCTTGTAGATTTAGAGTGCTTGGTCCATTATATTTTTTTGAAAAAATTTAGTCTTTGTTTCTAAAATTGAGCCCTGAAGTTGGAAACAATTCCTTATATTTTTCTTTTTAAAGTATTTATTTCTTTATTATCTATCTATCATTGCATGTGCTATGTCACGTGGATGGAAATCAGTAAAAAAGGAGGAGGAGGAATAAAGAGAGAGAAGGAGGAGAAGAAGGAGGAGGAGGACAAGGAGGAAAAGGAAGAAGGAGGAGGAACGAGGAGGAGGAGGATGAGGAAGAGGAGGAGGAGGAATGAGGAGGAGGAGGAGGAAAGAGAGGAGGAGGAGGAACGAGGAGGAGGAGGAATGAGGAGGAAAAGGAGGAGGAGGAGGATGAAGAGAGGAGGAGGAGGAATAAAGAGAGAGGAGGAGAAGGAGGAGGAGGACAAGGAAAAAGAGGAAGAAGGAGGAACGAGGAGGAGGAGGAGGATGAGGAAGAGGAGGAGGAATGAGGAGGAGGAGGAGGAGGAAAGAGAGGAGGAGGAGGAACGAGGAGGAGGAGGAATGAGGAGGAAAAGGAGGAGGAGGAGGATGAAGAGAGGAGGAGGAGGAATAAAGAGAGAGGAGGAGAAGGAGGAGGAGGACAAGGAAAAAGAGGAAGGAGGAGGAGGAACGAGGAGGAGGAGGAGGAATGAGGAGGAGAAGGAGGAGGAGGAATAAAGAGAGAGAAGGAGGAGGAGGAGGAGGACAAGGAAAAAGAGGAAGGAGGAGGAGGAACGAGGAGGAGGAGGAGGAATGAGGAGGAGAAGGAGGAGGAGGAGGAATGAGGAGGAGGAGGAGGAGGAGGAAAAAGAGGAGGAGGGAGGAAGGGTCCTCTGGTCCTACTGTCCCTTTTTAGGGCCCATTCCCTTGAGGCAGGAGAACAGGAAGCAATAGAGGAAGTTCCAGAGATTAACATGAATGGAGGCAGCGGAGCCCTTAAGACTGGCAGCCCTTAGTCTGCTTGAGCTTCATTCAACCAAGGGAGCTGGTCTGAAAAGCCCACATTGTAGGAGATTCAGGTACTATGTTAATCACCCATAAGGGTACTATGGACATCACTTTACCCCTTTTACCGCCTTCTCTTAAAGCCAGGCTACAGGGGAGGTCTGACACACCTGTATGTTACTCTGTGAGCTTCCCTTAATAAACTCTCTCCTTTCCTGTAACTATTCGTAGTTGCTATACAATTCATTGTAGGGAGGCACAAGAACGTGGAACTCGAGTGCCTGCCTTCGTCTTCCAGACTCAGATCCACACTTGTAACACCCCAGTGGCCTCAGACCTCCCAGGAAGCACTTTACTTCTGGAAGTTTCCATAGTCTCCTATAGTACCACCTTGGGACCAAGCTGTAAGCACATGAGCCTTTAGGGGACTTCAACATCCAAACTAAAGCATTCCTAGTGGTGTTGTCTTAGTTTGTGTAGCTGTACTTTCTCTGCATTCACTTGCTTTGTGGATTTCTTTTCTTATTCTCTCATTCAAAAAACATTTTTCTTATTATTGTGGTATTTATTTATGTTTATTTGTTTGTTTGTACTTTTTGAGACAGACTCTTCCTGTAGCCTTAGCCAGCCTGAAACTCACTATGTAGAATAGGCTGGTTTCGATCTCACAGAAATCCATCTGCCTCTGCCTCCTGAGTGCTGGGATTAAAGGCGTGCAACAAAACACCCAAATTTATTTATTTTTATTTTATGTGTATGAGTGTTTTGTCTTCGTGTATGTAAGTGCACCATATACTTGTAATTCTGTGGATGCCAGAAAAGGGCATTGGATCCCCCTGGAACTGAAGTTATGGAAGATTGTTACCTGCCATGTGGGTGCTGGGAACTTAACCCAGATCCTCTGGAAGAGCAGCCAGTGCTCTTAATGGCTGAGCACTTCTCTAGTGCTATTTTTAATTATGTGTCTGTGTATGGCGTATGTGCACGTGACTGTAGGAGCCTGTGCAGGCCAGAGGTATTGCATCCTTGGAACTGGAGTTACAGGTGGCTGTGAGCTGCCTGATGTAGGTGCTGAGAACAGAGGTCAGGTCCTCTGTAAGAGCAGCAAGTGCTCATAACCACGGAGCCATCTCTCCACTTCCCTCCACTTTTAAGTGTTATGTTGTAGGAATGTTTTTCAAGATAATTAAGATGTTACACTGCCATCCACAAAAGTCTCTTGGTCTTGTATTGATACTTTTTAATAAGAATCTTCACAGTGGAATCAAATTAGCTTTGCTTGCTACTGCCTTTTTAAATGGAAAAGGGACAGTTTGGGGTGTTTATGGGTTAGGGTGGTGAAACACTGCCATCTTCAGGATATACTTAAGAGTTTAAAATAAGAAGATTCTAGATGGTTTTGTGCCCTTAGTTTCTGGAAAAATGATCACACTAGAAGAAAATCCTAATTTTAAAGGGTTAGAAGGAATTGCAGAGGCATTTTAAAAGAAATTATCTTTCCTAATTTTCATTTTTTTTATATGTATGAGTAGTTTGCCTGCATGTATGGAAGTGCACCACATGCAGTGCCCACGGAGGCCAGAAGAGGGCATTGGATCCCCTGGAACCGGAATTAGAGTGGCTGCTGACCACCACGTGGGTGCAAAGCACCACCTGGGTCCTTTGCAAGAGCAACCAGTGCTCTTAACCTCTGAGTCATATCTTCAGCTCCTATAAGGGGCCATCCTTTTACATTTTGGCTTGCATCTTTCATTGCCTTGTCTTATTTTCTCTTAGCAGAGTGGTTAAGAATCATGATCATAGGGCTGGGACTGTAGTTCATTAGGTAGAGTAGTACATCCCCAGCAGTGTGTAAACTTGGTGTGATGGTGCACAGTCCCAGCACTGGAGAGATGGAGGAAAGGAAAAAGATTAGGCGTTCAAGGGCATTCTGTGCTACAGAGTGAGTTCTTTGGCCAACCTGGCCTACATGAGATGTCATATAAATAAGTAAATAAATAAATAAATAAATAAAAATAAATACTGTGGAGCCACCTGGTCACATTTCGAATTCTTAGCAACAGTGTGGACTTAGGTAGTTTATTTAACACCCATCAATCTTTGGCCACCTCAAAGTGCCTCAGTTTCCTTTTCGGGTAAAACAATGTCAGTCACTGACTTCAAAAAACAGACATTCTTTTTTCCCACTGGTAGGTCGCCCATGATCAAGTGAATGGCTGCACATTCATGCCTAGATAGGCAACATTAATTAGACTTGGTGGTTTACCAAAAAACAAAACAAACAAAAATCCCAAGAAGTTATGGGGACATGATGGAGTTGGAAGGGGAAATAGGGGGTGAACGTGATCATATTTTATTATATAGATGTATGAACGTCTCAAGAATAAAAGGAGATGGATTAAGAAACAAAATATATCTTTTTGTTGTCTGAAAGAAAGTCATTTCACCTTCAAAGACAGGCATTACCTTAGAGTGAAAGAATGAAAAAAATTCCAAGAAAATGGCACTAAGAAAAAAACAGGAATTGCAATGCTAATATATGACAAAATAGACTTCAAATTAAAACTACTCAGAAGAGATAAAGAAGATCACTTCATTCTAATCAAAGGAACAATTGACCCAGAAGACGGTATAATCATGAACATATATGCACCAAACCTGGTTCACCCAATTTCATGAAAACAGTATTACAGGACTTTAAGACAGAGATTAACCACAACTCAGTAATAGCAGGTGACTTCAGTTCCCCACTGTCTCCATTAGACAGGTCAATTGGACAAAGAATAAATAGAGAGACATCTGAATTAAATTATAGCATACATCAAATGGACTTAACAGACATTTACTGAATATTCCATTAAGGGACCAAAGAATACACTTTATATTCAACAGCCCATGGAAATGTCTCTAAAATTGACATGCCAGGACAGAAAACAATCCTCAACAAATACAAATAAATTGAAATAATTCTATGCGTTTTATTAGACCACAACACAGTAAAGCTTAAAATCAACAGCAAAAGAAGCCCTAGTAATTACACAAACTCATGGAGATTAAACAACGTACTCCTTAATGATGAATGGGTCAAAGAAGAAATTAGGAAAGAAATAAAAGGATTCCTGGAACAGAACAAAAACCTCAGGGCCACTTTAAAAGCAATCCTAATAGGAAAGTTTATAGCTCTAAATGTCTACATTAAAAAGTCAGAAAGAGCACAAATAAATGACAATTTGAGATTCTGGAAAGGTAAGAACAAAATAAACCCAAACCCAGCAGACAAAAAGAAATAACAAAAATCAGAGCAGAAATTAATGAAACAGAAACAAAATAATAATAATAAAAAGAGTCAATGAATCTAAGAGCTGGTTTTTTGAAGAGCTACACAAGATAGATAGACCCTTAGTCCACTTAACTGAAAGAAAGAGCAAATTCAAATCTACAAAAATCAGAGACAAAAGAAGAAATACATCACAATAGACACTAAAAAGATCCAGAACGTTATAAGGAATAATTTGAAAACCTATACTCTATTAAATTTGAACACCTAGAAGAAATGGATAAATTTCTAAATTCATGGAAAGCGTCAAAGCTGAATTAAGAAGAGAGCAACGGGAGCCCTCCGCGCCTTGACTCCCCCGGCCTCATTTTCCCTTCCATCTCCCCAGCTGTTCTCTGCTCCTGGTTTGGGCCCTGCCCGCCATTCCTGGTCTTGGGTCCCCAGACACCTGGGGGAACGGGTCCTGCTTCCTGATCCTTTTCGCCCAGGCCAGCTTGGTGCCTTCCTTGGGCTCCAGGAGCACTGCTTCGGGACCTGGCCCTGCCCTCACCTCTCCCTGCTTCCCTGGACCTGCACCACGGGACCTGCACCTCTCCTGGCGGGCTCTCCTGCCCTCAGGCCTCTCTTGGGGTAAGTCTATTGCGCAGCCCTCCGTGCCTTGACTCCCCAGCCGCGTTCACCCTTCCATCTCCCCTGCTGTTCTCTACTCCTAGTTTGGGCCCTGTGCCATTCCTAGCTTTGGGG
>NW_008348083.1:905443-907798 GCF_000622305.1 Nannospalax galili
TGACTAGATTTACCAGAAGGGCAGATGGGGGAATAGATGGGGATCTTGACAATACAGTGGACAGTGGCAGGGATTACAGAGTATGGAGGCTCTAGTGGGAGAGGAAGGCTGTCTATCTGACGAGTTTATATTCATGCTCAGATGCCAAGGAACTCAGAAAGTAAGCGACTGTGACCAGTAATAGTCATATATATAGAGATTAGAAATGCATGTGAAAACGTCTCAATGTCAATTGCCTTAAAATGAATTTTTCTGTATGAAACTGTATTTTAACAACGAAGTGGAGATCTTTTTTAAACGTTAAAAACTCATTTAATTTTATGTCTTATAGAGTTTATAATGAGTAAAAGATTGTACAAGCGTAATAATTCATCTGTAAACCTAAAAATATACAGCCAATTTTGAAAGAGATGTACCCTAGCTCAGAAAAATGTTATTGAATAGGTTAATGCTGTTGTAATGAAATGCTTCTTCTAATAAACAAATAAAATAAAAATAAAAATTTAAAATAATTAAAAATAAAATAAAATACATAAAAAAATGAACTGACATTTCCCACTCACATATTTCATAATATACCAGCATTTGTGCATGTTGTCCAAGGAAAGACTTGGGGTCTGTAGTAGCAATGGTGGGAGGACATACAGGAATAAGGGAGATCCTTCCACTTCCAGCCACAGGAGTCCTACAACTTCAGTCCTTGTTTACCTAATAGGAATCTCTACTATCAGGGCTACATCTATGTCTATGACATTGACCTGGGTTTGACTGCAATGGTAAATGTGGCAGGACATACATTGAATACTGAGACCCAGTAGAGGAGTACAACTTGCTTCTTGACTTAAATAAGAGACAAAGGGACAGCCAGGGCCAGGGCCACTTGTAGAACCACATCCAATCCAGAACAACTCCATTTTTGTGTGTTATAACTGCTTCAAGCCTGCTCATAAGCCTCTGAACTCGTGTTTTGGAAGAATCTCGATTGGTGGAAGTGGTTTAGTAGTGACCTCCTCTAGCAAGATGCCTCCTTCCCTCTTCTGCCAAATCATCATCCCCTACAGCACAGGATGGATGCAGGGGTTTAGTGTTTGTGGTAATGCTGTGTTTTATAGATTTTCCGGGGCCAAGGCTGGATTAGAGAACGAGAACGTTACAGTGCTTTGGAACAGACAACAAGGGACTATCATCTATCATCTAGCTGTCTATCTGGCTATCTATCTGGCTGTCTATCATCTATCTATGTATCATATCTATCTATCATCTATCTGTCTGCCTATCTATCATCTGTCTATCTATCATCTAGCATCTATCTAGCATATCTATCTATCATCTAGCTATCTATCTAATCATCTAGCTATCTAGCTATCTATCTTCTATCATCTATCTGTCATCTATCTATCTATCTATCTATCTATCTATCTATCTATCTATCATCTATCTATCACCTAATCATCTAGCAACCTTCAGTAGATTTTATCCCAGAACTGGAATTTGTGCCAGTACTAAGAAACATTTTTAAAATACTAGATTTGTAATACCCAAGACCTCTGTGTTCTTTTTGAAATTATGAGACCTAACAATACTATCAACAAAGGAATTACTTCAAATTTTTAAAAATTGTCTATACAACCCATAACAATACATGGAGGTTCCTCATCTCACACTTATCCACATCTCATCATTTATAGATGCCCCAGTTAGCAATACATATTCTAGAATGCGATCATTCACCTGTAAAGAAAATTGAAATCATGAAATTCACATTCACATAGATGGAATGGAAAACATTATACTGGGTGAGGTAACACAGACCAGAAACACAGGCACTACACAGGCTTTTATTTGTGGCTCCTAGACCCAATGTGAGTACACAACCTGAAGTAACCTCAGAAGCCAGGAAAGCAGAAAGATATCATGGATGTAGTGGAGGAAGGAGCTTTAGATATGGGAAGAGTAGGACACAGGCACTATCAAGAGTAAATGGGAAAAATGGGTTGGGGGACTTTAACTTGTGAGAGAAGGGTAATAGAGATGCACACAGATAGATGATAGGTAGATTGATGATAGATAGAAGATAGATGATAGATAAATAGATAGATAGATGATAGATGATTGATAGATAGATGATAGATGATAGATGATTGATAGATAAATGATAGATGATTGATAGATGATAGATGATTGATAGATAGATGATAGATGATTGATAGATAGATAGATGATAGATAGATAGATAGATGATAGATAGATGATTGATAGATGATAGATGATAGATAATTGAAAGATAGATGATAGATAGATGATAGGTGATTGATAGATAGATAGATGATAGATAGATAGATAGATGATAGATAG
>NW_008348083.1:907830-924762 GCF_000622305.1 Nannospalax galili
TAGATAGATAGATAGATAGATAGATAGATAGATAGATAGATAGATAGATATAAAATGATATTAGATATGAGGAATCTAATATGGAAAAAATGCCATGCTTGAGGACAGGAAATTAAAATTTGTTGTACAGTATAAGTATTTATCTTAATCCTAGTGGGTTTTATGTTAGTACTTTTTGTTATAATACAACATAATGTGTTTCTTACATGAAGATTTTTGACATGTGCACCACTGTGTCTTGTTCATGGTTGTTCCTATTTACGTTTCTTCTCTCTTCTTTCCACTCATTTTCTTCTTCAGCCGAACTGTCCCTCTTGAGGCGGGGGGAACGGCTTAGTCATTAAACTTTCTGTTTATGCAGATGACTGGGGTTCAGTTCCCAGAACGCATCCACATATGGCTTCTGTGACTCTAGTTCCAGTGCATCTGATACACTTTCCCGGCCTGTGCCTACTATGTACTCATGGTGTACATACATTGGCGCAGGAAAAATATTTGTACTTATATAAAAATAGAAATAAAGTAAATTGTAATAAATAAATGTCCTTTTTGTGATTTCATGACACAAATGTGCATTTAAATATGTACTAAATATGTATGGCATACTAAAGAAAATGTGCTGTGCATCTTTTCCTAATTAGTTCTGGTTCTGTGGCATATGTCTGTACATATGAATATAATATATAATATGTATATAGCATGTGAAAGACATGTGATATGTCTTTTGTTTCCCCTCCCACTGCCCTCATATTTTCCCACCACTCCCTTTAGTTTACACCCTCCCCAAATCACACCTTATCTGCTCTCAGGTCACATGTGATACTATTACATCTAGACTGTACATATGAGAGAAAGCATAACACTTCTTTTTACTTTTTAGACATTTGATTTATTATTTTTATTTTATGTGTATGAGTGTTTTGTCTGCATGTATGTAAGTGCACCCGTGTCATGCAATGCCTGTGGAGCTCAGAAGAGGGTGTTGGATCCCTGAAACTGGAGTTACAGATGGTTGTTAGCTGCCATGTGGGTGCTGAGAATTGAATCTGGGTCCTCTGCAAGTGCAGCCACTGCAGCCTCAGCATAACATTTTTTTGAGGCAAGGTCTCTCCTGGGCTGGAACTGGCTATGTGGACCAGGCTGGCCTCAGTCTCACAGAGCTCTTCCTCCCTCTGCCGCCTGAGTGCTGGGATTAAAGGCATGTGCTACCATGCCTGGCTAGAAAACATGACTTTTGACTTGGAGTCTGAATTAGGCAACTTACCATGATGACCCCACAAATGATTTAATTTGAGTCTTCTTTAATATCTAATAAAATTACATTATATATAATTTATCTGATGATGAGCATCTAGGCTGACTTTATATCTTTTCTCTTCTGAATAATGCACTAATAAACATGGATGTCTCTGTTATATGTTTGCGGCTTTCCTTCATGGATGTCAAAGAACAGAGGAGTTGCTTACTGAGTGCTATAGCATGGGTATGCATACCAAACCCCATAATTTATCCAATTTTAATCATATACCCACCCAATTACACACAGGAACAATATTGCAAATAGGGGATTCTCTTTAAAAATTCGCTTTGAGAGCATAGTTTGCTTTATTGTGCATGTACACAAACCAGTCTAGTCTAGATTAGCCAACAACACATAGTTCCGATTGTGATCCGGGTTGTGTTTGAATAGAAAATGGGCATCATCAAGCGGTTACTAAGGGGGACGCTTTTTTCCATTGCTAAGACGAGATACACCTGGCATGTGAGATGTCCTTTCTCCCTCTCTCTGTCTGTACTTCTGTATTTCTCGCTTCTTCTCCCTCTCTGTCTCCCTCTTTCCCTCCAGTGATGGGAATGGAACCCAGTGTCTTGATCTCCTCTCTCTTTTTCTCTCCCTCTCCCTCTCCTTCTCTCTCCCTCTCCTCTTTCCCTTTTCCTCTCTCCTTCTCTCTGTCTCCCTCTCCCTTTCTCCCTCCAGTGATGGGAATGGAATCCAGTTGTTTTGCCTTCTCTCTCTTCCTCTCTCTCTTGCTTATCTCTGTCTTTCCTTTAAGTTTTCTCTTCTTATGATTTTAAAAGATTTTCATACATGTATACTCTGTTTCCATCATTTCCACACTTATCTCTTCCACCTCCAACCCCTCCTGTATCCTTCACACCTCAATTTCATGACTTTGTTAAATTGTCATTATTGCATGTACATAGATACAAGCACATGCACATATATAGATAAATACAGGTAAGGATACAAACATGGATATAAACTAATGAGTCCACTTAGTGTTGGTCATATGTACATGTGTTTAGGGAAGAATACTTGGGATTAGATAACCAATGGGTTTAACTCCTCCCAGGAAAATACTAACCGAAGCTTAGAAACTTTTTGTTAACTGAAAATGTTTTTGTTAACTGACCTGAACCTGGTCTGGTGTAAGTATCGTGATCTGATGTAACTATGGTTATTGACTTTGCATTTAACATGGTGTAATGATGGTTTTAAGCCTTACAAAATCTACTCTGTGTCTCCTTGGAGTTGAGAGTTTTTGGATGTTATCCCACTCTTGACTGATGACTATTAAAGGACTCTTAATTTGACCATCACTATGTGGCATTCCTCTGTGCCTCCTGCTCAGTATTACAGTAGGCTATTGCCTTTGCCCTTGGTTGCCACTCAGAACATTAAGACACCGTTACTAAAGAAACTATACACTTTGGACACAGGACTTGGAGGAATGGAGCTGAAACTGACCTGGGTTTCTCTTGATGATGTCTGGATACTTTTATTATTATTATTATTAATTTTTAAACTAATCCCATCTTGCTAAATTCAGTGCAACCTGTGTTCTCTTACTTTGATCGTGCTGCCATCTGGTGGTTAAAAGAGAAATGACTGTCTTGATAGTTTTCCCAAACCTCTGCTGTGTCTGTTTCTTGATCCCTCCCTCTCCTTTCTCCACAACTCCTTATCATTGCTGTATCTAACTCAGGAGCTATGTCAGATGTCAGAGTCTTACAGACTCCTGGGAATTTGCTCATATGAACTTAAAGCAATGGTGACAGCATGAACTATGTAGGAAATCAAGATGCCAGGCCCTAGGGTAAGATGAGCCCAAAACCTTAAAGTCCAGGCTGCATTCTCTGCTAAAGGGAGGGGCACTGAAAACAGTGGCTCTGATAATCCTTGTCTTGTAGAACACTGCCAGACTGGCAGGAGAAAGAAGCCTGGTCATAAGTGCAGGCTCCCTGCTCTGTGGGAAAGCATCTTGGTCAACAACCCTTAGCTCATCTCCTTGTCCTGAGCAAATAACTCAGCTATCCTTGGCTAAGAGATGAGGCCAGGTTAAAGGTTCACTCCTGAGCTAAAAGCTACAAGTTCACCATGCTTTGAGCTCTAAGAAATAAAACATCATAGCCAATAAATTACTGGATGGGCATTGATAACCTTGAGTAAAAGTTTAAGAATCCTTCTGGTGCCAACTAACAGACTAAATGTCCTGTTTCTTTGTACCCTAAATCTTTGTATGTGACTGCCATATCCCACATGACTGCTAGTTCCTTGGGATGTATAAAAACCATCTGAATTTTAAAATAAATTGGCTTGTTGAAAAGACACAGGTCCCAGGGTCCAAGACTCTGTCACGGATCAAGTCTCTCTGCTCCAAGCCAGTAGGTCCCCACTAAGCAAAGCAAACCTGAGTCCTGACACACAAGACCCATGCAAATTCACTCAGATAAAACCAGCATAGAACTAGGGAAATGGGCAACCTTAGTGGAAGAACTACTGTTAGCTGATCGCTGCTGGGTGAGGGAGAGTTGAATTTCTTCAAGGGAGTGATGCTAGATAGGCTGAACAGGCTCCAGTGGATGAACTCACACCAAGAGAAATCTGGGTACGAAAACTTGACTTGATAGGCCTTAACATATATGACAATGAATGAAATATGGTGGACAAACTAAGCAGGGTGCAGATGGGGGCACTAAATATGGTTCAGATGTATTGTACAAAATCCACAAAATTCATTAAAAATGGGGGGTTGGAGAGATGGTTCAGCAGTTAAGAATATTGGTTGTTCTTGCAGAAGACCCAGGTTTGAATCCCATCACCCACATGGCAGCTAACAACTGCCTGTAACTCCAATCCCAGGGGATCTGACAGCCTCTTCTGACCTCCACGGGCATTGCACAACACAGGTGCACTTACCTATATGCACACACATAAAATTAAAATAATAAACATTTTTTTTAAAAGTTTAAAAAATTATTTAAAATATACATTTAAAAAAAACAACAAAAAACCCCAAACCAGAAAAACTTCAATATAAAGAGTTTAAATTTTAAAAAATGTATTGGGTTTTGTGCATTTCATATCTTGATCAAATTTAGATGCCCCTCCCCCATTTGTACCTCCCATACCCCCCCCACTGGATTTCAGGCATTCTGTCATATATGTTGATTCCTATCTTTTCAAGCTTTTATACCTGAATGTCCTTCTGCACAAGTTCATCCACTGGAGTCTAGTCAGCCTATCTGGACTCACTCCCTACTCTCTCTCATCCAGCAATAATCAGTTGCCAATTCAGCTAGGGTTGGGGCCAGCTGCCCATTTCCCTTGTTCTATGCCGGATTTCTGTCTGATTGAGTCAACATGGATCTTGTGCATGCTGTCACCATTGTTGCAAATTCATATGAGCAAGTTCCCAGTGACCTGAAAACCTCTGTTTCCTTCTGCTCATGCACCAACCCTGGCTCTTTCCACCCTCACTTCTTCAGTGGTCTCTGAGCCATGAGTGTAGGAGTCCTTTCCAGGGACACACACTCTGCAGTCTCTTTTCTTTAAAACTTACCCATGTCAGCTCAATTAAACAAGGTCCCAAAGGGGAGGTGAGAACTAGGTGGTGGCTGGCACTAGATAGAGAACTATTTGAGACTGGTTGCTGCTGGGTGAGGGAGCGTATGTCTTACATACAACCACTGGATGGGCTGACTAGACTCCAGCGGATGTGTTTACACTGAAGGACGTTTGGGTACAAACACCTGAATGAATAGGACTCAGCATGTATGGCAGAGTGCATAGGGTTCGGTGGGGGAATACAGGGAAGCATGGATTGGGGGGGAGGTCTTGATTTGAGTGGGAAATGCTGTATTAAATTTAAAAAGCTCAATTTTTAAAAAGTGAAAAAAAGTCAGTTGTGGCCGTCCGTGTGCATCGCACTTTGTTGTTTCTTAAATTAGTATGAATGATGACTCTTTGATTTTTTTAAATTATGTGTGTTTGTGTGTGCCTGTGGGTGGGTATGCATGTGAGTGCAGGGGCCCACAGACACCAGAGGCACTGGATCCCCCTAGGAGCTGGAGCTACACGCAGTTGTGAGCAGGACAAGGTTACTGGGAAGTGAACTCGGGTCCTCTGGAAGAGCAACAAATGCTGATAACCACTGAGCCATCTCTCCACCCCATGTTGGCCAATTTTGAATAACTAAATACTCATTTCTTGTGCAGTACCTTATTTTATTTTCCCAAGAATTCTGAGTTTGTCAATCTGTGATTCAGAGAGATGCAGTCAATTGTCAGCTTTATCAAGACTTTGTAGAGTTGGGCTTTAACTCATGTGATTCGTTTCAGGCAGAGCAACTCAGGGCTTTCACTTGATTTTGTTGCCTTTTTTTCCGTTTTACTATGTTGTCTTTTTTTATATAAACAAAAGGCCATAAAAGAGAAAAAGTGGAAACAAAATATTCTTGAAGGTCTGTCCATCTTTTAAAAAGGAATAAACAACTGCTGGGGAAGTAGGCTCTTGACAACAGCTGCAGAGAAGAAGTTTCAAGGATGTACAGAGTTCCAGTGCTGCAGGTTTTATGAGTCTTTACCCAAGTTGGGGCAGTCTTTTCTGTGATATAGCTGCTTTTGTGTCATCCAAGTTACTTTTAAGTAACTCCTCACCCACACACCCATTAGTAACCCCAATAAAACTCATTGGTTCATCAAGTTGAGCATTAGCACAATTGCTACTTTGGTCTGCTGTGGGTTCCCATTCTGTAGTGAAGAGCCGTGTGTGTGTGTGTGTGTGTGTGTGTGTGTGTGTGTGTGTGTTATGTCTCTTCAGGAAAAGTCTGCCACACAACAGAGAGAATTGTATAAGTGTGCACAGAGAGGAGCATTCATCTGGCACTAATTCTGAACATCTTTGAAACTATGAATGTCTGCGTTCTGCATCATTCAGAGAAAGGACGGACTTTTCTGATTAGGGATTAGAGTAGTGTTTGTCTATGGGTATACAAATATAGAGAAGGAAGCATGATACTATATCAATTTATCTAAATAACAGTATTTAGTTACCTGATGGGGTGTATGCTCTCCCTAACCGTAGGGAATTTGGGGCATTTCTTTTTTTATATTCTTTTTTGCATTTTTAATTGAATTTTTCTGATTTTCATATTGTTTGATGGCATTTAGACCCCTCCCCTCTGCCCACATTCCCTCACTGCCCCCAGCCAAAATAATGAACATATGCACACATCTCTCTATCTATCATTTATCTATCATCTATCATCTATCTATCTATCATCTATCTATCACCTATCTATCATCTATCTATATCATCTATCATTTATCTAATCTATCTATCATCTATTATGGCCTATAGAGCTTGCTTTGTGTCCCCAAATGTCCTATAGAGAGGATCCACTCACAGGGACCACCAAGAGTCCCAAACCTGTGAGACACAGTCTTTCTCCCTCTCAGCAGCCATCAGTTGCCAAGTACACCTTAGGTTGGGTTGGGTTGGGATTTCTTACACCTTCCCCATGACTACGCTGGGATTTTGTGTGGTTTGAGCTGGCATAGAACTTGTGCACACTGTTATCATAGCTGTGAGTTCATATGACTAAATAACAAGCTGTCTGGAAGATTGTTTCCTTGTGGTCATCAACCACTCTGCCTCTTACAGTCTTTCTGCCTCCCCTTCTGCAATGATCCCTGAACCTCAGAAGGGAGCGATTTGAAATAGCTATCCTATTCAGGGATAAGTGCTCTGTGTTCTCTTACTCTCTGCACATTGGCTAATTGTGGATTTACCTGTAATGACCATCTGCTGCACAAGGAAGCTTCATTGGTAAGAGCTAAGAGATGCATTTGTGGGGCTAGAGAGATGGCTCAGTGGTTAAGAGCATTAGTTGCTCTTGCAGAAGACTTGGGTTTGATTCCCAACTCCCACATAGTGGCTAACTGTCCATACCTTCAGTTCCAGGGGAATTCAATTCCCTCATCTTACCTCGATGGGCATTGTGCTACACAGGTGAACTTTCATACATGCAGGCAATACATTCATACACATAAAATAATAATATTTTTTAGAAAGAGAGATACTTCCATCCTAAGTGTAAGGTTGCATTGGAGATGTATCACTTAAGGTTAAGCATCTTATGGTTATTCTCTGCATTTGTCCATTTCTGGAATTCTGTAATAGTCACCATCTGTTGCAGAAAGATGCTCTTTGATGAGGGGAGATAGGTACACTTGTCAGTGAATACAGGGATGCACATTTAGAATAAAGTAAGAAATTTCATAGATTTAGGGATGTGGCAAAAATGGTTTTTTGTCTAGGATCTATGACCATTCTAGTCATGTGTATTTAGCTACGTTTACATATTGTATATCGGTTCCCTGTCATTGAGTGAGCCTTGATTCCAACTAGACAGCTGTTGATTGCCCTAAGGTAAAAGTGCCGTTACTAAACCAATAGTGACAGTTTGCTGGGCCAGTCATTGTAGTTTATTAGGCTTCACAGCTGGGTAGGACCAGTTATTGGTTTTCTCCTTTAGCAGCTTGTATAATTGCCTCTGATACAGTAAGAGCTAGTCATCAGTGAGGAGGCTTCCTGGTCTGTTCTAGCTCCATTGCTCACATCCTGTGTCCAAAGTGTGGTCTGTTTTTAGCAAAGGATCTTACCTTCAAGTTTTGGGTGGTAGTCAAAGGTTGTAACAATTGCCTGTGTGATTTTGGAAGTCTCTTTGATTAATCAGTAACTCAAAAACTCAAAGGGAGGTTTGCCCTGCTTGGCATTGTGAGTTTTTTATGTTGTTGTTGTTATATAGCATTCAGCTATACATATATACTCATATATTGCTTATGTGTATATTTTTCAGTACTACTTTGGAATAATTAGTTTCTCTTTGGTTTTTATACTATGAATTACTTATCTATCCTCTCACTCCCCAGTATAATCTTCTCTACTCCCTCCCCAGTTAAAGGATCCCACTTTCCCCCATTTCCCCCTTAATAACATCTGTCTCCTACTATCCCCCCCTCACCTCTTGAGCTCCTGCTGCCCTTTAATCCCCATGGTTCCAATCCATTTTCCTGGTTCCTGAAGTTAAACTGGGATGTATACTCACAATTAGAGATTTGGAGCTAGGATTCCAAAATGAGAAAGAACATATGTCACTTGTTTTTCTGAGTCTGTGTTACTTCACTTAATATAACGGTTTCTAGTTCCATCTACTTACCTGCAAATTTTGTGATTTTTGTCGTTCTTTATTGTTGAGTAGAACACCATTGTGTAAATGTACCACATTTTCATTATCCATTCATCAGTCGAGTGACGTTTGGTTGTTCCTCTTTCTTAGCTATTGTGGAAAGAACAGCATTAAATGTGGCTGTGCAAGTATCTCTGTAGTAGGGTGAGTATGTTGGGTACACGCTAAGGAATGGTATGACTGGATCGTATGAAAGAATTGTTTTTAATTTTTAAAGAATTCTTCACACTGATATCCACAGAGGTTGCATTCATTTGAAATTAGACCGGAAGTAGATTAGGGTTTCCCTTTCCCTCCATCCACACCAGCATTTGGTGTCATTTATTCTCCTAATCTTAGCCATTCTGACTGGGGTTGGATGATATCTTAAACTGGTTTTGATTTGCATTTTCCTAATTACTAAGGATGTTTAACAAATTTGAAGGTGTTTCTAATCCATTGTAACTTCTTTTGAAAGCTCTCTGTTGACATGCATAATCCATTTTAAAATTGGTCATTTGTTTCCTTGCCTCATTTTTTTGAGATCTTTGTATATTGTGGCTATTAATTCTCTGTCAGATGAGTAGGTGGTGAAGATATTCTCCCATTTTGTAGGCTTCCTCTTCACTCTTTTGACTAACGAGTTGAGGTTATTAACACTCAGAGTTATTATTGAGAGATGTGAATTGAGGTCTGTCATTTCATTTCCTGTGAATGTTTTTAGTCTTATTTTGTATTTATGTATTCTCTACCTTCACTTTTTCTTTTTGCTTCCTCTTGCATATGGTCATTTCTTTCCTCAGTCCTCAGTGGGCTGACCCAGCCGTAAGCCTAATAAGCATCAATACTGGTTCAACAAATTATCGCTATTGGTGCAGTAGTGGCACGATTATATTGTGGGTAATCAACAGCTGTCTAATTGGAATTAAGGCCTCTTGATAGAAGGGAATTTATGTGTGGTGCTGTAAGTATAGCCAAATACATGTGGCTGGAGGTGCCATCAATCCTACATAAAAACCTACATTTGCCACATTTCTAGACCAACATAATTTCTTACTGTATTCTAAAAATTCATCCTCATATTACAGGCAAATGTACCATTCACCACTCATCAAAGGAGCTTCTTTTCGAAAGAGATGGAGACAAATACTGGGTTCCAGAATTGGTCAAGCTCATAGAATAGGTGTCTGTGAGATGCTTAACCCTAATTCAAACATCTTCAATGCAACCTCTACACATACGATGACTGCAACTCTTGCCTCTTGCTACAGAAATTTCCTCATACATCATCATCTGGTGATTAATATAGAAACTCATAATTGGCCAATGTGCAGGGAACAAGCAGCCACAGAGTTTTTAATCCCTGAATAGGACTTCTATTTCAAACTTTCACCTCCCAAATCTACGGGATCGTTGCAGTGAATAATTAAAAAAAAATGAATCAAGAAACAAATCATACAAAGAGTACTTACTATAAACACAGAAAACAAATTTTTGTTATTACTGTGTTTTTCAGTTCTAGGCATAGAATCCAGGACCTTGTGCACACTAGACAAGCAACTCTTTCTCTCAAACCAGCTACAGTTCTCATTATATTTTATGTATATGTCATTTAGTGAACTCACTGACACCTTTACGGGTGCCATATCTTGTCACATGCTGCTAAGTTTCCTAGAGTAAATGTAAATGCGCCTATGGAAAGAGTCCTGAAAAAAATCCAACTTTTTTATTTTTTTAAGTTCAATCCTTTAGTCTCTGATAGAAAATTTAGCCTTGTTCAAAATTTAAAACCACCAGTGAAAAATAAGTGTCATACGAAATTTAAAACAACCAGTGGAAAATAAAAATGCCATGTATTCAAGAAAAATTGAATATAGCCAGAAGTAGGGATCAAATATTGTTGCTTGGTAAAGCTCCCAGAGATCCAGCTGAGAATCAAATTGAAATACCAACCTGCATCTTCAGAATTCTCGAATAACTTACTGTTCTGAATAACAGAAAAAGTTGAAGAGTATGTTTATCAAGGCAGTTCTCTCAGACAGAATGATTTATTCTGCTTAACTGCCTGCAAGTCTCGTCAGGAGGTCTCCTAACAGATACACCACTTATTAGAATCACCAGGAGATCTTGTTAACATATAAATTTCTGTTTATTTAGAGACATCTCTTTTGGGTGGAAGCCAGCAGGTTCTGCAGTTCTAACAAGTTCCATAGGGATTATGTTACAGCTAATCCTAAAACACACTTAAAACAAGTATGTCTGTAGCTTTACAAACTAAAGAAGATGCCAAAAAAATCACTGAAAATACACAATTGAATTATTTTATTTCTAAATGACTTGCTATTTTAAGGGTCAGGAATTTAAAGTTCAAATATTTCAGGATTAAAAAATACCACAATCAGGTGTTATTGATCATATTTATTGTAATATTTATACTCCTTCAAGTTATAATAGACACTCACTAGTAATCACTAGTAATTAAACATTTCCTTGGAGAAGTACAAGTTTATGATTCTCTGAGCCTTAAGTCATCATGTTTTTATCAGCCAATCACTATATGATTTGTGTTGCATAAGTATGTGTGTGTTTGTGTTCCCCTTTATGTTGAACAAAGGAATAAAACTAAACAAAACAAAAAACTGAGAACAGTTAAATTTCACAGTTTTTTTCTCAGCAAGATAAACACCTACAACAAGGCAGCTCCCCATAATGCTAATTATTCAGAATGGCACAATTTGCAGGATGGTGAGAAACACTTAAAACTGGGAAACAGAAAGCTCTCTAATTGGTATAGTTTAGATCCTATATTAAGTAAGATTTTACATATTGCTGGGATTGTCTGGAAATACACCTGCTTGCTGGCTGATGCACACCTGCATGATTACTAGGGTGGCTTTAGTTTAGTATATCCTGTGGCCACTGTTGTCCAATTCAATGTTTAAATGTTTTCATTTTTAAATTAACATATAATGTGTTATATATCATTAGGACATTGTAACATAGTGAGGCTCCCTGGTTGTCTTCCTGTCTATCTCCCTCTCACACTGCATTCCCTGTAGCTACCTCCAATTCTCTTTCTCTTTCATTCCCCATGTGTCTATTTCCCTACTTTATCTTTCCTATATAACCCTCTCTTAGTCTCTTTCTTATAATTTTGTATTTATCCATACTTAAACCTGCTTGTATACATACATTGGTACATTACAGACTGGGAGCCACATATGAGGCAGAACACATGTTTCTTATTTTTCTGAGTTTGTGTCACCTCACTTAATATTGTAATTTCCAGGTCCACCATTCTTGACAATTTAACGGTTTCAGTTTTTCATAGCTGAATATTCCAATGGATACATGCACCACATTTTCTTTTTTTATATTTAGAATAATTTTATTGATCATGCTATTAGATATTATGGTGGCTTGAATGATAATGTCCCCCATAGTCTCCAAGTATTCAAACATTTTGTCCCTAGTTGGTGGCGCTATTTTGGGAGGCCTTAGAAGGTCTTAGAAGCATCCTCTGCCATGCTGGAGGAAGTATGTCATGGGAGCCGGCTTAGAGAGTTCTTAAGCCTTGCAGGAAACTCTGCTTCCTGTGCTTGCTTGATGATATGAGCGTTTAGTTTCTGCTCCTACTCAGGCTGCCTCTGCCACCATGCCTCCCCTCCATAATGGCCTCTTACCCCTTTGGAAGCATAAACTAAATAAACTCTTCCTCTTGTAAGTTCCCTTGGTTATAGCATTTCTATCATGGTGACAGAAAGGTGACTAATAAAGATACTAATATTTTTCTCTAATATTTTGCTATCATAAACATCTATACTTGTTCTTTTAAAAAAAATTTTATTACTTAAAAAATTATTCCAGAGTAGCAGCGGCGCCAGGTCCTGTGTGCAGTGCTCCCCAATGCACAGTTTCTCCAATGGCAGCAGTTCCCGCCACAGCACCAGGAGTCCGGTTCGTGTCTGCAGAGGTCTTTCTCTTCTCTCACGCACCGCTTCAGGAAATCGGCCTGAAGCGACTGAATCCGCGGTGGAGACAGAAAAGGAACAGTTCAGTAAACTCTTTATTGGTGGCTTGAGCTTTGAAACCACAGAGGAAAGTTTGAGAAACTACTACCAGCAATGGGGAAAGCGCACAGACTGTGTGGTTATAGGGGATCCTGCAAGCAAAAGATCAAGAGGATTTGGTTTTATAACTTTCTCATCAATGACAGAGGTGGATGCTGCCCTGGCTGCAAGGCCTCGGTCAATTGATGGGAGAGTAGTTGGGCCAAAACGTGCTGTAGCAAGAGAGGAGTCCAAAACCCAGAGCCCATGTGACTGTGAAGAAGCTGTTTGTTGGTGGAATTAAAGAAGAAACTGAAGAACATCACCTTAGAGATTACTTTGAAGATTATGAAAAAAATTGATACCATTGAAATAATTACCGATAGGCAGTCTGGAAAGAAAAGAGGTGTTGGCTTTGTTACTTTTGATGATCATGATCCTGTGGATAAAATAGAATTGCAAAAATATCACACCATCAATGGTCATAATGCAGAAGTAAGAAAGACCTTGTCTAGACAAGAAATGCAGGAAATCCAAAGTTCCAGGAGAGGAAGAGGAGGGAACTTTGGTTTGGAGATTCTCGTGGTGGCAGTGGAAATTTGGATCAGGACCAGGAAGCAACTTTAAGGGGGGTTCTGATGACTATGGAAGTGGACATGGATTTGGAGATGGCTATAATGGGTATGGTGGAAAACCTGGAGGTGGCAGTTTTGGTGGTAGCCCTTGTTATGGAGGAGGAAGAGGAGGATATGATGGTGGAGGACCTGGATATGGCAACCAAGGTAGGGGCTACAGAGGTGGTTATGACAACTATGGAGGAGAAAATTATGGAAGTAAAAATTACAATGATTTTGGAAATTATAACCAACAACCTTCTAACTAAGGTCCAATGAAGAGTGGAAACTTTGGTGGTAGCATGAACATGGTGGGGGGGATCACATGGTGGATGGAACTATGGTCCTGGAGGCAGTGGAGGAACTAGGGGCTATGGTAGGAGGAGCTGATACTGAGCTTCTTCCTACTTACCATGGGCTTCACTGTATAAATAGGAGAGGATGAGAGCCCAGAGGTAACAGAACAGCTTCAGGTTATTGAAATAACAATGTTAAGGAAACTCTTATCTCAGTCATGCATAAATATGCAGTGATATGGCAGAAGACACTGGAGCAGATGTAGAGCGCCATTTTGTGAATGGATTGGATTATTTAATAACATTACATTACTGTGGAGGAAGGATTGTAAAAAAATGCCTTTGAGACAGTTTCCTAGCTTTTTAATTGTTTCTTTCTAGTGGTCCTTGTAAGAGTGTAGAAGCATTCTTTCTTTGATAACGTTAAATTTGTAAGTTTCAGATGACATGTGAAACCCTTTTTAAGATTTTTCAGTTAGAAATATTGAAGAATACTCAGGCTGAAATGAAGAAGGAAGTGAAACACTCAATAAGCCAATTAGAAATGACAGGAGAAAGCTTCACAAATAGGATGAACGAAATGGAAAAACAGAGTATCAAGACTGGAAGATAAAGTGGATGAACTAGACCACTCAAGCAAAGATTATGAAAAATTTAAGAAAACACAAGAATGGAAAATGCAAGAATTGTGTGACACCATAAAAAAACCCAAACTTACTAATCATAGGCATACAGGAAGGAGAGGAATCTCAAGATTATGGTATGGACCAGATCTTCAACAGGATTATAGAAGAAAATTTCCCAAAATTAAAGAAAGACATGCCCATACAAATACAAGAAGCATACAGAACACCAAATAAACAGGACCAGAAAAGAAACTTTCCATGGCACATCATAGTAAAAACATTAAACATACAGAACAAAGAGACAATACTGAAAGCCGCAAAAGAAAAACAATAAGTCACATATAAAGGAAAACACATCAGGATTACAACTGACTTTTCAGTGTAAACTATGAAAGCCAGAAGAATCTTGACCAAAGGATTCCCAGTTCTAAATGACCACAGATGCCAACCCAGATTACTTTACCCAGCTAAAATGTCTATTTTAGTCGAAGGGGAAAGAAAAATCTTCCATGACATGAATAGACTGAAAGAATCATGTCCACAAAAACAACCCTTCAAAGAGTTCTTGAAGCAATACAAAGAGCTGAAGAAAGGAACAACTATACCCAAAAGGTTATAGAAAAAAACTTAATGAAGGTATAACTGTGGAAACACACAGTTACATCAAGAATGCAAACTGAAATCAAAACAACAGGAATCGATACACATCTTTAACTAATAACTTCAAATATCAATGAACCCATCTTTTTGTTGTCTGCAAGAAACTCATCTCAATTTTAAGGACAGACACTATCTCAAAGTGAAAGGATGGAAAAAAATATACCAAGGAAATGGCACTAAGAAAAAAGAAGGTGTAGCAATTCTAATAGCTGAGAAAATAGACTTTAAACTAAAACTAATCAAAAGAGGTAAATAGGACAACTTCACTTTGATTAAACCAAGAAGATATTACAATCATGAATATGTATTCACCAAACTCTGGTGCACCCAACTTCATACAAACAGTACTACAGGACTTTAAGACCCAGATTAATCCCAACTCATTAATAGTAGGGGACTTTAATACCCCACTGTCTCCATGAGATAGGTCAACAGGACAGAGTGTTAACAAAGAGACATCTGAATTGAACAATACCACATATCAAATGGATCTTGCAGTCCTACCGAGTATTCCATCCAAGCACCAAAGGACATACTTTCTATTCAGCACCCCATGGAACCTTCTCCAAAATTGATCATATACGGGGGCACAAAACAAACCTCAACAAATACAAAGAGATTGAAATAATTCCATGCATTCTATCTGACCACAATGCAATAAAGCTTACAATCAACACCAGAAGAAGCCCTAGTCACCACATGAACATACAGAGATTAAACAACACACTCATGAATGATGAATGGGTCAAAAGAGTAATTAAGAAAGAAATAAAAGTATTCCTGGAACTAAATGAAAAGGACAGTAAAACACAACAAAACCTCTGGGACATGTTGAAAGCAGTCTTTTGAGGGAAGTTTATGGCTCTAAGTGCCTACATCAAAAAATCAGAAGGAACACAAATAAATGATTTAATATTGCAACTCAAAACATTTGAAAAGCAACAACAAATGAAACCAAAACCCAGTAGACAAGAAGTAATAACAAAAATCAGAACAGAAATTAATGAAATAGAATCAAAGTAAACAATACAAAGAATCAATGAATTCAAGAGCTGGTTCTTTGAAAAGATAAACAAGATTGATACATCGCTAGGCCAGTTAACCAAAAGAAAGAGCACCTCCAAATCAACAAAATAAGAGATGAAAAGGGAAACATCACAACAGACAAGAAAAAGCTCCATAACATTATAAGGGAACACTTTAAAAACCTATATGCTACTAAATTTCAAAATCTAAAAGAAATGGACGGGTATCTAAAAGCATGGGAACCACCAAAACTAAACCAAGACTAGATTAACAGCTTAAACATACCCATAACACATAAGGAAACTGAAACAATAATACAAACCCTGCCAACTAAAAAAGCCCAGGACAAGATGGATTTACAGCAGAATTCTACCAGGCATTTAAAGAAGATCTACATCCAATACTGCTTAAATTATTCAAAATGATAGAAATAGAGGGAAAACTCCGAAATTCTGTCTATGTAGCCAGCATCAATCTAACACCCAAACCGGGTATGGACACAACCAAAAAAGAAAACTATAGACCCATATCCTTAATGAACATAGATGCAAAAATTCTCAGTAAAATACTTGCAAATGGCATACAGATACACATCAAAAAGATCATTCACCATGATCAAGTAGGTTTATCCCAGAGATGCAGGGCTGGATTGTCACAGGTCAGTGACCACAATTCAAGCCTGAGGGGCTTGGGGGCCCCGAGGTATAGGTGCAGAAGAAATCAGGATGAGAGAGGCCTTTGACAAAATTCAACATGCATTTATGTCCAAAGTCCTAGAGAGAACTGGACTGGAGGGAACATACCTCAACATAATTAAAGCCATATATAACAAACACACAGCCAACATCATTCTAAATGGAGAAAAACTGGAAGCATTCCCATTGAAATCAGGAACCAGACAAGGCTGTCCACTATCTCCATTCCTCTTTAACACAGTGCTTGAACTCTTGCAAGAGCGATAAGACAAGAGAAGGAAATTAAAGGAGTGATAATTGGAAAAGAAGAGATCTAATTATCCCTTTTTGCAGATGATATGATAGTATATCTAAGAGATGCCCAAAATTCTACCAGAAAACTCCTAGAAATTATTAACACATTCAGTAAAGTGGCAGGTTACAAAATTAACCTACAAAAGTCTGGTTCCTGAT
>NW_008348083.1:925647-940834 GCF_000622305.1 Nannospalax galili
AAAATAAACAAGAAAATCAATGATTGAATAAAAAGATGGGCTATAGACCCGAACAGAGTTCTCAAATGAAGAAACAAAAATGACTAAGAAGACTGACAAAGTACTCAAGATCCTTAGTGATTATATAAATGCAGAGAAAAACCACTTTAAGATTCCATGTTACCCCAACCAAACCTGGCTAAGATCAAGAGAATGAAAGACTCCAAATACTAGAGAGGATGTGGAGAAAGAGGAAGACTCATTCACTGCTCATGGGACTGTAAGCTTGTTCAACCCCTATGGAAAGCAGTATCCAGAACTCTTAAAAAACTACAAATGAACCTACCATTTGACCCAGTTATACCACTCTTTGGTATATACCCAAGGAACTCATCCTATTGCAGAGACATTTGTACATCTATGTTTGCTGCTGCCCTTTTCACAATAGTTAAGAGATGGAAATAACCTAAGTGTCCCTCCACTGATGAGTGGATGATGAAAATGTGGTTTATTTATATGATGGAGTTTTACTCAGCAGTAAAGAAAGATGAAATCATGAAATTTGCAGGTGAATGGATGGAACTAGAAACTATTATACTATGTGAAGTAACAGACTCAGGAAAAACAAAAACAAAAACAAAACGATGTTTGTTCTCCCTCACATGTGGATCCTAGTACCAGATCCTGATGAGTGACTATGTATCCAAACATAACTACAGGATCCAGGATAATGAAAAGGAACCAGGGAGGCTAATGAAAAGAAAGAAACTGAAAGAAGAACAGTAGGAAACAGGCAGTAATAACGGGGATATGGATAAAAATGAGGTTATTTTAAGGGGAGAGGGGAGGGAAAGTGTCTCCCAAACTGCCTGTTTCTCCCAATGTGCAGGGCCTGCTGTGGAGAACTGACTGAGGAGGGGTTTTTTTTCTCTGCCATCATGGGATGGAAGCCAGGAACCGCCAGGAAGGCGCAGCAGTAGGCATGGAGAAAAAGATGGCCCCAGCGACTCACCCACCTGGAAGCGAGAGGATGCAAGAGGGGGCATTTACCGACCTGGGGTGAGACTGTGGTTGCAAGATGCTTGGGCAAAAGTTAAAGAAGACTATAGTGGGCTGCGGGAGCAGTTTGGATTGGTGGGCTTGAGCCAGGGCGCAAGAGTCCTTGTCTCTTTGCAAGTTCCCCATTTACCCCCTCCCTACCCAAGGGTATAAACCATAATAAATTCACATAAAATATAATATATGGTTTATCTGATCACGCAAGAGACCCCGAGAGAACTCTGGCTAGAAAACTGGTGAAGTTCAGTCCAGATAAACGAACCACAGCCTTGGGGATGTGGACTTGGGGAAGCAGTGCTGTGCCTGCTGCCTCTGTGGCAGGTAAGCTGAGCTCTGATTTCCAAATCCAGGAGCAGCTACCAGGAACCCAGGGGAGAATGCAATTAAACCCCATATGCTTAATGGGGTTAGTGATAGTCACATGGGTTATACAATGGATTATAAAATCTGTAACTAAAAAGAGCCCAGCCAGCAGAAGTGTGTGCCACAGCTATGTTTTAAATGTGGGGGTATGTTGTGGGTATGTGAAGATTTGTTAAAAGTTATCCAGAGGCTAGAAAATCTTTTATTGGCTCTGGACCTAGAGAGGGGGCAGGCCATTTTGCATAATAAAAGATGTGCCCCAGACAGAGGAAACTAAAAAGGCTAGGCAGGTCCTGTCAGACCCAGTTGCAGAGCTTGAGAGAGAGAAAAAAAGCGGGATACTTTGACTGGTGTAAGGTCCAAGGACTCTGAGGAAAAGACCACTATCTAACAGTAAAAAAGAAAATGACCTAAAACTAAAAGTAGCTAAGGCTACCCCTCAGAATCAACCCTTGATACAAAAGGGAAAAAAAAGCTGAGCTGTAGCTAGAAAATATTCCATACTAAAATTGTTAAAACTAGGAAAAACTTACAAGCAAGCAATCAGCCACGTGTCTTGTGAGAGTGTGGGACATGGGAGCAAATGACATCAGTCTAAATCCTTCAGAAGCTTCACATTTGAGTTATATAACCACCCATCCGTCCTTGCAATATAGGCTGTTCAACCTAGGCCAATGCAGGGGGAGAAGTCCTTAATGGGATGGCTGGTTGAAAGAATTAAAGACACATGGTCATCACCAAGGGAGACTAACATGATTAGCAGGGGCTGGATGACTATAAAGTAGGGGCAGGCTTTACTGAGAGAATAGGTATGAGAAAAGCAATATATAATGTCCAGTTCACTGGGCCAGATAAGACTGTGTTCACCAGAGATATGAAGGAAAGCTTAATTCAACTGAGACCTTGAGAATGGTGTGGGTTTTACTGGTTTTACTAAGCCTTTTAATAGGACAGGATCTTTGTAAAGTGAGAGAGGCTTAGGCAAATATAAATGATTCTGACCAGCATGTAAAACATGTATGTAAAATAACAGAACAACCTATAAGAGATATAAAAAGGACCAGACTAAAGAAAAGGTCCACTTGGGTTACTCGAAGACAAATGTGGCAAGACTTATGTCAAGCCCAAATTCCCAGAGAAAAAATTGATAAAAAAACAAATTCGGTACTAAGGCATTTCTGGAAGGCTTTAAAACCAGAAGGACAGTTTACAAAAGACATTCAAAGGATAAAAACTGTCCCAGGGGTGGTGAAGATCCCCAAGAATTAAATAAGATGCATTTTTGTTCTGATAAATGCTATACTAGGAGTGGAAGCAGGTTTTCCCACCAAGTTCTCCCCCAGCAACCTGGTGTGGTCAATGGGAAGATGACAGATATGGCTACAGTCAGGAGGCAGACCCAGGGCCTGCCTGACTCAGGGAATCAACAAGTTCAGTGGGGACATGAGAAACACCCTGCCTCCTTAGCCCAGTGCAGGGTCAGGCAACTGGAGCCAACACCTGTAAGTGTATCAAAAATAAAAGAATACAAAGAGACTCCATGTAAAATCCCCCAAGTGTGAAATGACTCCAAAGGAATAACTAAAGATGATAAAGAGCTAACCAAATTAATGCCTCGTACCCATGCTATGGTACCTAACAAAGATCTATGGAGAATACAGTTAATATGAATGGACAACACCTTTCCATGCTGTGTGAGACCTTGTATATGATTGATTTAATATATAATGTTAACCTTCCTTCAAGTGTTTTACAGATGTGAAACCCATTTGAAAGATATCTGAAGAAGCAAAGGCCAGCTATAGCTGTAAGGTTCTTGGGAGTTTTATGGTTGGGCAAGAAAGGCAGAGACTCCCAAACTATACAACTGTTAAGAAAATCTACAGTACCAGGGGTGGGTTGCCCCCCTATGAGCTGTTAGTCAGAGAGATCCTAGAGGTCCTCAGATTCACCAAGGCTATTGCCATTAATGTCAGCTGTACACTAGAAAGGTTGGTAAGGCCATGTTGCTGAAGACACTGCACGTTGTGAGCATGGGAGAAGAAGAGGAGATGGAGCTGAGACTAAGACCCCCCCCCACACACACAAAACCCCATGCCACTGGATGGATGACGTTCATATTGCCAAAAGGCACTGTGCAGATGGCTGGGAAAGAAAGGATCCCCTATGATTCTACTCAGCAATGGACCCCACATGCTGCACACTATGGACATGCCAAGCAATGCCTGCAATTGGAATAATGGCTCAACCAACATACGTACAACTGACAAATTTCTAATTGGATAAGGTCCATTCCTAGGGGTGGTACACATACCTGGTGCTGTAGACCAGGCCAACACCTTGTGTCAAGAAAGGCTACAGTCCCTAATAGGGAAGCCATCACAAGTATACTGTTAAATGAATATAGTACACCTACTGGAATATCTTCTAGACATTTGTATTTACATTCATGTTTGTTTAAATGTGTGTACTTCTTTCCTTTTGTCTTTATAGTAGAAGAAACACCACTGAGATAGATCAATAGCCACAGCTTAAAGACAAATAATGAGGAGGTCCAAGAAGTCTCTATCTCACCATGACACAAGAGAGATCGCCCTACACCTGTCACCCCCTCCCAAGCTCAGGGACCTTAGTGGAAGATTGGCAGGATGATTATAAAAGCAGAAGAAAGGGGTGGAGTGTCTCCCAAACTGCCTGTTTCCTTCAAGGGGTGGGGCCTGCTGCAGAGAATTGACTGGTGAGGGGGTTTTTCTGTGCCATCTTGGAACAGAACCTGCGAGCTGCCAGGATCGCATGGCAGTGACAGGCATGGAGAGAAAGATGACCCTGGCATCTCACCCGCATGGACGCGAGAGGGGGTGAGACTGTGGGCCCAAGATGCATAGGCGAAAGTTAATGGAGACTATGTGTGGGCTGTAGGAGTGGTCTCGATTGGTGGGCTCTGAGCTGCGGGTGGCTCAGAGAGAAGCCAAGAGTGCTTGTCTCTTTTTAAGTTTCCCAATTTACCCCCTTCCCTACCCAAGAGCATAAACCATAATAAATTCACATAAAATATATTATTATATGGTTTGTCTGATTGCACAAGGGACCCCAAGAGAACTCTGGCAACAGAAGGTTACACAAGGAACCTAGGGGATAAAGGGTAAGATGGAGCTCAAGAGAGGTGGGACCATAGGAAAAGAGGATTAGTAAGGGAGAAATGGGAAAAATGGCACCTTAAATGGGAAAACCATGGTGGAAGGGTTAGTCAAGGCAAGAGATAAATAACACTTAGCTAGGTTTTAACAAACCAGAGAGAACCATATTAGTCTAACAACCTACTGACAAATTACACATACAACTAGATCAAAGAATATAAAATATGTCTAGGCAAGGTTTACCTGAGAACGTTTTGTCTTTGCCTAAGCTTTATCTACATAGCACAAGGTAATTAAAAGTACCAGACTGGTGGAACTAACCTTCTTGGATGTTTAATAGCAATACTTTGAGGTGTATACTAATTTGGTCAGAGGCACATAAAGGACAGTTTTTGCTCCTTGCCCTCCTAGATCGACTAAGTTCCAGGGATCTATGAGCATCTCTCAAAATGTCCTGTAACTGTGGTGAGTCACCTGTTCACTTGATCAAGGAAGCTGTGGAGACCCCACCAGATGGGCTTGAACCAGTGTCCAGTCTACAAAGAGGAGGGTCAACACAGAGGAATCATATCCGCCATGCTTCCAAGTGAAGCCAGCCATGGTTGAGTAGGACCTTTGAGTTATCTTCACATAGATGGAATTGATAAAAGAAAGGAGCCAGGGGCTCCTCCCAAGCCCATGTGACCCCAGAGGAACAGATCCTCAACCGACTTTAAGAGTAAAAATAAATTGGTTTATCTGGGCCAATTGTAGGGTCTTAAACACCCAAAAGGAAAGTATAACCAAAGACCAAAGGGGTCAATATAATGTTTTAAGAGTCCATATGTATTGCTGAAGGCTACATAACAAGCAACAATGCCAGACAGGCGATACCTTCTTTTGAGTTGTTGGCCAGGGTGGCCAAAGGGACTCCTAGATAGTAACCCAGCATAGAACTGGGAAAATGAACAGCAGACCTCAATCTTATCTAAGGGAATATTGACAACTGATTGCTGCTAGATGAAGAAGAGCTGACCTTCCTAAAACAAGGAACTCTAGATAGGCTGAGTAGATTCAGCGGACGGAGAAGCACTGGGGAATGGATGGGGGTGCCAAAAACACAGTGGACAGTAACAGGGATGACAGAGTATATGGGCTCCAATGGTTGGGCTATGGGAGGGTGCCATTTGGCAAGTGTGTATATAGATGAATAAGATTGTTTGGCATGTTCAGTATGATATACACCAAAAAAATCAACAAATTTTAAAAAATGAATTATATTTGAGGAGGAAGCATAAAAATTTACTTCATGTTAATTAGTAGAGGCAAAAAACATTAACATTGAAATCTTTCTGATGACTTTATATCCATACTCAGGTGCCAAGGATCCAGGTGTAACCAACTGTGACTAGTAATAATCAGATACATAGAGATTAGAGACATATGTGCAAACTCTAAGCGTTATTAGCATTAAAAATGAGTCTTTCTGTAGGAAACAGCATATTTTAAAATGAAATGGAGAGCTTTTTTAAAGGTTAAAAACTCATTCAATTTTATGCCTCAGAGATGGCTCAGTGGTTAAGAGCACTGACTGCTCTTTCAGAGGACCTGGGTTCAGTTCTCAGCACCCACATGGTGACTATGAACCGTCCTTGACTCCAGTTCCAGGAGAATCTGAAGGCCTCTTCTGACCCCTGTGGCATTGCACGACACGGGTGCACTTACATACATGCAGGCAATACACTCACACATAAAATAAAAATTTTTTAAAAATTAAAAAACTCATTCAATTCTATGTCTTATAGGGTTTATATTGAGTACAATATTGTATAACTGTATTACTTCAACTGTGAATCTAAAAATTTGCAGTCATTTTTGAAAGGGATTTATTCTTCCCCTGGAAATTGTTACTGAATATGTTAAAGCTGCAATGAAATGCTTCTTCTATCATGAAGTTATTAAATAAAAAAATTTTAATTTATTCCAAAGAAAAGCAATTTTAACACATTTTTCCAGAAATAACTTGAAGCAGGTTACATAAAACTATATAGAGAATGAAGTTTAAGGGGGGAAATAGGAATAAGAAATCAAAGACTAAATGATTTGGCAACATGAGGTCAAGTTTGGTTGAATAATGACGGTTTCTGTTAGCTCTGTTCTTTTATTTATTTATTTTTTAAATCCTAATGAGTTTATTGGGCTTGCTAACAGAGCATAGGGTGGGGGTTCATTTACAGAAGAGTAGACACCCCCCCATTTACAGCTGCACTGGAAAGTCCACACTCAAATATAGACCCTGTGACTTCCTGACAGCTGCACAAAATGGCAAGAGAGGTGCCTCATGGCATTCTTGGCTTATATATCCTTAGCCCATGCCCCACATGCAGCTAAGTTTGCCTCATCAGGTGGGAGGGGTAATTGACTCCTCCACTAACTCCTTGACAAGCATGGGAAGGAGTGTGACCATAGCTTGCTGGCACAACAGTTGGAGGACATTTCCATTTAATACTCTACCCCTTCCTCCAGCTCTTACATTCTTTCCACAAACTTCTTCTGCAAATGTCCCTGAACCTTTGAGGTGGTGATATGTATGGGGTGATTATATTCCCATTGTGGAAAAGCACTGAACTTTTGGGTCTCTGCATCATCTGTTTTCCACGGCCCATTTCAGTGGGACTCCATCTATTATAAGGATTTGGTGCTAGGATCCACAAATGAGGGAGAACACATGTCTTGTTTTTCTAAAGTCTCTCTTAATTCACTGAGTATAAAAGTTTCTAGAGCCATACGTTTACCTGCAAATTTCATTATTTTATCTTTCTTTACTGCAGAGTAGTACTCAACTGTGTAAATGTACCACATTTTCATTAACCACTGGTCAGTTGGGGGGCATTTAGGTATATTCCATCTCTTAGCTATTGTGAAAAGAGCAGCAACAAACATGGTTGTTCAAGTGTCTATGCAATAGGATAATTCCTTTGGGTATATGCCAAGGAGTGGTATAACTGGGTCATATGGTAGGTTCATTTTTAGATTTTTTAGAGTTCTCCACACTGCTTTCCATAAAGGCTGCACGAGTTTGCAATCCCACCAGCAGTGAATGAGTGGTCACTTCTTCCACATCCTCACCAGCATTTGGTATCATTTGTTCTCTTAATCTTAGCCAGTCTGACTGGGGTAAGGTGAAATCTTAAGGTGGTTTAAATTTACATTTCCCTAATTACTAATGATGTTGAACAGTTTTTAAGATGTTTCTTACCCATCTTTATTTCTTACATTGAGAACTCTATTTAGATCTTTAAGCCCATCTTTTAATTGGGTCATTTGTTTTCTTGGCTCTTTGTTTTTTGAGTTCTTTATATGTTCTGAATGTTAAACTTCTGTCAGGTGTGTCACTGGGGAAGATTTTTTCCCATTATGAGGGTTTTCTCTTCACTTTCTTGCTTTTTTTCATTTGCTGTACAGAAGCTTTTTGGTTAAATGAGATCCCACTTGATTGTTGACCTTAATTTCTGAGCAACTGGTGTCTGATTTAGAAAGTCTTTTCCTACACCTATATCATGTAGGTTACTGCCAATGTTTTCTTCTAATAGTTTAAGAGTTTTGAGCTTCACTTTAAGGTCTTTGATCCATTTCGGGCTGAATTTTGTGCAAGATGAAAGATAAGGATCTAGTTTCATTCTTTTACAGATTAAGATTTAGGTGGTAAAAACAAGCACCATTTGTTGAAGATGCTGTCTTTCCTCCAAGGGTGTTCTTGGCACCTTTATCAAATATAAGGAGACTGAAATTGTGTGTACATAGGTTTGGGTCTTCAATGGTGTTCCATTGATCTATGTGTCTATTTTTATGCTGGTACCGTGCTGTTTTTATGACTATAGCGTTGTAGTATAATTTGAGATCTGGTATAGTAATCCATCAACTTTGCTTTTTGTGCTCAGAGTTGCTTTGGCTATCCGGGGTCTTTTGTGCTTCCATACAAATTTAAGTATTTTTTAAATATAATTCTGGGAAGTATGTCATGGAGATTTTGATTAACAGTGCATTGAATCTATATATTGTTTTTGGTAGGATTACCATTTTCACAATACTAATTCTTCCAATCCATGAGCAAGAGAGGCCTTTCTATATTTTGGTGTCATCTTCAATCTCTTTCTTGAAAGATTTAAAATTTTCATTGTAGAGACCTTGATATCTTTGGTCAGGTTTATTCCAAGATTTTTTTTCTGGCTATTGTGAATGGGAGGTTTTCCCTGTACTCTTTTTCCAATTGCTTGCTATTGGTTTATAGAAAGGCTGCTGATTTTTGTACATTAATTTTGTAAGCTGCCACTTTAATGAAAGTATTAAACAGTTCTAGAAGTTTTCTGGAGAATTTTGGGATCTCTTAGATATAGTATCATATCATTTGGAAAAAGGGATAATTTGATTTCTTCTTTCCCAATTAGTACTCCTTTAATTTCCATCACTTGTCTTATTGCTCCAGCAAGAGTTTCAAGCAGTATATTGTAAAGGAGTAGAGATAGTGGACATCCTTGTCTGGTTACTGATTTTAGTGGGAATGCTTCCATTTTTTTCCATTTAGAATGATATTGGCTATGGGTTTGTTGTATATAGCTTTAATTATATTGAGGTATGCTCCCCCCAGATCAATTCCCTATGGAGCGTTTATCATGAATGCGTACTGAATTTTGTCAAAAGTCATTTCTGCATCTATTGAGATGACCATGTGTTTTTTTTGTCATTTGAGTCCATTTATTTGATTGATGACGTTTATTGATATGCATATATTGAAACATCCCTGCATCTCTGGAATAAAGCCTACTTGATAATGGAGAATGATATTTCTGATGTACATCTGTATGTAGTTTGCAAGTGTTTTGTTGAGAAATTTTGCATCTATATTCATTAAGGATATGGGTCAATAGTTTTCTTTTTTAGTTATATCTTCACCTGTTTTTGATATTAGAGTGATGCTGGCTTCCTAGAAGGAATTTGGGAGCTCTCCTTCTGTTTCTTTCCTTTTGAATAATTTAAGTAATATTGGTTGGAGATCTTTAAATGTCTGGTAGAATTCTGCTGTAAATCCATCTGGACCCGAGCTTTTTTTAGGTGGGAGGTTTTGTATTACTGTTTCGATTTCCTTATATGTTGTGGGTCTGTTTAAATTGTTGATCTCTTCTTCGTTTAACTTTGGTGGTTCTCATGATTTTAGATATCTGTTCATTTCTTTTAGGTTTTCAAATTAATAGAGTATAGGTTTTTAAAGTATTCCCTTATAATGTTCTGGGTCTTTGGGTATCTGTTGTGATGTTTCCCCTTTCACCTCTGATTTTGTTTATTTAGATTTGCTCTTCCTTTGTTTTGTTTAACTGGACTAAGGGTCTGTCTATTTTGCTTAGCTTTTCAAAGAAGCAGGTCTTAGATTTGTTGATTCTTTGTGTTGTTTGCTTCTATTTCATTAATTTCTGCTCTGATTTTTGTTATTTCTTCTCTTCTGATGGGTTTGGGTTTCATTTGTTCTTACCTTTCCATAGTCTTAAGTTGCAATGTCAAGTCATTTATTTGTGCTCTTTCTGATTTTTTAATGTAGGCATTTAGAGCAATAAAGTCCCCCTTAGGACTGCTTTTAAAGCGTCCCAGAGGTTTTGTTGTGTTGTATTGTTCTTTTCATGGATTCCAGGAATACTTTTATTTCTTTCTTAATTTTTCCTTTGACCCACTCAACATTCAGGTGTGTGTGTTTAATCTCCATGAGTTGTGTATTGACTAGGGCTTCTTCCAGTGTTGATTTTGAGCCTTATTGCATTGTGGTCTGATAAAATGCATGGAATTATTTCAAAATTTTTGTATTTGTTGAGGTTTGTTTTTTGCCCAAGAATGTGGTCAGTTTTAGAGAAATTTCCATGGGTTGCTGAATAGAAATTCTGTTCTTTGGTGCTTGGGTTAAATATTCAGTAGATGTCTGTTAGGTCCATTTGATGTTTGGTATTATGTAGTTCAGACGTCTCTGTTTAGTCTTTGTCCAGTTGACCTGTCTAATGGAGAGAGTGGGGTATTTAAGTCCCCTACTATTACTGAGTTAGGTTAATCTGTGTCTTAAAGTTCTATAGTACTGTATTTATGAAGTTGGGTGCACTAGAGTTTGGTGCGTATATGTTCATGATTGTAATACCTTCTTGGTTAATTGTTCCTTTGATCAGAATGAAGTGACCCTCTTTACCCCTTCAGATTAATTTTAGTTTGAGGTCTATTTTGTCAGATATTAGAAGTGCAACACCTACTTGTTTCTTAGTGCAATTTGCTTGAAATATTCTTTTCCATCTGTTGCCCGAGTTCTCTCGGGTGTCTTTTACACTATCAGACATACCATATAACATATTTTTACGTGAATTTATTATGGTTTATGCCCTTGGGAGGGGAGGAGTGACTTACAAAGAGACAAGCACTCAGTGCCCAGCTCTGCACTGCAGTTCAGAGCCCACCATTCCAGATCGGGAGCCCACCACTCCAGATCGCTCCTGTGGCCTGCCCATAGTTACTGCTAGAGTTCACCCATGCCTCATGGGCCTGCAGCCTCACCCCAGATCGGTAAATACCAGGCTGTTCATTCTCACATGCCCAGGCTCCCATACAAGATGGCACAGAAAGCCCCTCCTCCTGTGGCTAGCTCTTCAGTGCCAATTCTCCTCAGCAGGCCCTGCCTCTCAGAGGAAGCAGGCTATTCTGGACACACCATCCTTTCACCTTAAGGTAGTGCCTTGAAGGTGAGATGGGTTTCTTGTGGACAGAAAATAGATGGATTTTGTTTCTTAATCTATTCAGGTAGCCTGTGTGTTTTGACTGGGGAGTTCAGTCCATTGATATTTATGGTTATAATTGAAAAATGTGCACTGGTCACCATCATTTTGATTACAGTTTGTATTCTTTGTCTAATTTTGTATTTCTACAATGATACCTTCATTTAGTTTCTGTTGCCCCTGGGGTATAGTTGTTCCTTTCTCTATTCTTTGTATTGCTTCAAATACTCTTGAAGTACCAGTTTTATGGACAAGTATTCCTTCAGCATATTCATGTCATAGAAAATTTTTCTTTCCCCTTCAACTGTAATAGACTTTTTTTTCTGGGTAAAGTATTCTTGGTTGGCATTTATGGTCCTTTAGAACTGGAAATACCTTGGCCCAGGCTCTTCTTGCTTTCATAGTTTGCATTGATAAGTCAGCTGTAATTCTGATGGGTTTTCCTTTATATATCATTTGTTTGTCTTTTGAAGCTTTCAGTATTCTCTCTTTGTTCTGTACATTTAATATTTTTACTATGATATACTGTGTGGAGTTTATTTTCTGGTACTGTATATTTGGTGTTCTATGTGCTTCTTGTATTTGTATGGGAATGTCATTCCTTAATTTTGGGAAGTTCTCGTCTACAATCCTGCTTAAGATCTGATCAATAAAATCTGTTTAAGATCTGAAAGTCTTCTCCTTCCTCTATGCCTATAATACATAGATTTTTGTCTTTACATGGTGTCCCACATCTCCTGCCATATTCTATTCCTTTTTTAAAAGAAATAAATTCATAATCTTTGCTTGAGTGGTCCAATTCTTCAACTTTATCCTCCAGTGTTGATATTCTATTTTCCATTTCATTCATTCTAGCAGTAAGGGATGAAGCTTTCTCCTGTTGTTTCAAGTTGGCTTACTGAGGTTTTCACTTCTTCATTTCAGCCCTAGTTTTCTTCAGTGTTTCTATTTCTTTGGTGAATTCATCCAGAAGTTTATCTCTATCTTTTAGTTCTTTGATTTGTTTGTTTGTATATTCTTTAAATTTGTTGAATACCTTGATCATGTTGTTATGGAGTTTGAAAGCACCTGGAAAAGACTACCAGACGCAATTCAAATTTTAATTGGTCAAAAAAATTTTTAATCATTATTTTTTTAATTTTTAATAACTACATGATTAGAAGAAGCATTTCACTACAGATTTAACACATTCAGTAACACACTCCAGAGCAAGAGTACATCTCTTTCACAAGTGGCTGTAAGTTTCTAGGTTCACAGTTGAATTAAAACGGTTATACAATATTGAACTCAGTATAAGCCCTGTAAGACATAAAATTGAGTGAGTCTTTAACCCTTAAAAAAGATCTCCATTTCAGTTTAGAATATATTGTTCCTTGGAGGAAGAATCATTGTTTTTGCTACTAACACTGAGATGTTGGCTCATGCATCACTAATCTGTATGTGTCTGATTATTACTAATCATAATCAGTTGCACTTGATCCATGGCGCCTATGTATGTCAATAAAGTCGTCAGGTAGATTTCAAGGGTAATGTTTATCACCTCTACTAATTAGCATCATGTAAATTTCCATGCATCCACTTCAAATATAACACATTTTTTAAAATTTGTTGATTTGTGTGTGTGTGTGTATCACACAGAACATCCTAAATCATCTTATTCAACTATACACCCACTTCCCAGATGGCACCATCCCATAGCTTCCCTTCCTCCACTAGAGCCCTTATACTCTGACATCCCTACTGCTTTCTGCTGTGTTGGCACCGCAGCCATTCCCCACTACTTGCCCTTCTGGTGAATCTAGTCAGCCTATCTAGAGGTCTTTGTTTTAGGAGTGTGAGCTGTTCCTCCTCTAGCAGCAATCAGTTGTCAATACTCCTTTAGATAAGACTAGGGTCAGCTGTGCATTTTCCCAGTTCTATGCTGGGTTACTATTTAGGAGTCCCTTTGCTCACTCTGGGAAACAACTCAAAAGAAGATATCGCCTATCTGGCATTGTTGCTTGTTATGTAGCCTTTAGCTATGCATATAGACTCAAGAAATTATATTGACTCCTTTAACCTTTGGTTATACTTTCCTTTTGGATGTTTAAGGCCATAGAGTTGGCCCAGATAAACCGATTTATTTTTACTCTTAAGGTCGTTTGAGGATCTCTTCCTCAGGGGTCACAGGAGCTTTGGAGGAGCCCTGCCTCCTTTCTTTTACCAGCTCCACCTATGTGAAGTTAAGTCAAAGGCCCTGTTCGACCATGGTTGGCTTTGCTTTGAAGAATGGAGGAAGTGATTCCTCTTTGTTGACCCTCCTCTTTGTAGACCGGACACTGGTTCAAGCCCATCTGGTGGGATCTCCTCAGCCTCCTAGATCAAGAGGACAGGTAACCAACCACAATTAAAGAACATTTTGAGAGATGCTTATAGTCCCCTGGAACTAGTCGACCTAGGAGGGCAAGGAGCAAAAACTGTCCTTTATGTCCCTCTGACCAAATTAGTATAGGCCTCAAAGTATGTCTGTTAAACATCCAAGAAAGTTAGTCCCACCAGTCTGGTACTTTGAATTACTGTGTGTCATGTAGTTAAATCTTGGGCAAAAACCAATTGTTCTCAGATAAACCTTATCTACACATATATTTCTTGATCTGCTATGTGTAATTTCTCAGTAGGTTGGAAGAGTAATATGGTTCCCTGTGGTTTTCAAAACTAGCTAGGCATTATTTATCTCTCCCATTGTCTCACCCCTCCACCATAGTTTTCCCACTTAAGGGGCCCCATTTCCCCCCTTTCTCCCTTAATAATACCCTTCTCCTATGGTCCTACTTCTCTTGAGCTCCTTCTTTCCCCTTATCCCCTAGGTTCCTTGTCTACCTTTCCCTCCCGACTCCCTTAAACTAACCCAATTTTTGTCCATATCTCCCTTATTAAGGCCTGTTTCCTATTGTTCTTATCTTTCAGGTTCTTTCTTTTCCTTTACCTCCCTGTTTCCTTTCCATTATCCAGTTCCTATAGTTATGTCTGGATACATACTCATCAGGGTTTGGTTCTAGGATCCACATAGAAGGGAGAACATATGTCGTGGGGTTTTTTTTTTTCTGAGTCAGTGTTACTTTAGTGTAACCGTTTCTAGTTCCATCCATTTACCTGCAAATTTCACGATTTCATCTTTCTTTATTGCTGAGTAAGACTCCGTCATATAAATGAACCACATTTTCATTATGCACTTGTCAACTGAGGGACACTTAGGTTATTTCCATCTCTTAGCTATTGTGAAAAGAGCAGCAACAAACATGGATGTAGAAGCATCTCTGCAAAAGGATGAGTTCTTTGGGTATATGCCAAGGAGTGCTATACCTGGGTCAAATGGTAGGTTCATTTGTAGTTTTTTTAAAGAGTTCTCCACACTGCTTTCCATAGGGGTTGAACAAGTTTGCAGCCCCACCAGTGGATGAGTGTTCCCCTTTCCCCACATCCTTTCCAACATTTGGTATCATTTGTTTTCATGATCTTAGCCAGACTGGGGTAAGGTGAAATCTTAAAGTGGTTTTAATTTGCATTTCCCTAATTATTAGAGGTGTTGAACATCTTTTAGATATTTCATAGACATCTTTACTTCTTCTTTTGAGAACTCTCTGTTCAGCTCCTTAGCCCATCTTTTAATTGGGTTGCTTCTTCTCTTGATTCTCTGTTTTTTGAGTTCGTTATATACTCTGGATACTAAACCTCTGTCGGATGTGTTGCTGGTAAAGATTTTCTCCCATTCTGTGGGTTTTCTCTTCACTTCCCTGGTTGCCTCCTTCTCCTTTGACATACTGAAGCTTTTTAGTTTAATGAGGTCCCATTTGTTAATTCTTGCCCTTGTTTCCTGAGCAATTGATATCC
>NW_008348083.1:940857-941325 GCF_000622305.1 Nannospalax galili
GGTGAAAGATAGGGGTTTAGTTTCATTCTTCTACAGTTGGAGATCCAGTTTTGCCAGCACCATTTGCTGAACGTGCCGTCTTTCCTCCAGTGAATATTCTTGGCCCCTTTGTCAAATATCAGGTGGCTGAAATTGTATTTACTCATATTTTGGTCTTCAGTTTAGTTCCATTGATCTATGGGTCTATTTTTGTGCCAGTAGCAATGTGTTTTTATGACTATAGCTCTGTAATACAGCTCAAAATCTGGTATAGTAATCCCCCCGATATGGCTCTTAGTGCTCAGGGTTGTTTTGGCACTCTGAGGTCTTTTGTGCTTCCATATGAATCTTAGGATTTTTTTTTCCAATTCTGTAAAAAAGGTCATGGGGATTTTGATTGGCATTGCATTGAATCTATAAATGACTTTGGTAGGATGGTCATTTTCACAATGTTAATTCTTCCAATCCATGAGCATGGGAGGTCCTTCC
>NW_008348083.1:941423-941726 GCF_000622305.1 Nannospalax galili
ATGTTTTTGCAGCTATAGTGAAGGGGAGTGTTTCCATGTGCTCTTTGGTTGCTTGTTATTGGTATATAGAAAGGCTACAGACTTTGGTAGGTTAATTTTGTAACGTGCCACTTTACTGAATGTGTTAATAATTTCTAGGAGTTTTCTGGTGGAATTTTTGGCGTCCCTTATATATATTATCATATCTTCTGCAAAAAGGGGAAATTTGAGCTCTTTTTTTCCAATTACTACTCCTTTAATTTCCTTCTCTTGTCTTATTGCTCTTGCAAGAGTTTCAAGCACTATGTTAAAGAGAAGTGGGGA
>NW_008348083.1:941739-964785 GCF_000622305.1 Nannospalax galili
TGGACAGCCTTGTCTGGTTCCTGATTTCAATGGGAATGCTTCCAGTTTTTCTCCATTTAGAATGATGTTGGCTCTGAGGTTGTTATATATGGCTTTAATTATGTTGAGGTATGTTCCCTCCAGTCCAATTTCTCTAGGACTTTGAACATAAATGCATGTTGAATTTTGTCAAAGGCCTACTCTGCATCTATTGAGATGACCGTGTGGTTCTTGTCTTTGAGCCCATTTATATGACTTCTGATTTTTATTGACTTATGTAAATTGAAACATCCCTGCATCTCTGGGATAAAGCTGACTTAATCATTGTGGATGATCTTTTTGATGTGTGCCTGTATACAGTTTGCAAGTATCTTGTTGAGTATTTTTGCAACTATGTTCATTAAGGATATGGGTCTATAGTTTTCTTTCTTGGTTGTATCTTTATGTGGCATTGGTATTAGAGTGATGCTGGCTTCATAAATGGAAGGTGGAAGTTCTCCCTCCATTTTTATCTTTTTGAATAAATTAAGGAGTATTGGATGTAGATCTTCTTTAAATGTCTGATAGAATTCAGCTTTAAATCCGTCTGGTCCTGGGCTTTTTTTTAGTCTTCAGGTTTTGTATTACTTTTTCAAATTCTTTTTGTGTTATGGGTCTGTTTAAGCTGTTATTTCTTCTTGGTTTAGTTTTGGTGGTTCCCATGCCTTTAGATATCCATCCATTTCTTTTAGGTTTTCAAATTTAGTAGCATATAAGTTTTTAAAGTATTCTCTTACAATGTTATGTATCTTTCTGGTGTCTGTTGTGATGTTTCCCCTTTCATCTCTGATTTTGTTGATTTGGAGGTGCTCTTTCTTTCTTTTGATTAACTGGGCTAGCAGTCTGTCAATCTTGTTTATCTTTTCAAAGAACCAGCTCTTGGAATTGTTGATTTTTTGTGTTGTTTTCTTTGTTTCAATTTCATTAATTTCTTCCCTGATTTTTGTTATTTCTTCTTGTCTGCTGAGTTTGAGTTTCGTTTGCTGTTGCTTTTCAAGTGTGTTGAGTTGCAACGTTAATTCGTTTATTTGTGTTCTTTCTGATTTTTTATGTAGGCTCTTAGAGCTATAAACTTCCCTCTAAGGACTGCATTCAGCATGTCCCAGAGGTTTTGTTGTGTTGTATTGTCATTTTCATTTAGTTCCAGGAACACTTTTATTTCTTTCTTAGTTTCTCTTTTGACCCATTCATCATTCAGGAGTGTGTTGTTTAATCTTCATGTGTTCATGTGGTAATTAGGGCTTCTTCCAGTGTTGATTGTAAGCTTTATTGCACTGTGGTCTGATAGAATGCATGGAATTAATTCAATCTTTTTTAATTTTCAACCTAATTTAATTTGTTGAGGTTTGTTTTGTGCCCCAGTTTATGGTCGATTTTGGAGAAGTTTCAATGGGGTGCTGAATACAAAGTATGTCCTTTGGTGCTTTGGTGGAATACTCTGTAAATGTCTGTTAAGTCCATTTGATATATGATATTGTTTAATTCAGATGTCTCTCTGTTAACTCTCTGCCCTGTTGACTTATCTAATGGAGACGTGGGGTACTGAAGTCCCCTACTATTAATGAGTTGGGATTATTCTGGGTCTTAAAGTCCTGTAGTACTGTTTTTATGAAATTGGGTGCACCAGAATTTGGTGAATATATGTCCATGACTGCAATATCTTCTTGGTCCATTGTTCCTTTGATCAGAATGAAGTGACCATCTTTATTTCAGAATGAAGTGGCCCTCTTTATCTCTTCTTATTGGTTTTAGTTTAAAATCTATTTTGTCAGATATTAGAATTGATACACTTGCTTTTTTCTTAGTACCATTTTCTTGGTATATTTTTTTCCATCCTTTTCACTTTGAGATAGTGTCTGTCCTTGAAAGTGAGATGGGTTTCTTACAGACAACAAAAAGATGGGTTTTGTTTCTTAATCCATTCACCTAGTCTGTGTCTTTTGACTAGGAAGTTCAGTCCATTAATATTTAAAGTTATTAATGAAAGATGCGTATTGAATCCTGTCATTTTTATTTCTGTTCACATTCTTGATATAGCTGTACTTTTCCACAGTTGTACCTCGAACACAGTTTTACCTTCATTGAATTTCTTTCTGCAACTCCATGGGTATAGTCATTCCTTCAGTTCTTTTTATTGCTTCCAGAACTCTCTGAAGGGCTGGTTTTGTGGACATGAATTCCTTCAGCATATTTATGTCATGGAAGATTCTTCTTTCCTCTTCGACTATAATAGACATTTTGGCTGGGTATAATAGTCTTGGTTGGCATCTGTGGTCATTTAAACCTGGGAATACTTTGATCCAGGCTCTTCTGGCTTTCACAGTTTGCACTGAAAAGTCAGATGTAATCCTAATGGGTTTTCCTTTATATGTGACTTGTTGTTTCTCTTTTACAGCTTTCAGTATTGTCTCTTTGTTTTTTACATTTAGTGTTTTTACTATGATGTGCCATGGAGAGTTTCTTTTCTGGTCCTGTCTATTTGGTGTTCTATATGCTTCTTGTATTTGTAGTGGGCATGTCTTTCTTTAAGATTGGGAAATTTTCTTCCACAATTCTGTTGAAGATCTGGTCCATGCCACTGTCTTGGGATTCTTGTCCTTCCTGTATGCCTATGATTCATAAGTTTGGTCTTTTTATGGTGTCACACAATTCCTGCATATTCTATTCTTTTGATTTCTTAATTTTTTCATAATCTTTGCTTGAGTGGTTTAGTTCATCCTCTTTATCTTCCAGTCTTGATACTCTGTTTTACATTTCATTCATCGTATTGGTGAGGCTTTCTCCTGTCTTGTCTAATTGGCTTACTGTTTCACTTCCTTCTTCATTTCAGCCTGAGTAGTTGCAGGTGGTCCTCCCTCTCTTCGCGGGTCATTGGCCACTGGCCCACGAGGGCAGGGAGAGCAGAAGCAGCGAACGGGGCCAGGACGGCCAGTGAGCGCTGACGGAAGACAGCCCTTCTGGGGAGACTGGTCCCAGGCACAGTGAAACAGCAGTGATACAGCTCCAGACAGTGAAACAGCTCCATTTATTAATGGGAGAACTAGAGAATTTATAGTGTGGAGGCAGTAGCAAAAGCCTCAGTTGATAGGTGCTCATAGTATGCTTTATTTACATGTGGCAGTGGGCTCCTATCTTCCAGACTATCAGGCAATGCCTGATTATCATATAGAAAAAACCTGGGGGTAGTTTTTACTCCAGGTAACTATGCCAAAGGTCATGTTTTTAGATAAGGTCAGGCATCCGTGCTTGGTGGCACTTTCCAGGTGAGCCAGGAAGAGAGCAGGAGGTCCCCTGCTGAAAAAGGGGAGTTCTTCCATTTGGCACCGAGCCCCTCAGGGCTACCCGGACATGGAGAAACTACAACCCTAACAGCAGGTTTTCCCAACAAGCAGTCTTCCATATTTCTAACTATTTTCTGAATTCATTCAGAAGTTTATCCCTATCTTCCTTCAGTTCTTTTATTTCTTTGTGTGTCCTTTACATTCACTGAATTCTTTTATCTTGTTTATAATTGTTATTTTGAGTTCCATGCCCTGCATTATCTCTAAGGGCTCCAGAGGCCTATTAGTATTTGGTGGCCATATGGTCTTTTGGTTTTTCATGTTGTTTTTTCTCTGTGATTTTGAAATGTGAATTTCTTTTGTAGTTTCTGATTCTTGTGTGAGATTCAAGCCTTCAAGTTTAGGTCTGCTTCTTTTTGTGAACTTTGTGTGTCTTTGTGGTTTACTTTTTGGGCATGAAAGGCTGGTTCCTCTAAGCTTCCAGTTCTCTCTTTTGATTTTATATTGGAGTGGCCAGATTGCTTTTGTCTTCAGGAGTTCCCACCGAGGCCCAAGTCAGATGAGGATCAGATGCTCTCAGGCTTTTCCTTAAGGTCTGGATCTCTCCAGCATAGATTTTGGCCTCAGGAATTTGTGGGTTGGAGTGGCCTGGGAGCTGGGCCCAGGAAAGATGCTGGTCTAGGGCAGCTGGTGGCCATGCCACCCAGTAATTTAAAGGAAGATGGGGGCAGGAGGCAGCCCCAAGTGCCCCTGGGGACTGCACTGAGGAGCTGGGCTTGTGTGGATGCAAAAGACCAGGAAGAGGAAAGGTCAGCCCCAGCATCCAGGAAAGAGGTTGGTGGGTTGTGCTGACCCAGGGAGGCAGAGGGAGGTGAGCGTAGGGCCTGGCCCAGAGCGACCCTGGGTACCCAAGAAGGAAGTGAGTTGCTCTGGATGCACAGTATCAGGAAGCAGTGGTGGTTCCCCAGGTGTCTGGGGTGCAAGACAAGGAATGGTACAGGACCCAGGCTAGGAGAAGAGACCTGCGAGGGAGATGGGAGGGTAAGTGAGGCTGGACAAATCAAGGCACAGAGGGCAAGATAGACTTACCTGGGAAAGAGAGGCCTGAGGGTTGGAGAAAGTCCTGTGGGTCCTGCAGTCCCAGGGAAGCAGAGGGAGGTGAGGGCCGGGCCAGGCCCAGAAGAAGTGCTCCTGGGGCCCTGAAAAGGAACTGAGTTGCTCTGGATGCACAGGATCAGGAAGCAGTGGTGGTTCCTCAGGTGTCTGGGGCACCAAGACAAGTAATGGGACAGGACCCAGGCTAGGAGGAGAGACCGGCGAGGACCATGGGAGGGTGAGTGAGGCTGTGTGAGTCAAGGCAAGGAAGGCAAGATAGACTTACCCCAGAGAGAGAGACCTGCGAATTGGAGAGAGCTAGTTGGCCAAATTTATTAGGCCTATAGCCATCCATGGTCCCCTAGTCAGATTCAGGACACAAGGCCCCGAGGGGGGGGGGTGAAACTAGTTTATAAAGGCAAAAACCACAAATACCACAAAAATTTCATCACATATGAATAATGCCAGGTGGTCCTGTGTAGGGTCATTGTTATTTTTATATAGGATTCTTGACTAGGCAAGAAGCACAGCTGCAGACTCTGGGAGAGGACCAAGGTCAGCTACTCCAAATAAAATGCTCTTCTAAGGGAAAGCAACAAAGTTCAGACCTGACCGTGAAGCTGGCCATTTTTCTAGCTTTTGAATTTTAAATTGGTTGCTTCATACAAAATGAAGAAAATGAAGCTACTTTAGTTATTACTATTTGGGGACCCCATTTGGGGGCATTGCAATGTTTATGATTGCTATTTTAAAGTCTCTGTCCTGGGTTAGCTTTAGGGGGTTCTCCTTGCAGAACTCTTCTACAGGACTGGTGGAGTTTGGTGGAAACATGCTGTTTTGGTTTCCCCTATTGTTATTTTTCTCTTGTGATTTTGGTATGTGGATTTCTTTTGTTGTTTTTGATTCTGATTTGAAATTCAAGCCTTCTTTTTTGAGTAGAAATCTGCTTCTGTTTGTGTTCTTGGTGTGCCTTTGTTGTTTTCTTATTGGGTATGTAAAGCTGGTTGGTCTAGGATTCAGTTTCTCTCAAATTTTATTTTGGAGGCAACTGATGGCTTCAGATCAGCTACTCAGGATCTCCCACAAAGGCCCAATTCAGGCTCCAGACAGGTACAGTCAGGCTTCCTTCTAGCTTTGGACCCCTACTAGCAGGTACTCAGAGCACAATTTGGGAAGTTCACTAAGTGGAGGCCTGATTTTGGCACTCTCAGGCTGTCTGCTGCATTCTCAGGCCCTACCCCAGGTGAAGGCCATATCAGGCACTCTCAGGCTGTCTCCTAAGTTTCCAGCCCTACAGTAGGGTAGGTATACCCCTGGGGCAGTGGGAGGGGCCTCACATAATCCCAGTTAGGGGGTTAGGTATGGTGTGATTTGGGAATGATTTGGGGATGCTCACCACTATGTGGAGGCTAGATCCAGGCACTCTTGGGCAGTCTGCTGAGATCTCAGTCCATTCACCCAGAGGAGGCCAGATTAGGCACTCCCAGGCTGTCTGCTGAGTTCTCAACCCCTACCCCAAGTGGAGACCAGATGAGGCACTCTGAGGCTGTCTCCAGAGTCCTCAGCCCCTATACCAGGTAGAGGCCAGATCAGGCACTCTCAGGTCCTCTGCTAAGGTCCCTGCCCTACAGTAGGGTAGGTATAATCCTGGGGCTGTGGGAAGGGCCTCATGTAATCTCAGCTAGGGGGTTGGGTATGTCACTTTTTGGTGAAGATTTGGGGGAAGCTCACCACCAAATCTGGAGGTTGAATCCAGGTGTTCTCAGGCAGTCTGCTGGTGTATGAATCCCTACACCAGTCGGTGGCCAGATCAGGCTGTCTGCTGAGTTCTCCCATGCACCACATTTTCATTATTCATTTGTCTGTTGCTGGACATCTAGGCTGGTTGGATATGGAGTCTTTTTACTATATGCTCAGAAGTGGTATAGATAGTTCTAGAGTATGACTATTTTTAGTTTTAAAAGGAAACTTATTACTGAGTTCCAAAATGCCTGTACTAATTTGAAACCCTACTGGAAATATATAAGGGTCTGTATTTCCCTATATACTATCCAACATTTCTTGTCAAATTACTTTTTAATGATTAATTTTAATTTTTTGAGAACTTCACAATGAGTATTCTGTATTATTACTTCCATCCTTCTCTATCTTCTTCTAACTCCTCCCATATTCCTCCCAGCTCCCAATACCTCAATACGTCAATATTCTGATATCTTTTTAATTATTTTCTGCAATTGTCTTGATTTCATTTTCCTTTATGGCTGTATAAAATTCTATTGTGTATTTTTAATGTGTTTATCCATTCACCTGTTGGACATCTAGGCTACTATAATTTCCTAGCTATTTTGAATAGTGAAATGATATATATGGGTTTGCAACTATCTCATTGGGGTTGAAAAGGGGGCTTGTTTCTTTTGTGTACACATCCAGGAGTGATATAGCTGCAACATATATTCCTATTTTTATGTTTTATAGTAACATCTGCTGTGATATTTATAATGATTGCATAAATTTATACTTACATCAGCAGGGAATAGGATTTATTTCTCCATGTTTATGATTTGCTTTCTTGATGTCAGCCACCCTACTTGAATGATAAATAATCTCAAACTCCTTTTATTTTGCATTTTCCCTGAGAATAAGAATGTAAAACTCCTTTACTTAATTGTTTGAGAATTTATTTATTTATTTGTTTGTTTGTCTGTTTGTTTGTTTGTTTTGAGACAGGGCCTCCCTGTAGTTCCTTGTGGCCAGGAACTCCCAGCCTGGTCTCCATCTCATAAAGATCTGCCCGTTTCTGCCTCCCAAGTGCTGGGATTTAAGGCATGTGCCACTATGCTCCACTTCGTTTGAGAACTTAATACATGTATTCAGTGAGGTTGGGTCAAACACCCCATTTCTTGCTCCTCCAGTTCTTCCACTTTCCTCTCTACTGCTTTTTTTGTCTAGTTTCATATGCACTTGTTAAGAATCTGTCAAAGTAATTTAGTTCTGCTTGTATGTGCATATCTGTTTGTATGTGTAGTACCATCTACTGCAGCACGGGTCACTTTTTAGTGGCTACATCCCTTAAGAAAGCTAAATCTCCCTTCCCTAGTGACCATCAATTACCAATAGTTCTTCAACTAAGGTTTGAATTTCACAAGTCTATTCCCCATCCATACAGGTATTTTGATTGACTTGAACTTGTGTCTTCTGCTTGCAGTCACAGCTACTAGAGTTCATACAGAACGTGTATGTCCAGGAAATACTGCTTCTCTACAGATGTCCACTAATTTTGGCTCCACAATGCTTCTGTAGCTTCTATGTAATCCCTGTGACTTATCAGAAGAAGTGGTATATTTGTCATATTTCAATAGGGCACTCCATATAGTTTTTTAATGTATATTTTAATTGAATTTCTGTGCATTTAATAAAATACATTTTAATTATATTTATACTTTCTTATTTGCACACCCTCATAGCCCACTAATAAAATTCCATGCATTCTATTGTATATGTTAAGTACCACTGGGTCATTTTTAAGTACACAGATGTCTCTCAGGGTGAGTTAATTCACTGGAGCATATTTAGACTATCTAGTGTCACTCCTTTAAAGATCAACTATCCCTCACCTCAGCTGACAATATTTCTTCAGTTAAGGTTGGGACCTCCTATACATTTCCCCAATACTATGCTGGGTCTTGTCTGATTGAGGTTGCATGGATATTTTGCATGCTGTCACCATTGCTGTAAGTTCATATTAGCAAGTTCCTGGGTGCTTATGAGACTATTTTCTTATGGTCATGTGCCACCTATGGCTATTCCAACCTTTCCTTCCCCTCTTCCACAATGGTCCCTAAGTCCTGGGTGGATGAAGTTTAATGTAGATGCCCTGCCTAAGAACACACAATCTGAAGTCCCTTATTCTCTACATTTTGACCAGTTGTAGCCTTCTGTGGTCATTGCCCTCTGTTGAATGGTGAGGCTCAGATGTATTTGTAGTCTCTCTATGCCCTGTTCCACTATGTTCCATGAGCCTTGGGTGTAGAGGAGCCATTGTATATGTATAACTTAGGACTGGGAATCTCACAGACACTTATTTCTGTGTGGCCAGTTGTAGAATTTTGTAATAGTCTTAATTAGTTACAAAAAGAAATTTTGATGAGTGGTATCTGGTATATTTGTCTGTAAAAGTAAGGATACATAGAGTAAGAAATAAAGATTGTCTAGGAATGTGGCAGACATGGGATTTTCTCTAGGCTCTATGACCTCTCCAGCTATGTGTAGTTGGCTATGCTTACAGTGCCACATGTGAGTTCCCTCCCACTTAAGTCCAAACAGGTATCTGTTAATTACCCCCAAGATAAAAATGTCACTATTGTGCCAATATAGTTTTCTGTGCTGGTCATTATTGTTACTAGGATTTAAAGCTGAAGTTGGACCATTGATTGATTTTCTCCCTTAGTAGCTTGCATAGAATCCTCCAAAACTATGCAGGGAAGAGGCTTCTATGTCAATTCCAGCTCCATTGCTTCAAGTCCTACTTTTCTGAGTTTGTGTTACTTCACTTAGCATAACAGTTTCTAGTTCCGTCCATTTACCTGAAAATTTTACGATATTGCCCTTCTTTACCATTGAGTAGGTACTACATTTCCATTATCTATTCATCGGTTGAGAGACATTTAGATTGCTTGCATTTCTTAACTATTGTGAAAATAGCAACAAAACACATGGATGTACAAGTATCTTTGAAGTAGGATGAGTGCTTTGGGTATATGTCAAGGAGTAATATACCTGGAGCATCTTGGCTCATCTCTAGTCTCTAGCACTGTTCCAAGACTCAGGCCTTCCTTGCTTGCTACCAGGGGCCAGCACATTCTGTTCCAATCTCTTCTCCTTGGACCAGTCCCTCTGAGGCTGCATGAAAGTGCCTGACTTGCCTGCAGTCCACTTGGGTGAGTTTCCCAAATCCAACCATGCCTATCTCCCTGTTTTGAGACCATCTATATCCCTTTCCACTGATCCAGGGTTCAGGCCTTCCCTTCTGTCTAGTAGGGGCCAGCACATTCTGTTTCCATGCCCTCTCCTTGGGCCTTGGCCCTATCCTTCTGAGGCTGCCAAAGAGCATCTACTTATCAGGCCTACTTCACCCTCTTGGGGTACTCCTGAGTAGCCTTCCTGGATCCATCTTGTCCTTCCAATATAAAATCAAAAGAGAAAACCTGAAGCCCAAAGTAACTGATTTTTGTACCTGGTCAGGAAGCAACCAAGCTACATCAACAATACAAAGAATCAAATGCCAACTCAACAAAGACTGTCTTGAGTTTCATATCAGACATATAAACAAAGAATAAATACACAAACCCAACCACAATGAAAAAAAATATATCCTTACTGAACCCAACCAGTACTATAGAAGTGTTCTACAATGAGAACTACCTAGAGTAACCCTAAGACACAGAATTTAAAAGAACAGTTATAAACTAAGTCAAAGAATTCAATGAATTTAAAGAACACATGGCCTTTTATTCTGTACATGCTGACAAGTTGTGGGCCTCTGTAATAATTGCTATCTACTGTAAAAAGAAGCTTATCTTATGAGAGTGAGAATGTTAAGTATGTGAATATTAAACCCTGAGCAATTACTGGATATTTGTCTTTTTTTTTCAAAATTACCCAGTTCTGTTCATTAGTTCATTTACTTCCTGTTATTTATTTCTGCTTTGGTAGTCAGGTTTTGCATTACTTCTTGATGCATTTTGTTTCTGTTGTTGTTTTAACTTGGCAAGGGAAATTTTACTTTGGCAAAAGGGTGCCTTGCACGGTCATTCAGATTCAAGAAGCATGCATAAACCCTGGAAGCTTGATGTACTTTTATCCTTACTGCAAGAATACTGTGTCTTTTCCCTTTCGCTGGGGCCCAACTGCACAGTTTTCAAGGTTGTATACTTTTAAAAGAATTGGTGAAAAGGAAGGAGGAAGAGCTCCACTGTCCCAGGTCATCAAGTTCACGAATGCTTCTTGAACAAAAGACTTACAGGGTGTGGTGGGATATAACAATTAGAATTCCTTGTCATAAACCAAGTTTTCAGGGTTTGAAAAAAAGACTAATGTTTCTTTCAACACTCTCCTCTTATTTTCTTAAATACTCTTTTCTTCAAATTCATAAAGAAGGTGTTGACTTTCTGTTTTATCTTGTAGTAAGAAGCTGCTATAGGAAGGGACATTTGTTTGGTAATAGCTGACTCAGAAAGCCTCTGAGTTAGGACCTTAACACATGGTATAATAACAGATCAGGGCATCTATCATGATTACCAAGGAGGCTAGCATGCAGACCATAAGGCATCTTCATTTTCCAAATCATTTTTTCCAGGAGATCAGAGAGTTCCCAAATTTTTAGTTCTCTTTGAAAGAGCATTTGGAGCTGTGCAATTGGGGATGATTGTACAACCTTATCTCATAGGGTTGCATAAACCCCTTCTTTTTCAGTTAAAATCATTTCACTTTCTAACTTGTTCTCCCAAGCCATTTTGCTAGTAGAGATCTAAATTGTGGAAGTCGGGGTACTTTTTAAAAATTAAGCCTTGTGTGAAATACAGCTGCAAGGGATTTTTATCATTATTCATACATTCCTTTCACTCTGTTATTAGTTTCTTCTGTGTTAGGGCTCAAGAATCAAGAATAATTCCCACAAAAAATTATACAAAAAGTTTATTCCCAAAAAATTATACCCAAAAAGATTACATAAAAAGTTTATTCAAGAATTTAAAGTTTAAAAAAAAGACAACAACCAAATGGTGGCTTGCTGGGAACAGACTTCATGAGGCAAAGATGGAGTCTGGCCTCGAACAGTAGTAGGCAGGAGCTTTGATTGGGGAATTCCACAGAAACCCACATGCACCAAGCTTCTTTTTAAAATAATTGGATGTCCCCATATCCTGTGTACGGGGGAAGTCTTGATTGGTAAGGGCTGTCTTCAGGGCATTGGAATGTGCTGACTAATATCTTTTAGAGTGAGAAGTTTTTGTTCATACCTTATAAGGTTTTTACATGTACAATATGCCTGAGCTTGTCTGGGCTTGTCTAAAGAAGCTAGCCAAAATGGAGTTAGAGCATTCTAGCTCTTCATTCCCCCCTAGAGTTATGGCAAGGGTTAAATCTTTAAGCCAAGCAAATTACAGAAGCAGAAAGAAGCAGTTAGCTCATTTAGGGCAGTGGAACCATTTCTATATTGTCATAAGGCTCGGGGGTGATAGGTAGAGAATTGGCGGGAGTGAGAATGCAGTACCATCAGTTGGACTGTCTGTATCCGTTCTCAGATGAATTTGAGCAAGGCATTAAGAATACAGGGGCCACAGGTGACTGCTAATAGGAGTAAGAGGAGAGGTCTGACTATTGCTGAGATCAAAGTTGTTAACCATGGGGACCAGTCAAATAGGGATTCGTACCAATTTTGTTGATTTAGTCATTCGTTTTCTCTTTCCTTAAGTCTTTTACGGACCTCAGCCAAAGACTGTTTTATAAATCCCGAGTGATTAACATAGAAACAGCACTGTTCCCCTAGGGTAATACAGAGTCCTCCTTTTTCTAGAAAAAGTGTGTAAGGTTACCTCAGCTAAAGAGGATAGAGAGTCTTCGAGGTGGCAGATAGATGTTTCTAATGATTGTATGTCTAAGTCTATGGCCTGTCTAAGAAGGTGATAATTTTTATCCTGGAGGACGAGCATTGAAGCCCCCATACCAGTTGCAGTAGTTACCCTGACCCCAAGTAAAGTAGACAAGACCAACTGCAGTGGTTCCTATGGCTCTACAAGGTCTAGACTCTTCTGAGACTCTGGTTTCCATTTCTATGTCTGTTCTATAATATAGATGGGGAACCAGATGAACTAGTACACAAATAAACCCATTCTGGTTTAAAATGGATGAGTGGAGGCGTGTAGTTAAGCCAGAGGTACAGGCCCACCAAGTGGAGTTGGGGAGCACCATATATGGGTTAGGTGTAGTAGCCCCTATCTCTTGAACAGAGTTACATAGATGTTGGTAAGAAGGGGGGACAATTTTATGTGAGTGAGTCACGCATAGCCCTTTTCCATACACTTGGGTGAAGGTAAGCCCCCTTCTCCCTGTAGGCAGGGGAATTCTACAGGCAGTGGGGTCGGAAGTGACAACAAAATTTCTTGAGAGAGCTAACCCATCATAAAAGGGAGGGCTCGGGTCCATGAAAAACCAACAACAGATAGTAAGGTTAGGGGAAGTATTATTTAAAGCAATGAAGGTAGCATTTAGGAGGTTCGTAAGCCCAGGGGATGGCTGCAAGGGCTCTTGAACCTGTTGGACCTCTGGGGGTGTGGATCTAGGTGTGGGCAAAGTAGCGGTTTTATCCGGCCAGACAATTTGGTTGGGAGCTGGCCTCTTGAAAGTTTTAAAAATAGTTAAGGCTGGTGTTGGTTGTCCTATAGGCTTTACCCCTCTCCGAGCCAGCCCCATCTGGGTCCCCAAGACTGGACCCACCTGAATACAGACTGAAAAAAGTATTCCTGGATCAGTCCCTGTGGTGTATAACCTGAGGCCCCAAGTTCTCCCATCAATCCATTTTTGTACGTTTTTAAGTTCCTTTCCTTTTGGGGTGAAGCAAAAGGAGATAGGGTTGCATCTAAAGGAGGAACAGGGTCCCTTGAATTGCCTTGATCTGGGGTTTTGCCAAAGGGTTAGGCCCTGGACTGCAGTTACCTGGATCAAGTCGGTAGTGACAGGGGAAGCCCAATTAATATATCCAGTAGACACACAGCTCCATGAAGCACAGAAATAGTCCCCTGACCCCCCACAGGTACTTCTTCAGTTACCATTGTCACCCAGGCAAACATAGAAGTGGTGCTCCTTCATCCTCTTTCAGCCAAGGGGAGACTGGCAAGCATAATTTACAGTGCCTGATGGGGTGTACGATTCCCAAGCTCCTTCAAGCAGGTCACAGAGGTCGAATGTAATCTTAGGGAACCAGGCACCTGGAGGTCCCAGGTGGAAGGAGATGTTCACTCTCTTTCCAGTGGATGTGCTACTAACTACCCAGGTGAGGTTTTGGAGTCCATGGGGGGAGTTAGCTAGGGCAGGCTCTATAAAGAAAAATAAAAAAGTAACAAGGGTTATGGTGTGGCAGAAATTTTTAGCTTGAGAGGATTGTCTTTTACCTGTGTGACCTTCCATCTCTTGTCGACTTGGTCTGACCAATCTTCTGAGGGAGGCTTTAGATGTGAGTGATGTATCCAGGTCCAGACACTGGTCACCTTAACCGCAGTGAGCATGGTGAGGATCACGATGTGTGGCCCCTTCCATCGAGGTCCGAGGGTTTCCTTGTTGTGCCATCTCACCCAAACAAGGTCTCCTGGCTTGAATCCATGAGGTTGGGCTGGTGGCAGTTCATAGATGTGCCTCAGCAAGGGGAAAACGTTGTCTTGTGCGATCTGTAAGGCCTGTAGGGACTTAACAAATTGGGATTCAGACAAGTCAATTAGCACCCATCTGAAGGCAGCTTGGGAAGCAAAGAGGGTGGTCGGCCATACATGATTTCATAAGGTGTTAGGCCTTGAGTATATGGGGTATTTCTGACTCTGCATAGGGCAAAAGGTAGGAGTCCTGTCCAATCATCACCAGTTTCTAGGGTTAATTTGATCAAGGTCTCTTTAAGGGTCCAATTCATTCTCTCTACTTGCCCTGAGCTCTGGGGGTGGTATGCACAATGTAACTTCCCAATTAGTTCCCAGTGTTTTACTTAACTCTTGTGTTACCTTAGAGATGGAGGCTGGTCTATTGTCTGACCTGATCACAGAAGGGAGTCCATACCTTGGTATTAGTTCATGGATGATCTTTTTAACCACCATTGAGGCAGTTTCCCTCTTTGTGGGAAATGCTTTGACCCATCCTGAAAATGTATCTACAAAAACTAGGAGATATTTATAGCCATACCTGCCAGGTTTTACCTCGGTGAAGCCCACCTCCCAATGGACTCCAGGCACAGTGCCCCTCTCCCTTCTGGCTGGGGGCATGACTTTTCCTCTTGGATTAGTAACCTGGCAGGAGCGACATCTGGAAAGACAGCTCTCAGTCATTTTGGTTAGATCGAAGATGTGGTATGAAGTCAGGAGTTCCTGTAACTTTCTCTTTCCTATGTGAGTCCCTTCGTGAAGTTTATATATTAAGTCCTCTCCAGCTTGTGCAGTAGAATGAGCCTCCCATCAGAGGTGTATCTCCATCCATGCTTGATCTTGGTATTTTCCAGGGAAGTTAAATCCTGATCGTCCCGAGCTGAGTAGGAGGGCTCTTCTGGCAAGAGAAGTTCAGGCAGGATAACCAGCAGGTTCAAGGCTGTTAGGGCTGTTTCTCTGGCTGCTAGGTCCACTCTCCTGTTTCCCTGTGCCTCCAGTGAATTCCCTTTTTGGTGCCCCAGACAATGGATGATGGCCAGTCTCTTTGGTAACCATTTGGCCTCCAGGAGCTTTAAGATCTCTTGTTTATTTTTGATAGTCTTTCCTTCTGCTGTCAGAAGCCCCCTCTCCTTGTATATAGCCCCATGGACATGAGCCATAGCAAAAGTGTAACTGCTATCAGTGAAAATGTTAACAGTATGGTCTTTACTTAGCTTTAGGGCCTGAGTCAGGGCAATTATTTCAGCCCTCTGAGCAGAGGTCCCAACTGGTAGAGAGGAGGCCCACACTGTCCGTGATGGACTGACGACCACTACCCCTGCTTACATGGTTCCTTCCTTAATGAAGCTACTTCCATCCATGAACAGAATTAATTCTGAGTGGGGCCATGGAACATCCGTCATGTCTTCCCGAGTCCCATGTAAGCTGCAGAGTACCTCCAGACAGTCATGCAGGACCTCAAGATCTGGTTCTGGCAGCAAAGTGGGAGGATTGAGAGCAGTGCTGGAGGAACTGGATGTGAGGGGGATTAAGGAGCAAGGCCTGATAATGCGTCAACTGAGCATTTGTCATCCATCTCTCAGGGGGATTTTTAAGGACCCCTTCAATCGAGTGAGGGGTGGTAACCATAAGGGACTGTCCCAGCATGAGCTTATCTGCATCCTTAACCAATAAGGCCATGGCTGTGATAATTCTGAGGCAGCCCAGCCATCCCGAGACTACGGGATCAAGCTTTTTCAATAAGTAAGCCACAGGTCTCTTCCAAGGCCCAAGCATTTGGGTCAGGACTCCCTTCACTATTCCCGCTCATTCATCAACAAAGAGCTGATAGGGCTTAGGGATATCTAGCAGAGCCAAGACTGGAGCCTGCAATAAAGCCTTTTTAATTTCTTGAAAGGCCCTCTCCTGAGTCTCAGTCCATAGGAAGGATGACTCATTCCCTCGAGTGGCTTCATACAGGGGTTTTGCCAGCTCGGCGAATCTGGCAGAAGCCTGCCGATCCCAGGAACTCTTGTAACTGCCTGTGGGATCTTGGGCTTGAAATTCTCATAATGGCTTGCTTTCTGGCTGGTGACAGCCACCTCTGTCCATCCCTTAATATGTACCCCAAGTACATTACCTCCGTGACACAGAGCTGAGCCTTCTTGGCAGAGACCTTATACCCCAATCGGTCCAAAGTCAGAAGCAAATCTCTGGTGGCCTGAAGACAAGTGCCCTCATCCTCAGTGGCAAACAACAGGTCATCTACATAATGTAGGAGGCTTACCTCCAGGTGCAAGGACCAATACTCCTGCAAGTCCTGGTATAGAGCCTCATCAAAGATCGTGAGGGAGTTTTTGAACCCCTGTGGCAATCGCATCCAAGTGAGTTGTCCATTAAACCCCTGGTTCAGGTCTTGCCACTGAAAGGCAAAGATGCCTTTGCCAAGGTCAGGCTAAAGAAAGCATCCTTGAGATCTAAAACAGTATAGACCCTTCTCTCCAGAGAGAGTGAGCTCAGCAGGGTATATGGGTTGGGGACTGTAGGGTGGATATCCTCTACCCTCTTGTTAACATCTCTCAAATCCTGCACTGGGCAGAAATCATTAGTCCCTGGTTTCTTGACGGGTAGAAGAGGATTGTTCCATGGAGATTGGCATGGAACCAGAATACCAAACTCCCTAAGGCAGTTTATATGTTTGGTAATTCCTGCCCTGGCTTCGAGGGTCATCAGGTACTGTTTTATGCTTACAAGCTGAGCATTAGTTTTTAAAGTCACCATTATTGGTGGCCGTTGGATGGCCCTCCCTGGGGAATTAGTTTCCACCCAAACTCCAGGGATTGTTGCCTGGAGGTCCTTGAGAATAGTGGTTGGTCTCTTTTGAGGGAGTGGGGCATGCACTCTCCATTCTTCTTCTAATTGTAAGCATAGGATATAGGCTGCATCTGGTACAGTCACATCAGGAGGTCCTCTCCCAGAGAAATGGATTTGAGCCTTCATTTTATTTAGCAAATCCCTACCCAATAAGGGATATGGGCACTCTGGGACCACCATAAAGGAGTGTGAAACTGTCTCTTACCTAAGTTTACTTCCCTTTTGGTAGTCCAAGGGTGCTGAGCAATTCCTATGGCCCCTTGAACCCAGGTGTGTTTACTGGTCAATTTTTCCATAGGCTCTTTTAATACTGAATATTGTGCTCCAGTGTCAACTAGGAAGTCGATGGCTCGTCCCTCCACTTGTAGGGTCACCCAGGGCTCGTGGTGGAGGCTTGCCAAGCCCGGGCCCCTTCAGTTTTCTAGGTTCACCAACTCAAGGATCTTGGGCTTGGAGGGAGGCTGCAATCCCGTCATTTGAGGATATTCTTTAGCCCAGTGCCCCAGATGTTTACAATATCCACACTGGTCTCTTTTTAGGAGGGGCTGACCTTCCTGTGGGGGTAACAGGGCTCAGGTTCTCTTTTTCATAGAGGGTCAGTCCACCCATTTGGGATTCATTGCTCTATCAGCCAACAATATCCTAGCCAGCCCTTTTGTTTGACTTTCTTCAGGGGTTTCTCTATTGTTAAATACCTTGTTTGCCACCACCATCGGCTCAGAAAGGTTTTTGCCCTTGAAACCGTCCAGCTTTTGAAGTTTTTGTTTTATGTCTGGAGCTGCCTGATTTACGAAAGCCATATTGATGGCCATCTGATTCTCTGGGGCCTCTGGATTTATGGGAGTATAAGCTCTTAAAGCCTCTAACAGGCGTTCCGGGTATGCTCCAAGAGACTCATCCCTTCCCTGCATCACCTGACTGACCTTAGACAAATTGGTGGGGCACTTAGCAGCTGCCCGGAGACCCCCCTATAAGAATCTGGCAACAGACTTTTAGGTGTTCCCTACCTTCGGGGGTATTATGGTCCCACCCCTCTGTTGGGTGCATGAGAGGGAAAGCAGCCACAATCAAATCCTCATTCTCTGTCAGTTGCCCATCATTTCCAGGGACCACGTGTCTGCATTCCTGAAGGATGCGGTTCCGTTCCTCAGTGGTGAACAGGATATTCAATAACTGTTGGCAATCATCCCAGGTGGGTTGGTGGGTAAAACGAATAGTATGCAGGAGGGAAATCAGGGCCTGAGGCTTCTCCATGAAGGAAGGAGTCTGTAACTTCCAAGTATACAAGTCACTAGTAGAAAAGGGAAAGTAGACTACTGGGGCAATTCCATTCTCCCTCGGGGGCCCAATCTCCCTCAGGGGAAGAGCTCGAACAATTCTCCCCTCTGCCCATGAGCAAGTGTGCAATGGACTGGGCTCGGCCACGGGAGGTGCCGGCTCAGCCATGGGAGCTGGGGACGGAGACCAGGAAGGACTGGAAGAAGAGGAAGATGCTCATGACCTGTGCTCCCTAGGTCCATCCTGGGCACTCACTGGGGCCCCGTAAGGTGGTGGGAGTAAATCCTCCTCTGGTGCCGAGGGAAGAACCTCAGGGCCTGATGAGTTTTTGGTCTGAACTTTCTTCAGGGGAAGAAAAGTGGCTGACCCCTTAGGCCCCAATGGTGGGGGCAGCAGTAAGGGATGCAGGCAGTGAGGGGGGGGCAGCAACCAGATATCACCAACCTAGGATGTGTGGGATCTGGTCAGGATGCTCTGGTTCCCCGAAGATAATTCCTTGAACCCTGTAGATGAGGGACAGGTTAAAGGACCCTTCAGGTGGCTATTCAACTTCAAAGGATGGCCATTCAATGGTGCAGAGGGTCTGGAGGTGGGTCGGCTTGACATGGAGTCCAGACATGTTCAAAGCTGCTTGTTTGTAGTCCTGAAAACGACTAAGAACTAGATCGAGGGGAGCTGAAGATGATGAGGCTTTCTGACCCATCGTGGGATAAGCTTCAAGAAAGAAGAACATAAGGAGAGGAATGAGAATGAGAAGAAGTAAGATGGAAAGTTGATAGGCAAGGTGGAGCTCCGAGCAGAGGGTGAGGACAGTATGAGATGGCAGTTCCCTAGAAGGAGAAATGAAAATCTAGCAGCATACAGAGTCAGCGAGAAGGCTGCCCCTGTTCCTTTCCTAAAAAGATTTGGCCAGCCTGGATTCCATGTCAGACTCGACCAGAATCTTGTGTCTGGCCAGCTCGGATTCCACGTTGGACTGGGCCAAGACTCTGGGTGGGTTCCACCTGGATTCCACATCAGACTGGAGCACCACCCCTTAACAGAAGAGGAGTAGGTGCGCCCCCTGTTCTCCTCCAGCTCGGGGATCAATAGGGCATCCACCTAATCTCTGTTGAGCCCCAAACTACTGAAAAGCAAGAGAGAGAGAGAGAGAGAGAGAGAGAGAGAGAGAGATGAAGGCAGGCAGAACTTACCAAGGCCGGCTCTGGTGGTGCTTCTGTGAGTCTGGGGTCTCTAGTCTCGAATCCTGGATGAGCCCCTACAGTGTTAGGGTTCGAGAATCGAGAATAATTCCCACAGATACCCAAAAAGATTATACAAAAAGTTTATTCAAGAATTTAAAGTAAAAAAAGACAACAACCAAATGGCGGCTTGCCGGGCACAGACTTCATGAGCCAAAGATGGAGTCTGGCCTTGAACAATAGCAGGCAAGAGCTTTTATTGGGGCATTCCACAGAAACCCGTGTGCACCAAGAATCTTTTTAAAATAATTGGATGTCCCCATATCCTGTGTATGGGGGAAGTCTTGATTGGTAGGGGCTGTCTTCAGGGCATTGGAATGTGCTAATATCTTTTAGAGCGAGAAGTTTTTTTCATACCTTATAAGGTTTTTACATGTACAATATGCCTGAGCTTGTCTGGGCTTGTCTAAAGAAACTAGCCAAAATGGAGTCAAAGCATTCTGGCTCTTCATTCTGCTGTGTATAAACTGCTCTATTTCAGGTAATCATATTTCTCAATACTGGAGGATGTGTAATTGGACTGCTTTTCAGAAAGTTTCATTTATTTATTTTTATCTTGTTTTATTTGTATCACCATTTTTCCTGTATGTATGTAAGTGCACCTGTACAATGCCTGTGGGGGTCAGAAGAGGGCAGAAGATCCTTTGGAATTGTGATTAAAGACCGTTTTAGATGCTGTGTGGGTACTGGGAACCGAGCCTGGGTCCTCTGTAAGAGCAATAAGTGCTCTTAATCACTGAGCCATCTTTCCATTCCCCATAAAACTCTTGGCTAAGCCTATATCTTGTTATATGTGCTCTATAATTTCCTCCAGTTCTTTCAGCATTTCTTGTTTTATAATAAGGTATTTGAATTGATTTTTGTATAGGATGATGTTTTATCCAATTTCAGTGTTCTACATGTAGATGTGCAGTTCTTCCCACATCTTTTGCTGAAGATGGTGTAATCCATTGCATATTTTGACACATTTGGAAAATATTAGGGGATTATTTGTGTGGGTTTATTTCTGTGGCCCCCATTTTGTTCCATTGGTCTACATATCTAGACTAATTTTTTTCTAGTAATATACTGTATATGTTGTTACATCTTTGCATGATAATTTGAGGTCAGTTATTGTGACCAACATAGTTGGTTAGGCTTTGAATAATTTTGGCTATTTGTAATCTTCTGTTTCTTTGCACGAATTTTAGGACTCTGAGTTCTGCCGAGAATATCATTTTGATAAGGATGTAGCTGTATCTGTAGGCAAGTTTTAGAAATATAGCAACTTATCAGTGCCCTAAAATTTTCACTGTAGAAATATTTCACTCATTATGTTAAGATTACTCTTAGATATTTTGTTTTTTAGGTTTTTATTACTATACATAAAAGTGTGGCTGGAGAGATGGCTCAGCAATTAAGAGCACTGACTGCTCTTGCAGAGGACCCAGGTTCGATTCCCAGCACCCATATGGCAGCTACAAACCATCCTTAACTCCAGTTCCAGGAGGATCTGACACCTTCTTCTGACCTCCAGGGTGTAGCATGACATGGGTGCACTCACATATGTGCAGGCAATACACTCATACACATAAAATAAAAATAATAAATAAAATATATTTAAATATATATACATAAAAGCTACTGATGTTTTTACTGAGTACCTTGCTACATTGCTAAAAATATTTTATCCAATTTAAATACTTTTATATAGAGTCCATAGAGTCTTTGAGGGGGGGTTATTAGAGGATTTCAGTGGAGATAAGGGTACAAAAATGATTGAGATAGTTTGACCTGTTCTGTATAAAATACACAAAAAATTCAATAGAAAAGAATAGGGTCATTTCATCTGCTAATAGGACACTTTGACTTTTTCCTCTCTAATTTATATCCTTCTGTATTTCCTCTTGTTTTACTGCATAAGCCTTCAGGTACTATATAAAATGTTATTTGTGAGCATTTGCTTTGCATGCATGGATAACTGATCTGAAGCACGACTTACATGTTAAAAAAGATATTGTAAATGATACAAAGATATTGCCATAACTGATGCTTATCTGCAAAGAAAATATATGTGAGACACCATCTAATGTATTAACACTTTTTGGTTTTGAGAAGGATCTCCCTGTATCTTCAGATAACCTGGAACTTGCAATGTAGACCAGACTGGCTTCCATATCACAGAAATCCACATGTCTCAGCCTCCAGAGCACTGGAATTAAAGGCGTTTATCAGCTTAGATTATTAACTCTTTATTTGCCTTTTTCTTCCCCCTTTCTGTAGAACAACATGGATCATTTCAGTTATCTGAAACTGCAGCTTATTTTTTCCAAATCCTTTCCCATACTCTTCCTTTCAATTATCCACCTACGCGTTTGCTTTCATTCATTGATCTATATTTCTATTATCCAATTATCAATTCTTCCTTCAACTGTCCATTCCCTTACCCATTCTCATTTGTAGCCTTCCAACCAATCATCACTCCTTCCATCCAAGCATGCTTTCATCCTTTATCAACAAACACATTCATTCACTAATTCCCCATCCATCCTCCTATCCTTGTACCCATTTATCCCCCTTCTATTCATTCTTCATTGATTCATTGATGCCAATCAACATACAAACTTGTGGACAGCCAAGAGTCCTTGCCTAATTCCCTCTATCTTGAATGCTCTTTTTAAGTTGCTGGCTGTTTCAGCCCACTATGTTCAATGAATCATCATCATTAGGTCCACTTGCTGTGAATATATGCTTTATAGAAATTAATACGTTTAGCCTCTTCAGTATCAAGGAAGTCACAGTCTAAGGATCTGTTATGCAAGTGTGGTCTGTGAAGAAAGGGATTTTGGAGCATCCTATACATTAATGACCAAGCTTAATACTACCAAATTTTATTTGACTTGACATTTACTCCATAGTGCCAATTTGATGATGAAGTAAGCACTCTGTTGCAAATTTCTTTTCTCCAAGAAAAGTGACAGATTTTTAAAATAATTTATTAAAATTTCATATAGATTCACCCTTCCACCCCCCACCTCGCCGTTCTATACTCCTAGTTTGGGCCCTGCGCCATTCCTATCCTCAGGCCTCTTGGGGTAAGTCTATAGCGCAGCTCTCCACGCCCGCGTGCTGGGACTCCCTAAGCCAGATTCACCTCGAACCTGGGTCCTCTGCAAGAGCAGCCAGTGCTCTTAATCACTGAGTCATCTCTGTTAGATACCATATTCTTCTACCTTAAAAATGACTAGAAGAAAATCAAACTAAACTGAAAGCCAGAAAAGAAGGAAAAAAATAACTATTATGACAGAAATAATACAGGGAATGGAAAATAAGAACAAATAAAACCAGAAATTGATTCTCTGTAAAGATCAAAAAGACTGACAAGCCTTTTACTAGACTAAGGAAAAAAAATAGAGGAAAATAAAATCAGAAATGAAAATCAGATAGAAGGACCCACACATACACATGTAACTACAAATAAAATAAACCTTTAAAAAAAAAAGAAAGACTACTATCCGCAGGCCTCTTGGGGTAAGCCTATAGGGCAGCCCTCCGTGCCGGGACTCCCTAAGCCACATTCACACCGCCCCCCTGCCCACCTTTCTATACTCCTAGTTTGGGCCCTGCGTCATTCCTAGTCTCGGGGCCCCAGACACCTGGGGAACCAATACTGCACCCTGATCCTTCTCACCCAGAGCAACTCAGTCCTTTTCTTAGGCTCCAGGAGCACCGCTTCTGGTCCTGGCCCTGCCCTCATCTCCCTCTACTTCCCTGGTCCTGCAACACCCGCCAGCCTCTTTCTGGGGCTGACAGCCTCTTTCTGGGGCTCCGAGGCTTACCTTTCCTCTCCCTGATCCTTTGCATCCAGTACAACCCAGCTACTCAATCCACTCACTGGGA
>NW_008348083.1:971482-980060 GCF_000622305.1 Nannospalax galili
ATGTATATATCACAGCCTATAAAGGCTATTTTATTAAAAGTTTCATATATTTATATATATATATTTCATATATAACATAATATCATATATATGTATATGTTACAGCCTATAAAGTCTGATGTATATCCCGAATATCCTTCAGTTTCTGTCAATCTACCTGGCCTATCAAGAGTCCAATCCTTGGAAGACACTGTCTCTTCCATTTGTAGAAGCCATCCATGACCAAAAGCTGCTTAGGTTGTATTGAAATATCTTAACAACTTCACTATGAACATGCTGGGATTTTTGTCTGTTTTGAACTTGCATAAGACTTGAACTTGCATAGGACTTGTGCACACTGTCATCATCATTGTTCATATCATCACTTTGTAAGGCAGAGATTTAAAACAGTTATCCTATTCAAGGATAAGCACTCTGGCTTCTTGTTCTCTGTACATTGACCAATTGCTGCATAGGGAAATTTCTCTGGTGAGAGTCGAGAGATGCATTCATCCTATGTGTAGAGATTGCATTGAAGATGTGTCACTTAGGGTTAAGCACTAACTTATTCTTTGCGTTTGACCATTTCTTCAACTCTGTAGTAGTTTCCATCTGTTGCAAAAAGAAGCTTCCTTGATGAAGGTTAAAAGGTACACTTGTCTGTAAACATGAAGTTGCATATTTAGAATAAAGTAAGAAATCATGTTGGTCTAGGGAAGTGGTAAAAGTAGGATTCCCTCCAGGATCTATGACCTCTCCAGCCATGTGTATGTGGCTATGTCAACTGAGCAGGCCTTAATTCCAATAGACAAGTGTTGATTACCCCCAAGATAAAAGTTCCATTACTGCACCAATAGTGACAGTTTGCTAGGCCAATCATTGTTTATTAGGCTTTATAGTTGTTTAGGACTATTGATTGGTTTTATCTCTTGGAAGCTTGCACAGTATTCTCTGATACTATAAGAACTGGTCTTCAGGGAAGGGACTTCAAGTTCCCACGCAATTGCTTCAAGTCTTAAGTCTAAAGTGTGGACTGTCTTCAACAATAGGGTCTTATCTTCACGTTCTTGTACACAATCAAAGGCTGTGGCAATAACTTGTGTTATTTTTGGGAATCTCTTGAACTACCCTCATCAACAACTGAAAGGGAGTGTTCTCCTGCCTGGCACTGTGCTTTTTGTTATATAACCTTCAGCTATACACATGCACTTGTATATTTATTGTATGTGTATTTTTTAATAGGACTTTGAACTGTTGCACTCTGAACTGTTGCATTCCTCTCTGGTTTTTCATACCAACTAAGAATTATTTATCTCTCTTCTCACTCCTGTGTAATACTCTGTCTACCCTCCAGAATTAAAGGAATCTCCCTTTTCTCCACTTCCCCCTTAATAACACCTATCTCCCTCTCTCAAGCTCCTTTCAGTTAATCCACATAGCTCATTTCCATTTTTCTGGCTCCTGCAGTAACATAAAGATATACTCACATCTAGGAATTTGGAGATAGGATCCACAAACAAGAGAGAACTTACTTCACTTGATTTTCTGAGTCTGTGTTACTTCACTTTGTATAACATTGTTTAGTTCCATCCATTTACCTGCAAATTTCATTATTTTCTTTTTTTCTTTATTGCTAGGTAGAGCACCATTGTGCAAATGGATTACTCTTTAATTATTCATTTATCAATTGAGCTACATTTAGATTGTTTCCATTTCTTAGCTATTGCGAAAAGAACAGCAATAAACATGGCTGTGCAAGTATCTCTGTGGTAGGATGAGTTTGTTGGGTATATATTAAGGAATGGTATGATGGGATCATATGGTAGATATATGTTTAGTTTTATGAGTTCTCCATAATGATTTCTATGGCGGTTGCACCAGTTTGCAGTGTCACCAAAATTGGGATGAAGTTTAACCTTCTACTGGCACCCACACCACTATTTAGTGTTATTTATTCTCTTAATCTTAGTCATTCTGACTAGGTTTAGATGGAATTTTAAAGGAGTTTTTATTTGCATTGTGAATCCATCTGGCCCTGAGCTTTTATCAGACAGGAAGCTTTGTATTGTTGTATTTGATTTCCTTATTTGTTATGGGTCTATTTAAGTTATTGATTTCTTCTTGGTTTAACTTTTGCTGGTTTCCATCTATTTAGAAATTCATCCATTTCTTTTAAACTTTCAGATTAAATTGAATGTATTCTATGTTTTTTATGGGAGAATTGAATTCATTGATATTTAAAGCTATAAATGAAAAATATATATTGCTTACTGTCATTTTATTTTCTGTTTGTAGTCTTGGTCTTATTTTGGATTTCCACATTTATACCTTCATTTTCTTTCTTTATGTAGCCTCTTATGTATGGTCATTTGTTTTTTCTGTCCTTTGTATTTCTTCCAGTAGTCTCTGTATGGCTAGTTTTGTGGACACAAATTTTTTCAGCCTATTCATGTCATGGAATATATTTCTTTACCTTTTGACTATAATAGTTTTGCTAGGTAGTTTTCTGGGTTGGCATCTATGATCATTTAGTCCAGAAATACTTTGTTCCAGGCCCTTATGCCTTTCATAATTTGCAACGGAATGCCAGCTGTAATTCTGATGGGTTATCCTTTATATGTAACATGTTTTTTCCTCTTTCAGGTTTTAGTATCCTCTCTTTGTTCTGTACATTTGCTGGTTTTACTGAGATATGTAACAGGGAGTTTCTGTTCTCATCCTAACTGGTGCTCTGTCTACTTCCTGCATCTGTACATGTTCTCTTAATTTACAGAAATTTTCTTGTATAATCAATCGTGTTGAAGATGTGGCCAATGCTATTGGTCTGGGATTCTTTTCATTCCTCTGTGTGAATTTCATCTTTTCATAGTGTCCTATATTTCCTTCATATAATATTCCTGTATTTTTTCAATTTTCAAAAATATTTTTCTCTGGAGTGGTTCAGTTATTCAACTTTATTTTTCAGTACTGATATTCTGCTTTCCGTTTCATTTATTCAGTTGGTGAGACTTTTTCCTGTTATTTCAAATTGACTTATTGAGTTTTTAAATTCCTTTTGCATTTCAGCTTGAGTTTTCTTCAATATTTCTCTCTTTCATGAATTCACTTTTCAAATCCTAGATTGCCTTTGTTATTTCATTCTCCATATATTTGTATTTACATGAACTTCAGTCAAGAGTTTGCTCTTATTCTCTTTGAGTTGTTTGTGTATTCTTTAAATTAATTGAATTCTTTGACCCTGTTTATTTTTGTTCTTTTAAATTCTGTGTCCTGTGGTATCTATAGGTAATTCTCATTGTATAACAGTTGTAATGGAACAACGGGATTTGGTTTTTCATATTATTTTTGTTTTTTCCATTATGATCTGGGCATGTGGAATTATTTTGTTGCTTGTTTGTCTGATATGAAACTCAAGCCTGCCTTTGTTGAGTTGAGGTTTGATTTTATTTATATTGATGATGTAGCATGTTTGCTTTATGATCTGCTATGAATAATTAATTGGTCTGGACTTCAGGTTCTCTGTTTTGACATTTTTATTGGAGGGACTGGGTAGATCCAGGTAGGATAGTCAGGTGCTCTCCAGCAGGGCAAAGGAGCCTAGGCCTTAGATGGTTTGATGGGTATTAGTTGGGCAGATTCTAATTAAATAAGCAAAGTTTGACCCCTGCAGCCATGCAACTGGAGCTGGTATCAAAGCTTAGGAATGGTGACTTGGCAGGATAGGTTCTAGTTATCTTTTCCAGCTTGTCAGGTGCTCTCAAACAACCTCAGAAGGATGGCACCAAGGCCCAAGGAAGGTCAATGGGAATGGGTTTGTCCTTACTAACTAGCAGAGAAGGCCTGAAGTCTGAGTTCTTCTATTCAGTTTTCTTGGAAAGAGATTTTGTGATGAATATCTTCTGTAGCCTGGTTCTATGGAGTTCTTATAAATTCCATATTGAATATCTCAAACAGGAACATGTACTGAATCCATGTGCCTTAGGTGATTGTGAGATTTTGGTAGATTTAAAAAATTTTAGGGCTTGATATCTAGTGGGAGGAAGTGGCTCACTGTATGAATTTAAATATTACACACAGTACCACAAATGTGACTAGTAATAGCTGGCATTGGTTTAGAAGTACAGTGTGGTAGCAGGGTAGAAAGATTATGCTTATGACTTCTTATTTATTTATTTATTTTTAGAAGCATTTCATTACAGCTTTAATATATTCATTAACAGTTTCCATAGCAAAGATAAATCTCTTTCAAAAGTGGCTATAAAATTTTTAACTTCACTGTCGAATTAATACAGTTATATAATATTGAAGTCAGTATAAGCCCTATAAGACATAGAATTGAATGAATTTTTAACCTTTAAAAAAGATCTCCATTTCATTTCTTACAGACTCATTGTTTTTTGCTCATAACACTGAGATGTTGGCGGATGCATCTCTAATCTGTATGTGTCTGATTATTACTAGTATTAATCTGTTGCACTCAGTTCCTTGGCATCTGTGTATGTCTATGAAGTCATTGGGTAGATTTCAATGGTAATGTTTATCACCTATACCAATTAACATGACATAAATTTTTATGCTTCCTCCTCAAATATGATTCCCTTTTTAAATTTGTTGATTTGTGTGTGTGTGTGTGTGTGTGTGTGTATCACACAGAACATACCAAACCATCTTATTCAACTGTACACCCACTTCCCATATGGCATCCTTCCATAGACTCCCTCCCCCAACTAGAGCCCTTATACTCTGTTATCCCTGCTGCTGTCCACCATGATGTCATCACCCACAGCCGTTCCCCACTACTTGTCCATCTGGTGAATCTAGTCAGTCTATCTAGAGGTCTTTGTTTTAGGAAAGTCAGCTCTCCCTCATCTAACAGCAATCGGTTGTCAATATCCCTTTAGATAACACGGGGGTCTGCTGTTTATTTTCCCAGTTCTATGTTGGGCTACTAATCTGGGAGTCCCTTGGGCCACCCTGGCCAACAACTCAAAAGAAGGTATCTCCTATCTGGAATTGTTGCTTGTTATGTAGCCTTTAGCTATACATATGGACTCTTAAAAAATTAGATTGGCCCCTTTAATCTTTGGTTATACTTTCCTTTTGGGTGTTTAAGGTCATATAGTTGGCCCAGATAAACCAATTTATTTTTACTCCTAAGGTCATTTGAGGATCTGTTCCTCATGGGTCACATGGGTTTGTGAGGAGCCCCTGGCTCCTTTCTTTTACCAGTTCTGCCTATGTGAAGATAAGTCAAAAGTCCTGTTTGATCATGGCTGGCTTCTCTTGGAAGCATGAAGGAAATGATTCCCTTGTTTTGACCATCCTCTTTGTAGACTGGACACTGGTAAAAGTCCATCTTTTGGGGTCTCCTTGGCCTCCTTGATCAAGAGGACAGGTGACCCACCACATAACGGGACATTTTGAGAGATGCTCATAGTCCCCTGGAACTGGTTGACCTAGGAGGGCAAGGAGGAAAAACTGTCCTTTATGTCCCTCTGACCAAATTGGTATAGGCCTCAAAGTATGTCTGTTAAACATCCAAGTAGGTTAGTTCCACCAGTCTGGTACTTTTAATTCTGTTTGCCATGTAGATAAATCTTGGGCAAAGACCAATTGTTCTCATATAAACCTTGTCTAGACATATATTACTTGATTTGATATGTATAATTTGTCAGTAGGTTATTGGAGTAATATGGTTCCCTCTGGTTTTTAAAACTAGCTAGGCATTATTTACCTCTTGCATTGTCTAACCCCTCCATCATGGTTTCCCCAATTAAAGTGGCCTCATTTTTCCACTTTCTCCTTTAATAATACCCTTCTCCTGTGGTCCTACCTCTCTTGAGCTCCTTCTTTCCCTTTATCCCCTGGGTTCCTTGTATACCCTTCCCTCCCCCCTGCCTTAAACTAACCCAATTTTTATCCATATTGCCCTTATTAAGGCCTGTTTTCTATTGTTCTTCTCTTTCAGGTTCTTTCTTGTCCTTTACCTCCCTGGTTCCTTTCCATTATCCTGGTTCCTGTAGTTATGTCTGGATACATTCTCACTTATCAGGATTTGGTTCTAGGATCCACATATGAGGGAGAACATATGCCGATTTTTTTTTCTGAGTCTCTGTTACTTCACTTAGTATAACAGTTTCTGGTTCCATCAATTTACCTGCAAATTTCATGATTTCATCTTTCCTTACTATTGAGTAAAACTCCATCGTATAAATGAACCACTTTTTCATTATCCACTCATCAGTTGAGGGACACTTAGGTTGCTTCCATCTCTTAGATATTGTGAAAAGGGCAGCAACAAACATGGATATACAAGTGTCTCTGCAATAGGATGAGTTCTTTGGGTATATGCCAAGGAGTGGTATAACTGGGTCAAATGGTAGGTTCATTTGTAGTTTTTTAAGAGTTCTCCACACTGCTTTCCATAGGGGTTGAACAAGTTTGCAGCCCCACCAGCAGTGGATGAGCGTTCCCTTTTCCACACATCCTTTCCAACATTTGGTATCATTTGTTCTCTTAATCTTAGCCAGTCTGACAGGGGTAAGATGAAATCTTAATGGGGTTTTAATTTGCATTTCCCTAGTCATTAGTGCGTGGAACATCTTTTAAGATGCTTCTTAGCCATCTTTACTTCTTCTTTTGAGAACTCTCTGTTCAGCTCCTTAGCCCATCTTTTAATTGGATTACTTCCTGTTTTGATTCTCTGTTTTTTGAGTTCCTTATATATTCTGGATGTTAAAGCTCTGTCAGATGTGTTACTGGTGATGATTTTCATCCATTCTGTGGGTTTTCTCTTCACTTCCCTGGTTGCCTCATTTGATGTATAGAAGCTTTTTAGTTTAATGAGGTTCCATTTGTTAATTCTTGACCTTGTCTCCTGGGCAGTTGATGTCTGGTTTAGAAAATCCTTTGCTACATCTATACCTTGTAGGATATTGCCAATGTTTTCTTCTAACAGTTTCAGAGTTTCAGGCTTTACATTGAGGTCTTTGATCCATTTGGAAGTGACTTTTGTGCAATGTGAAAGATAAGGATCTAGTTTCATTCTTCTACAGGTGGAGATCCAGTTTTGCCATTGGCCCCTTTGTCAAATATCAGTTGGCTGAAATTACATACACTCATATTTGGGTCTTCAATTTTATTCCGTTGATCTATGGGTCTATTTTTGTGCCAGCACCATGTTGTTTTTATGACTATAGCCCTGTAATACAGCATAAAATCTGGTATATAATTCCCCCTGGCATTGCTCTTAGTGCTCAGATGTGGGGGATTTGAGCCTGCGACCCCCATGCAATGATGACTGGAGATGAGTAAGCGTGCCATTTGCCAGTCTTTGCCGCCCCCAGTATTGGGAACACTCAGGCACAACAGGGAGTCTAGTCAAGCAGGAACTCATTTATTGCAGGCGTTACAGAGCTTATAAAGGCATCTGGAAATCCCCATCCCCCCAAGGGTGTAGCTTAAGGATTATCATGCGCTGATCATGCACTCCTCAGCAGTGCGGAAGTATCCATCAGACTTTTAAAACAAGTCAGGCCGTGCCCCAGTAACTTCCTCTCAGACCTCTGCAAGGCGGGGCCTTTAGGTCCCCACATCTCCTCCTTTTATTATTTTATGGATGGACTGACTTTATTTCACGGGTTACCCATCTCATAGATGGCTCCCTGAGGAGAGATGGCTATCTCCTTCCTCTAATCTTATGCATTTTTGCCTGTCTTAGGTTGTGATACCTCTGACCAAGCCTTGCCCGTCATTGGACCATGCACCTGGCCATGCGCATGTCCTGTCTTAGGAGTGCTTGTCATGGGACATCTTACCCGTCCTTGGCTAAAAACTTGTCATGATTAAGGGCAGTTGTGTGGGTAATGCCAGCCCGTGACAGTCTTAGTCTCTTCCTAACTCAGTTAGCCAAGCGTGGGCAACTGGAGAGGGTATATTCCTGGGGGAGTCCATAATCATGAGGAGGTGGGCCATGGCAGTTCCAAGGGTCCTCTGTTGCTGAATTATCTGGTAAAGACACTTAAAGATAAGCAATATCAAGAGAAACAAAGCAAGTCATGGCATAGGACAAGTTGAAATACTTCTGAGACCATGTACCTTTTAGCCAGTCAGTCAGTTGTCAAAGAGGCTGACTGCAATGAAGCCAAGGAACTGGGCCCTTCACCTCAGATGGCATGCTAGTCAGTCAGATCCTGGCCTACCCACTTAAGGTTTTTCACAGGCACCCATATGGGGTTTGAATCTCCTGGAGGGTAGACACAGCCAAAGCCTCGACCCATGGTTAGCAATGGATCTGGGCCCCTCCATTATCCTGTAATGGTGTCCTTCCATCTTACCTGTACCTCAGGTCTCTGCTCCTGTCGTACCCAATGCTTCTGAAACCAGATTCCAATGGATTTTTTTTTGAAAATTAAGAATATTAATAGTGAATAAGGCCATACCCAACTGTTGGTGGGGGCTTATTCTCCTTTTTTGTTTCTGTAATTGAATTTTTAGGTTTTGATTGTTGCGTTATACAATGGCTTGACCTTGGGGATTGTAGGGAATTCCTGTATTGTGTTGAATTCCCCAAAGTGAGAAGAAATCTTGTAAATTTTTA
>NW_008348083.1:980410-1015411 GCF_000622305.1 Nannospalax galili
AGGCAGTACCTGTAAGCCATCTTGTCTGCCTCTGCATTGACTTGGGATAAAAGCCCAGGCAATCCTTGGTGCCCTCTAAGATGCTGTAAGAAGATAGGGTCTTCTCTCTCTTTAAGGAGCATACGAGTCTGAATACTGTCAGAAAGCAACGGCCATGAGTTCCTTGTCACAAGTGTGGACATATCTTTTTGGTTTCTCATCTGCCCCTGGGTATACTACCACTGCAGCTCCAAATCTGCCCCCGTCAGTGAAAACATTGTAGGCTTTTACTAAGGGCTCCCTTGGCCCCAGGATTCAGCTAACATTGTTGCCGGCGGGGCTATAACACTCAGGGGAGGGGTAGATCCCCAGCCACCCACAGAATGGATGGGACACCCCCCCCAAGCCACATTCCCCAAACCAGGCCTTCCCAGACGTCCTGGAGCCAGTCGCGGCACACAGCCAACAGTGGGGGTTTTTTGTTGGGTTTTTTTGGGGGGGATTGTTTTTTTTGTTTTAAATGTGCCCAGTGGTGGTCTTTTGCCAGCTGGGGAGTGGTCTCCCACCCGGCTTTCACGCGAGCCCCTGACTCGTGCACGCTTTAGACTCCTTGGTCCATGTTTCAAGATGGGTCAGGTGGGCAGCTTTCACTGCCAACCCCATGCGCTCTGGCCCACCTTTCTGAAAAAGGAACCCATGCATCCTGATCATGGGTCCCAGGAAGCCCTGAAGCTGGCCAGGGCATGCCCGAGGTTCCATTTGTTACTTTGGCCACTTTTGGTTTCACTTCTGTTGCATTTCTGCATTCTTCCTCAAACTCTTCCCATGATTCCCATGTATCCCCAGTAAAAACATTAGCCCCAAGTAGCCACGGAGCCAAATGAATTGCCTCTGCCCAAACTTTTTGAGCTGCTGGATCTGACAGATCCAATCCCCTACTTTTAAGCATATCTCTCAGCACTTTAATTGCCAGGTCCTCAGGCTTATTAATTGCGTTACCCATCTTTTCAGGTCTCGCTTGCCCTGAACTCTCGATTGGCCCCAATCCTTTTCCTTTCACCTTCCTTCGAGCCCCACATTGGGCGCCAGTTGGCGGGAGTTCAAGTCTGCGACCCCCACGCAATGATAACTGGGCATGAGTAAGCGTGCCATTCGCCAGCCCTTGCTGCCCCCAGTACCGGGAACACTCAGGCGCAACAGGGAGTCTAGTCAAGCAGGAACTCATTTATCGCAGGCATTACAGAGCTTATAAAGGTATCTGGAAATCCCCCCTCCCCCTTGAGACTGTATCTTAAGGATGATCGTGCGCTGATCATGCACTCCTCAGCAGTTCGGAAGCATCCTTCAGACTTTCAAAAGAAGTCAGGCTGTGCCCCAGTAACTTCCTCTTGGACCTCTGCAAGGTGGGGCCTTTAGGTCCCCACACTCAGAGTTGCTTTGGATATCCAAGGTCTTTTGTGCTTCCATATGACTCTTAGGATGTTTTTTTTTTTTTTCAGTTCTGTGAAAACTGTCATGGGGATTTTGATTGGCATTGCGTTGAATCTATAAATGGCTTTTGATAGGATGGTCATTTTCACAATATTAATTTTTCATGGGAGGTCCTTCCATCTTCTGATGTCTTCCTCAATCTCTTTCATTAAAGATTTAAAATTTTCATTGTAGAGGTCTTTAATGTCTTTGGTCAGGTTTATTCCTGAGATATTTTAATTTTTTTGCAGCTCTTGTGAAGGGGAGTGTTTCCATGTACTCTTTCTCTGATTGCTTGTTAGTGGTGTATAGAAAGGCTAAATACTTTGGTATGTTAATTTTGTTACCTGCCACTTTACTGAATGTGTTAATAATGTCTAGTTTTCTGGTGGGATTTTTAGCATTTGTTAGATATAATATCATATACTCTGGTTTGTTTCTGCATTGCTGTGACAAAATACTCTGAGCACTACCAACTTTGGGAGGAAAGGGTTTATTTAGCTTACATATCCCAGGTCACAGTTCATCCAGGAGTCCAGGGCAGGAACCTAGAGGCAGGAGCTGGAGCACAGGCCATGGAGGAATGCTGCTTTCTGGCTTGCTCCCATGGCCCCTTCTCAGCCTTCTCTCTTATGCAACACAGGCCCACCTACCCAGGGGTGTCACCATCCACAGTGGGCTGGGCCCTCCCACATCTCTCACCAAGAAGATGCCCCTCAGACATGGCCACAGGCCATCCAATAGAGGAAATTCCCCAACTGAGGCTCCCTCAACCCAGGTGTGTCAATTGACACTAAAGCTATCCAGCACATCATATCATCTGCAAAAAGGGATAATTTTATCTCTTCTTTTCCAATTATTGCTCCTTTAATTTTCTGCTCTTGTATTATTGCTCTTGCAAGAGTTTCAAGAACTATGTTAAACAGAAGTGGAGATAGTGAACAGCTTTGTCTTGTTCCTGAATTCAATGGGAATGCTTCCAGTTTTTCTCCATTTAGAATGATGTTGGCTGTGGGTTTGTTATATGTGGCTTTATGTTGAGGTATGTTCCCTCCAGTCCAATTCCCTCTAGGACTTTGTACAAAAATGCATGTTGAATTTTGTCAGAGGCCTTCTTTACATCTATTGAGATGATCATGTGGTTCTTGTCTTTGAGTCCATTTATATGATTCTTGAGGTTTATTGACTTACCATCCCTGCATCTCTGGGATAAAGCCGACTTGATCATCGTGGATGATGTTTTTGATGTGTGTCTGTATGCAGTTTGCAAGTAACTTGTCGAGAGCTTTTGCATCTATGTTCATTAAGGATATGGGTCTATAGATTTCTTTTATGGTGTGTCTTTACCTGGCTTTGGTATTAGAGTGATGCTGGCATCATAGAAGGAATTTGGAAGTTCTCCCTCCATTTCTATGTTTTTGAATAAATTAAGTAGTATTGGATGTAGATCTTCTTTAAATATATGACAGAAGTCCACTGTAAATCCATCTGGTCCTGGGCTTTTTTTAGTTGGGAGGTTTTGTATTACTGTTTCAATTTCTTTTTGTGTTATAGCTCTTTTTAAGATGTTAATCTCTTCTTGGTTTAGTTTTGGTGGTTCCCATGCCTTTAGATATCCGTCCATTTCTTTTAGGTTTTCAAATTTGGTAGCATATAGGTTTTTAAAGTATTCCCTTATAATGTTATGTATCTTTCTGGTGTCTGTTGTGATGTTTCCCCTTTCATCTCTGATTTTGTTGACTTGGAGGTGTTCTTTCTTTCTTTAGGTTAACTGGGCTAGTGGTCTGTCGATCTTGTTTACCTTTTCAAAGAATCAGCTCTTGGATTCATCAATTCTTTGTATTGCTTTCTTCATTTTGATTTCATTAATTTATGCCCTGATTTTTGTTATTTCTTCTTGTCTGCTGGGTTTGGGTTTCATTTGTTGTTGCTTTTCAAGTGTCTTGAGTTGCAGTGTTAAGTCATTTATTTGTGTTCTTTCTGATTTTTTTGATGCAGGCACTTAGAGCTATAAACTTCCCTCTAAGGACAGCTTTCAGCATGTCCCAGAGGTTTTGTTGTGTTGTATTGTCCTTTTCATTTAGTTCCAGGAATACTTTTATTTCTTTCTTAATTTCTCTTTTGACCCATTCATCATTCAGGAGTGTATTGTTTAATCTCCATGTGTTCATGTGGTGATTAAGGCTTCTTCAGATGATGATTTTAAGTTTTATTGCATTGTGGTCTGATAGAATACATGGAATTATTTCAATCTTTTTGTATTTGTTGAGATTTGTTTTGTGCCCCAGTATATGGTTGATTTTGGAGGCTTCATGGGGCACTGATAGAAAGTATTTCCTTGGTGCTTGGGTGGAATACTCAATAGATGTCTGTTAGGTCCATTTTATATATGGCATTAGATGTCTCTCTGTTAACTCTCTGCCCTGTTGACCTATCTAATTGAGACAATGGGGTATTGAAGTCCCCTACTATTAATGAGTTGGAATTAATCTGGGTCTTAAAGTCCTGTAGTATTGTTTTTATCAAGTTGGGTGCACCATAGTTTGGTGAATATATGTCCATGATTTTAATATCCTCATGGTTTATTGTTCCTTTGATCAGTGAAGTGGCCCTCTTTATCTCTTCTGATTAGTTTTAAAGTCTATTTTGTCAGATATTACAATTGCAACACCTGCTTTTTTCTTAGTACCATTCACTTGCTATAATTTTCCCCATCCTTCTACCTTAAGATAGTGCTTGTCCTTGAAAGTGAGATGAGTTTCTTGGAGACATCGAAGAGATGGATTTTGTTTCTTAATCCATTCATGTAGTCTGTGTCTTTTGACCATGAAGTCCAGTCTGTCAATTGTTGGCCTTGTTTCCTGAACAACTGAAGTTCTAGCCTTACCTAGCCCTATATATCTATATAGCTGTACTTTTCCACACTTATACCTTCATTGAATTTCTTTCCACAATCCCTTGGGTATAGTCATTTCTTTCTTCAGCCCTTTGTATTGCTTTCAGAATTCTCTGAAGGGCTGATGTTTTGGACATGAATTCCTTCAGCCTATTTATGTCACGGAAGATTTTTCTTTCACCTTCGACTATAGTAGACATTTTGGCTGGGTAAATAATCTGGGTCGGCATCTGTGGTCATTTAAAACTGGGAATACAGCTGAAGTGGTGGCACACGCCTTTAATTCCAGCACTTGGGAGGCAGAGGCAGGTGGATCTTTGTGAATTCGAGGCCAGCCTGATCTACATAGTGAGTTCCAGGATAGCTGGGGCTACAGGGAGACCCTGTCTCAAAAAGACAAAGAAACAAACAAAAAAATTGGGAATACTTTGGTCCGGGCTCTTCTGGCTTTCACAGTTTGCACTGAAAAGTCATCTGTAATCCTAATGGGTTTTCCTTTATGTGTGACTTGTTGTTTTTCTTTTGCAGCTTTCAGTATTGTCTCTTTGTTCTGAACTTTTAGCATTTTAACTATGATGTGCCATGGAGAGTTTCTTTTCTGGTCCTGTCTGTTTGGTGTTCTACATTCTTCTTGTATTTGTATGGGCATGTCTTTCTTTAATTTTGGGAAATTTCCTTCTATGATTCTGTTGAGGATCTGGTCCATGCCTTTATATTGGGATTCTTCTCCTTCCTGTATGCCTATGATTCATAAGTTTGGTCTTTTTGTGGTGTCACACAATTCCTGCATATTCTATTCTTGTGCTTTCTTATATTTTTCATAATCTTTGCCTGAGTGGTCTAGTTCATCCACTTTATCTTCCAGCCTTGATACTCTGTTTTCCATTTCATTCATCCTATTGGTGAGGCTTTCTCCTGTTGTTTCTAATTGGCTTACTGAGTGTTTCACTTCCTTTTTCATTTCAGCCTGAGTAGTCTTCAATATTTCTAATTCTTATGAATGCATTCAGAAGTTTATTCCTATCTTCTTTCAGTTCTTTCATTTCTTTGTGTGTCTGTAAGTTCACAGAATTCTTTTTTATCATGTTTATAATTGTTCTTTTGAGTTCCATGTCCTGCATTATCTCTAGGGGGTTCTTATTGTACTCCTCTAGAGGACTGCTGGTATTTGGTAGGGATATGTTATTTTGGTTTTTCATGCTATTATTTTTTCTCTGTGATTTTGACATGTGAATTTCTTTTGTAGTTTCTGATTCTTGTGTGAGACTCAAGCTTTCAAGTTTAAGTCTGCTTCTTTTTGTAAACTTTATGTGCCTTTGTGGTTTACTTTTGGAACATGAAAAGCTGGTTCATCTAAGCTTCCAGCTCTCTCTTTTGATTTTATATTGGGGTGGCCAGATTGCTTTTGTCTTCAGGAGTTCCCACAAAGGCCCAAGTCAGATGAGGATCAGATGCTCTCAGGCTTTCTCCTGAGGTCTGGATCCCTCCAGGAAAGATGTTGTCCTCAGGAATTTGGGGGTTGGACTGGCCTGGGAGCAGGGCCCTGGAAAGATGCTGATCTCAGGCAGGAAGAGGCCCCAAGGGCTCCTGGGGACTGCACTGAGGAACTGCGATGGTCTGGATGCAAAGAATCAGGAAGCCTAGAGGTCAGCCCCAGTGTCCAGGAAAGGGGCTGACAGGTTGTGTGGCCCAGGGAAGCAGAGGGAGGTGAGGGCAGACCAGGCCCAGAGGGCTCCTGGGGACTATGAGAAGGAACTGGGTTGGTCTGGATGCAAAGGATCAGGAAACAGTGGTGGTCCTGGGCCTAGAGGTCAGCCCTGGTGTCCAGGAAAGAGGCTTGCGGGTTGTGCAGCCCAGGGAAGCAGAGGGAGGTGAGGGCGGGACCAGGCCCACAGCGCTTATGACTTCTTGCTCCACTTGACTGACCTTTGTTAGGCTCAGCTTTGATTTATAATTATCTATTATTGCCTCTTTCTTCCTTTACTTTGGTGTATTCTTCTGTTAATTCTGGCTTGGCTTTTCAGTCTCTGCTGTTTCTGACTGTTCTAATCATGTATAAACAATGGCATTTGTATGGGAAAACCTTGGTTTTCTTCACTCCTAGACTCCACTCCAAAGGCTTTACAGCAAAGACATGTCCTGGCCAAGGGAATTTGCCTCCAGTTCTACAACTCTCATTCTCATTATTTATATCATCAAAATTTCCTAAACCTATTTTTTAAGCATGAGATTTAGTTTACAGCAATATATTCTCTCAACTCTCTCTCTTAATTATATCCTCTTAAATTAACATGAATACCTGCTACATTCAATTACCACATCAATGTCGGCCATATTTCCTGTGATTCATTGAGTACAGGTTTTCCCCACCCAATCCCCTACAGGTAAATACAAATTTCCAGGACTCTTGCTTACACTGATGTTAATTTTATCCTTAACAAAAAGGAACACCCAGAGGATTTCTGATGAAACACTTTCCCCCAGGAGCCTTCATCTCCTAGTTATTATGGTATCCTGTTTAGACAGATTCAGATAACACTGATTATGCCCATGATGCTAGAATATAGGCAAATCATAGGGGATTTCAGAATGAGTAGAGTCAACAAGTTCATGCAGCATCAAATGTGGTCCCTCACTCTGTCTACATGGAACTCCTGGTGAGTGTCTATAATAACTTGGAACACAGGTTTGTTAGATTTCGGGGGGGTGGAGGGACATGTGATTTGGAGATACTATGTCTTAATAGTAATGTGCTCTTTCAAACTGATGTTTCCCACATCCATAGCATTAGGTAATGGAAACATTTTAAAATTTTTTACATAGTCTAGTTCAAATAGTAATGATTAAACTTAATGTCTTATTTCATGGTTTTTGTCAAATCAGTGCAGACATATGAATTTGTGGCTCTGTATAGTGTTAATGTTCAGCAATAACTGTACTGGAAACAGTTGGCTATGGATCTCAAGCCAGAATATCCCACCGGGCCTGTGTAGAAGTTACCTTTTGTTTGTGTTATGAGGACTAATCATGCACAATATTGCCTCACTGGGAGGAATTCTCAGTTGAGACTTTCAAAGCAGAGCATTTGAATATTAACTTCCAGAAAGAAGCAGTGTCCATATTAGAAGGAGTGCTAGAATTGGAACTAGGCAGACATTGGGTCAAATCTTAGCCTGTTAGCAGAGTAGCTGTGTGACTTTAGATAAATTATTTATGAAAAAAAATTATGGGCAGGGCATGGTGGCGCAGGCCTTTAATCCCAGCACTTGGGAGGCAGAGGCAGGTGGATCTCTATGAGTTCAAGGACAGGCTGGTCTACATAGTGAGTTCCAGGACAGCTGGGGCTACAAGAAGACCCTGTCTCAAAAAGGGCCCCCCCAAAAAATTACTTACATTGTTTACCTACTCATCCATAACATTGTCTCTGAGAAAATATTTCTTTTGTAGAATGCATTCAACACTCAATGATCATTTATTGAGAAAGTTCTCTGACCACTTGACCTGTATTAATTGAATGTGATAATTAAATGAACAATGTGGTAATATCCCGAAAACTCTCATGCCAAATTGTGCCTGTTAAAGGTCATAATAGAGACATGTGAGAGTTTTAGTTATTTATTTCCAGATTGACCTGTCTTGACATTGTGGCACCTATTGGTGAATTTAGATGTGTTCAAGTGTTGTGTCCTAAGGACACACCCTAGTGGGCTGTGGGTGAAGGGTTCATTAGGGTATTCCAAGCAAACATAATACAGAGCTAATACTTGTATTATACACAATTTTGACTGAGTCGTGAAGAAATTTAAGGTTTTTCTCTATATAGGAATCAGGGAAGGTAAATTTTATGGAAGACAGGATGGTGTGTGTGTGTGTGTGTGTGTGTGTGTGTGTGTGTGTGTGTGGTAAATCCTGAACACAATATTCTATTTGAAGATATGAGTAGAATACTGAGAAAAAAAGGATTGTTCTTTTATGTTTAAATTTTTGAAAGGCCTATCAAATTTAATCTGTGTTTCCCAAGTGTGTGTCCATCCTGGGTGTGTGTCCATCCCCAGAGTCTATCGACCTACCAGGTGACACACAAGGAGAGAAAATTATCACTCCCACTACAAGAATCTATCAGTTGACAATAAATCCTCAGCCCAAACTGGAGTTTCTTGCCCACCTCTCCTACCCATGCTGGGAGCCTTTTTGACTTGGGTTTTTACAGGTCTGTTGCATCCTGTCATAAGCGCAGTGGGTTCATAGGTGCAACTACCCTATTGTGTCTAGACAACACAGTTGCCTTTGTTTCATCTACCACCTCTAGTTCTTAAAATCTTTCCACCCCCTCTTCCACAGTGATTACCAAGTCTTGGGAGGAAAGACTGTGATATAAGTGTCCCATTCAGGGTTGAGCACTCTGCAGTCTCTTATTCTCTGTGTGCTGACCTTTGTGGGTCTCTGTGTTAATCACCATGTGCAAGGAGAAGGACTTTCTATAGTAAGAGGTAAGAAACACACTAACCTATGGGTATAACAATAAGTCATTGGGACTTAGTTTAATGTTATGTCTATTTATCAAAATGTTAGTATGTTGTTTCCTATGGTTTGTGACACATCTAGTTACAAGTTCTTGGCCCTGATAACAATGTCAGTATGGACTCTCTATTGTGAAGCATGCTTACTTCCTCTGGTCCTTGGTTATTCCCATAATATTCATGGCACTGTTGTAACAATAAGCATATTTGCCAAACTAATTGTAACTGTAGCTTGCAGGGTTCACAGCTGAGGAAGGTTCATAACTACTTTTCTCTACCAATAGCATGCATAGCACCTTCTAACGCTGTGAAAGCTAGCCAGAAGAGATGTGGCTCAAGGTGAGTAGCACCTTGATTTCTCTCTGTTTGCAGTGTCTTCATCAATAGTGTCTTAACATCACGTTTTGGTGAGTAACCAATTTCAATATCAGTAACCAGTACTGTTTAAGGATCTGTGGGATCTTGCTGGCCAAAACCTCCAAAAGAGCTTTTCGTTTGCTTGCCTGTGTTGTTTCCTGGGGCCATTTAACACGTTATAGGGTAAGTATATTTAAACTTGTCTTATATTTTGTATGACTGTATTGAAAGAAGATTCCACAGTAGGTCTCCATATGACACTTTTGAAGGGCTTTGGTCTTAGTTACCCCTCTGCTTGTTCCCGTATGTGCCCTACCCTCCAATTTCCCACCCTATTAAACCAATTCTATCCATGATTCTGCTTTCCCATTTATATCACTGCATTCTATCTCCCCTCCTCTGCACCCTCCCATATCCCCTCATAGTCTCCTGATTCCTAAGGATTTTACAGTTGAAACACTATCTAAAGGTTGAAAGCTAACATCCAACTAGGAGAGAGAACATGCGTGTTTGGGTTTCCTCAATAAGGGTGATTGTTTCTAGTTCCATCCATTTACCTACCAATTTAATAATTTCATTCTCCTTACTAATCGAATAATATTCCATTGTGCAAAGGTAGTATATTTTCACTATACATTCATCAGTTGATAGATATCTGAGTTGTTTCCATTTCATGGCATGTTTCCATTTCAGGGCAGCAATGAACATGGATGAATGGGTATCTCTGCAATAGGATACAGAGACCTTATGGTACTTCTCCTTTGTGGTGTTTTTTGAGGAAACATCATGGTGGCAGGACAGAATTACACTTCCATGAACATTTTATGTGTTTGTTTTCACCTGCATCCTATCCAGGATTAGCAAATCTAATAAAAAGAAAAATAGACTTTGGAATCACATCTCTATTATGTCCAAATCTTAAGTTATTTTCTTGTCCAGTTACCAGACAGATAGCTACACTTCTTGAATCTATGTCTTCCCATCCAAAATTACTTAAATGATAATAGCAAAATACAGTGTTTGTAAGTGTAATAAATTAACATGACAAATGTCTAAAGTTTTAACAATTTTAAGCTGTAACCATCAGTGACATTAAATATCCACAGGGCTATGCAACCAACATCATCATCTATGTCAAGAATCTGAAAATTTTAAGCATTAAGCTTAAAATACTTGGTCAGATATGAAATTAGTCCCCAGATGATGCTCACTCACTTCAGTGTGAGGAAGTTTGGGAGAACCAAATGATATTAGATTTATTTGTGCAGTAAAATAGCCCATGACAAAGTTCTGAAATTATTATTTAAATTTCATCTGGGATTATTATTGACTTGGACGATTGGTTTTGATAAAAATCAGCATCAAATTATTAGGATTGTTTATCATAATTATTTCCTGACAATTGATGTGTTTGTTCTCTGCATTCATGCTCATTTTTATATATTTAAAATCATACTTCTAAAAATGCATTGATAAATGGAGGGTACAGTAACCCTACCCTTCTAAAAAAAATCAAAGCAAAGTTTCTTAATTTGGAGCATGTTTTAACTACATGTGACAACTGATTCTGAATTTTAATTGATCAAGATTTGAGCAGTGGATTCTATTGGTATCTCATGGATAAAGGACATCGGGGATAATATTAAACATTCTATAATACCCAGGATAGTCCTCCAAAGTACATTTTTTTACTTCCTCTATAGTGTCAATTATAAAAAAAGAAAAAACCTGAAGGCAGTTGACAGAGAAGTCAATGATTATATTTCAAGGACTTCTAGCAAGAAATATTGGATGGGAAGGTGGGTTTCAACTTGTAAGAATAAATGTATCTCAAGACTCTCATAATTAAGATGCATTTTTCATGGACAGGCTTAAAATAAGCTTCATATTCAGTGATAATAGCAACAAGATCTAACTTGGACTGAGGGGATCCAACATCCCTGGAACTATGCTCAGGACTGAATATCTAGCCAGATATCTTTTTCTTTCTTTCCTTTTTTTTTAAAAAAAAATTATTATTCCAAAGACAGGCAATTTTTAACACACTATTCCAGAAATAACTTGAAGCAGGTTACATAAAAATATACATACAATGAAGTTTAAGCGGGGAAGAAGGAAAAGAAATCAAAGACCAAAAGATTTGTCAACATGGGGTCAACTTTGGTGTAATAATGATGGTTTCCATTAGCTCTGTTCTTTTTTTCTTAAAAAATCCTAATGAGTTTATTGGGCTTGCTAATAGAGCATAGGCTGGGGGTTTATTTACAGAAGAGTGGGTGCCCCCTTGACCCATTTATGGCTGTGCTGGAAAGTCCACACTCAAATATAGATCCTGTGACTTCCCAACAGCCATGCAAAATGGCAAGAGAGGTGCCTCTTGGTGTTCTCAGTTTATATATCCTTAGCCCCTCCCTCACATGCTGCTAAGGTCGACTGATTGGGTAGGTGGGTGGGGTAACTGACTCCCCCATCAACTCCTTGACAAGTGTGGGAAGGAGGTGTGACTATAGCTTGCTAGCCTAGTGGTTGGAGCACACTTCCAGTTAATACTCCACCCTTTTCTCCAGCTCTTACATTCTTTCTGCAAACCTCTTCCACAAAAGTCCCCAAGTCTTGGAGGGTGTGATAGGTGTGGGATGATCTTCCTCTCATGGGCTTTTGGCCCATTTCAGGGGGATTCCATATACTATAAAAACAGCAAGCAGCAAGAAGCAAGAACATCTAAAGAGTGGCTGCTATAATAACTTAACTTATGGGCATAATACAAATGCTTGGACAGTACTGAAGCAGGTGCATTGCATCCTTCTAAGAAAACAATTGCAGTGACTTCCCCACTGGGGCCTATGTTCTCCTGTCACAGGAGGTTGGTCTGGTCTATAGTACCAGATGTGTGTTCCACCCCTAGGAGTGGGCCTTAAATCCAATTGAAAATTTGATGGTTGTACATACACTAGATGCTCCACTATTGCACCAGCAGGAACATCTTGTTTGGCATGTAGATAGTGCAGCACACAGGGTCCATTGTTGAGCAGAATTATAGGGGATAGTTCTCCCCCAGGCATCTGTATGTCACCTTCTGACACTATGAAAGCCACCCATCCAGTGGCAAGAGTTTCCAGGTTAGTCCAAGCTTGATTCCTCCCTCTCCTGTGCTCACATCATGAGATGTCTTCATCAGTAGGGTTTTACTGTCCACTTCTGGTGTATAACCAACATTATTGGCAATGGTCTTTGTGTTTGGGGGACCTCTAGGGCCCCTCTGACCAACAGCTCATAGGGGGGCAGCCCACCTCTGGCACTGGGATTTTCATTCAATAACTGTGACTTCTGGTAGGACTTTCTTCCATCCCCATAGGATTTCTTCTGTGCCTAAGGATTTTTTAAAAACTGTGAATTGGAAGAATTTTCCCCCTTTATTGCCATAGTTCTTTGTATAGCCCTCCTTCCCCACTCCTCCCTTAACTACCCCTAGCTGTCTTATACTGTAAAATATTTTTATTTTAGTTTTCATATAGTAGTTGTTCCTATACATATTTATAGGATAGAGTGTGATGTTTCAATATATATAAATATGTGAATAGCAGAGTAATTATCATGTTTATTACCTTAAACACATGTCCTATTAGTGTGTTGGGCATATTAAAACAATATATCATTTGCTTTAAAGTACTCAATTATTTGTCAAATATATTTATCCTGCTATAGAACATTAGCAGCTTTTTATTTCTCCTATACAACTGAAACTTTGTAACCATTAATTACCCTTTCTCCTACTGATCTATTCTCACAGTCTTTCCATACTCTTGTAACTATTACAATATTCTATCCCTTCTTTGGGACTTACTTCATAGCATAGATAGATAGATAGATAGATAGATAGATAGATAGATAGATAGATAGATAGATAGATAGATGTCAGAACATATAACAATCGTCTTTCTCTGTTCAATTTATTTTCTTACTATAATGTTCTCTAGCTCCATACACGTGGTCAAAAATGAAAATTTTGGTATGCTGTGTGTGTGTGTGTGCGTGTGTGTGTCTGTGTGCGTGAACGTGGATATACACATGGCACTGTATGTGTATGGCAATTAGAGGAAAACCTTGGATGTCAGTCCTTAACTTCTATCTTGTTTGAGATATGGTCTCTGTTGTTTTCTTCTGTATACATCAATCTAGCTGGCCCAGGAGCTTTGAGGAATTCTCCCATCTCTCCACAGAATCATTAGGTGTGCAGGTGTTTGCAGTATGCATCCAACATTTCTATCAAGTCAGCTTAGGTCCTCGTGCTTTCACAGCAAGAGTTTATCTATTGAGCCACTCCCAGACCAGGTCTCATTATGTTTGATCGGTAGATGAAATATACAAACACACACACACACACACACACACACACACACACTTCACTCACCCATTCATCCATAGGTGGGTGTCTAATTTATACGCTTCTTATATATTGTGAGTAGTGTTTAGTGTTAAGATAACAGTGCAGTTCTGTCTTGAACATACTGACTTCAATTATTTTGTACATATATCAGTACTTGGATTGCTTAGCTGGTGATTTAATATTTTTTTACTTAGAATTTATTGAGAACTTGCCACATGACAGGCACTAATCTCTAAACATAGTCCTTTGGTATTATTGTTACAGTACTGCTAGTGGACCAGATCATCATCACACATTTTATGGATGAAGAGAACGATATCAAGAAACTACCCAAGAACAAACATCTTGTTGCAATGTGGTTAAGTCCAGTTTAATTTTATTTCTGGCTGCACTAACCCCTCTGGCTTGTACAATCTATGTGCATTAATAATTTGTTCCTGATAAAGTCATCCACGGTTTAGCTTCCTGGAAAACTGTACTTTTCCAATCTTACCTCCAAGGCCGTTTGCTGTATCTGCATTGCTAGAATTAGATACACCCATGGAATTCCAGAAAAGTGTGGATGGGGCTGGGAACTTGGACATTACCAATGAAATAATATATTTTCTGATTCAAATCTGACAATTCTCCTGGTTCTTGGTCCTCTTACTTGGTCACTTCATTCACACAGAAAATATATATCAGATACTTTAGTTCCAGCACTTAGGTGTCACAGTATTCATATTTATTTAGACTGTCTACAGATCATCATTCTAACACAAAAATTAAAGCCTTCAATAATGGTCGGGGATATTCAATGGATCTCCACTTTACCTTTCCAAACCTGCTCTTTCATTTGAATACAAAGCTTGCCAACTCAGCTAGTCTAGACCCAGCTTGTTCCAGTGATCTTGTATCTCTACCTTCTAAGCATTAAATTACAGGCATTCTGGAATGCCCATCAGGCATTTACATGTGTTCTATTGACCTTAAGCCTGGTCATCATGCTTGCTGCTTGTGCAGCAAACATTTTAACTGCTGAGGTACCTCAGTGGGTAGCTCTTAACTGGAGTGTGGCCAAGTGTTTCTTTCACATAGTACAAGTTGCTTACTTTCTGTTTCATGTCCGTTGCAGACATCATTAATGAGACTCAGTCCTCTTATCTACTGATTCTACTGTGGCCACATAACTCTTCTCAAGATGGCATTCCAGGAAACCACTAAAAATTGATGGAAATTGTCATGGAGATGAAAGTAGTTTGTCATCTCAGTCTTCTTGAAATAGATCTGTTCTTCCTGAAGATAAGACATTTTATTAGACATGAGGGATGTCAATCAATCAGAGTCCACTGACTTCATTCTGATGAGCCTCTTCAGATCAGGCTCACATCAACTCCTCTTTTCCCTGGTGGCTACCATGTTTATTATGGGCCTTCTGGGAAACACTACTTTACTCTTCTTGATTCGGTTGGATTCCCGTCTCCACACACCCATGTACTTCCTGCTCAGTCAGCTCTCCCTGCTAGATGTTTGTTTCCCCCTGATCACCATACCCAAGATGGTATCGGACTTTCCTAAAGAAGAAGGTTTGATATCCTTTGGAGGTTGTGCAGCTCAAATATTTTTCCTGACCATGATGGGTGTGGCTGAGGGTGTCCTCCTGGCCCTTATGTCTTATGACCGTTATGTGGCAGTGTGCCATCCTCTGCAGTATCCTATACTAATGAGACACCATGTGTGCCTGCTTATGGTGAGTGCTTCCTGGCTAGCAGGTATGCTCAATGCCTCCATTCAAACCTCTGTCACTCTAAACTTTTCCTACTGTGCCTCTAGAATTATAGACCACTTCTTCTGTGAGGTGCCAGCATTATTAAAGCTCTCCTGTTCAGATACCTCCATCTATGAGTTAGCACTGTCCATCTCTGGGGTACTGATCCTTATGCTCCCTCTTTTGCTCATCATCACCTCCTATGGCCAAGTACTGAGAGCTGTTCTACATATGCATTCAGAGAAGGCCCGGAATAAGGCCTTCACTACTTGTTCTTCACACATCACAGTAGTGGGACTCTTTTATGGTGCAGCAGTGTTCATGTATATGGTGCCTGGTTCACACCACACGCCTCACCAGGACAATATGGTCTCCCTTTTCTACAGCCTTGTGACTCCTACGCTCAACCCCCTTATCTACAGTCTGAGGAACCGAGAGGTACAGTTTGCTTTGATTAAAGTGCTAAGCAGAGTTGGACACTGGCAAAAGTGACAATTACATGAGGAACTACGGGTGCAATTCAGATCACTCACTCCACATATTTTCTAAATGTATTTATTTCTGCATAGTAAAGTTGTCAGACTTTTTCAAGGCCGATTGTCTGCCCTTTGTCCTTTTCACCAGCTTTATAATGATCTGAGTTCACGTTTTCTCCTACATAATCATGGAAAACAAAATTAATAGTATCAGTCACTTTTGGCTTATCCTTTCTCTTGGCATGTATTGTTTTCATATTTTAATTTTAATTTATTTATTATTTTTATTTTATGTGTATGAGCGTTGTCTTAGTTTATTCTTCATTGCTGTGACAAAATACTCTGACCACTACCAACTTGGGGAGGAAAGGGTTTATTCAGCTTACATCTCCCAGATCACAGTTCATTGGGGAGCCCAAGGTAGGAACTCAGGGCAGGAACCTGGAAGCAAGAGCTGGAGCACAGGCCATGGAGGAATGCTGCTTACTGGCTTGCTCCCCTGGCCCCTGCTCAGCCTGCTTTCATATGCCACATAGGCCCACCTGATGCCACATAGGCCCACCTGCCCAGGGGTGGCACCACCCACAGTGTGCTGGGCCCTCCCACATCACTCAACAATCAAGAAGATGCCCCACGGACATGGCCACAGGCCAGTCCAATGAAGGCAATTCTCCAATTGAGGCTCTCTTAACCCAGGTATGTCAAGTTGACACTAAAGCTATCCAGCACAGCATGTATTGCCTGCATATATGTAAGTGCACCCATGTCGTGCAATGCCTGCAGAGGTCAGAAGAGGCTGTCAGATCCCCTGGGACTGGAGTTACAGACAGTTGTTAGCTGCCATGTGGGTGCTGAGATTTGAACCCAGGTCTTCTGCAAGAACAACCAATGTTCTTAACCGCTGAGTCATCTCTCCAGCCCCAAGACCTTATTTTTCTAAAGGTCAGATCCTTCTGTTATTGAGTTGATAATTTTGGCACTAAGAATTTATATTCTGCTAAGCAGATGTTAGTTTGTATTCATGTCAGCTTTGAGCTTTAGAAACTGTTACAACTTACATTTTTTAAAAAGTGAGACTCAAATATACAAATAAATTCACCAAGAAGCACATTAGAACAAAAATGGCAAAGTGAACCTTATACTCATGGTAATATTTGACTACCACATAGAGACCTGGTGACTACCATGGATCAGTGTGTGTATGTGAATGTTCATGTGTACACAAAGAGGCAATGTATGATGAGTACTTTGATTTGGCATTGTTTGGTATCCTCCAGGTTCTTTGTTTTTCCTTTTTTCGGTGTTTTATTTGTATTTGATCTTAATCAAATATAGACCCCCATCCCCCATCTGCATCCCACCATAGCATTGCCCGACCCCACCAGATTTTATGCATTCTATCATATATTTTAACACCTATCTGTTCAAGCATTTATACCCAAACATCCCTCAGTGCAAGCTCATCCACTGGAGTCTAGTATGGAAATTGAAACAGCATTAAAAAAACCTCCCAGGCAGAGGCAGGCTGATCTCTGTTGAGTTCAAGGCCAGCCTGGTCTACATAGTGAGTTCCAGGACAGCTGGGGATACAGGGAGACCCTGTCTCAAAAAGACCTAAAAAAAACCCCTCCCAACTAAAGCAACCTAGACCCAGATGGATTCACAGCAGAATTATACCAGACATTCAAAGAAAATCTACAACTAGATTCCTGATTATTAGAATCTGCTTTCAATGACACTAGGAGTCAAATTTAATAATATCTATGCAACACTATTTATAATTTTGCCATCCCCATTTATTAAATCATCCATTTTATTATTTCTTTCTACTTTATCAGTGGCCACTTGATCTTTTCAGGGGATTGGTATTACGTTTAATTATTTTGCAAACAAATATCCAGCTTTGGGACAAGGTTTAATCTATTAACATCTTTGTTGATGTAATGCTGTCATACAATGAATTTCATGTATTTTTATTATAAAATTTGATGATCTTTGGAAAGTATATTCCACTATGAATAGTCTAATTAAGAGACTGAATGAGTTTCAGCATGGTGGCACATGCCATTTATCCCAGCACTTGGGAGGCAGAGGCAGGTGAAACTGTATGTGATCAAGGACACCTTGGTCTGTAGCCAGTTCCAGGCAATCTGGGGTTATAGAAGACCTTGTCTCAAAAACATATTGAATAAACACACAAATTCATAAACATACTCCCATATATACATATGTGTGTGGACAATGCATGTATCAGAACATGTGCTATTCATTTCTCAATACTGCTTATTTCACTTACTATAATCCATTTCCTAGCACCAAAGCCTTATATGTAAGTATATATCGTGATGTAACTGCAGGAACCAGGAAAATGGAAGAGAACCAGTAAGGTAAAGGGAAAGAAGGAACTCAAGAGAGAAGAATAATAAGAGACAGGCATTACTAAGGTAGAAATGTATAAAATAGGAGTACTTAAATGGGAGGGGAGGAGGGCTATACAAGGAACTATGGGGATAACGGGAAAGAAGGTGCTCAAGAGAGGTGGGATCATAGCAGACAGGAATTATTAAGGAAGAAATGGGGAAATGGGGACTATTTAAATGGGGATGGCAGAGAGGGAGGATAAGACAGGGAGAGAGAGGGAGGAGAGATAAGTAATGCCTCACTAGTATAAAAACCCAGAAGGACTAATCGTATTAGTCCAAAAACCTACTGAAAAATTACACATATAATATCTCTACATGAGTTCACATGTACAGCTGAATGCTACATAACAAAAAACAGTGCCAGACAGGAGAATCCTTCCTTTGAGTTGTTGACCAGGGTAGTCCAAGGGATGTCCAAAATTACACAGGCTATTTCCACAGTCATTGATGGCCTCCCAGAACTTGAAGGTAAGACCATATTGCTGAGGAAAGGCATAATTAGAACACAGGATTTAGAGCAATGGAGATGGAACTGACCAGGAAGACACCTCCCCTGAAGGCTAGCTCTCATACCTTTTGAGAGCACTATGCAAGCAGACAAGAACAACGTCAATTTATGGTCTAACCCCAGTTGCAAGGCCTAAAAACCACATCAATGATGAGTACAGAAAACAACAGTAGTGCAGTTTTATCTTGGGGGTAATCAACAGCCACCTAACTGAACTTAAAGCCCACTCAATGGGAGGAAACTTAGGTGTAGTACTGTAAATCTAGTCAAATACATTTGGACATGTCTCCTATGTTAAAATCCACTCACCCAGGACTCAGGCACCATTGTGGAAGAGTGGGAAGAAAAATCATGAGAACCATGGAGGAGGTGCATGACCATAGGGAAATAGAGGTTTACAGGCTCCTGGGACTCTTCTCATATGAACTTATAGCAATGGTGTCAGCATGCACAAGACTCATAAAAACTCAGGTAGACAAAAATACAGCACAGAACTGTGGAAATGGACAGCAGGCCCTAGTCTTAGTAGAATAATTTTTATACATAAATATTTTTATTTAGCTTTTGTAATTTCATACAACAGTTTTTAATCAAGTTTAGGCCCCCTCCCCCATCCATGCCTCCCCCTTCCACCTACTGGACTTCATGTATTATTCTGCCATACATGTTAAGTCCTATCCATTCAGACATTTGTACCCAAATGTCCATCAGTGTAAATTTGTCCACTGGAGTCTGGTGAGCCCATCTAGAGAATGTATGTAAGTCATACTCTCCCTCACCCAGCAGCAATCAGTCTTAAACAGTTCTCAGGCTAGTGCTGGCCATCTATTTCTCTCCTCCCTTTTGGGTCCTTGTTTAATTGAGTTGACATGGGTCCTGTGCTGGAGGCCACCATTGCACAAGTTTATATGTTCAAGCTTCCAGTGGCCTGGAAGCCTCTACTTCGCCATGTTCATGAACCAGCCCTGGCTCTTACAATCTTTCTGCCCCCTCTTCTGCAGTGGTCCGTGAGTGGTGGGTGGATGAGCTTCTGTATAGGAGTCCTACCCTACACTCTGCAATCGCTTATTCTTTAAAACTTGGCCAGTTGTGGCCTTCCATGTGCATCACACTCTTGTATAAGGAAGCTTTACTGGTGAGAGTTGAGGGATGCATTAGTTTTCTCTCTGCCTCTTGTTTTCTATGTTCCGTGAGTCTTTGTTGTAGAGGTTCAGCTGTAAATATGTCACCTAGTACTGTGCTTCTCTCAGGTATGTTCTCTGTGCGGAACCAGATGTGCAATTCTCCAGCAGCCTCCATCTGTTGCAAAAAGAAGCTTCTTTGATGAGTGGTGTGTGGTGTTTGTCTGCAAATACAAGGATCACTATGTAGTGTATAATAAAGATTTTCATTTTTCTAGAGTGATGGGAAGAGGGTTTTCTCTAGGATTTATGTCCTCTCCTGCCATGTGGATTTGGCTGGGTGTGCAGTGCCACCCATGGGTTCCCTCCCATTGGGAGGGCTTTAAGTCCATTTAGATACCTGTTGATTACCCAACAGATAGCAGTACCACTACTGCACCAACAGAGGCAGTTTTTCATGCGGTTATTATGGTTTTTAGGCTTTAAGGCTGGATTAGGCCATTGATTGTTTTTCTTCCTGGGCAGTTTGCTATCAACATCTAGCATTATGATAGCCAAACTTCAGTTAGAAGGCCTCCAGGTCAGCTCCTGCTCCATTGTGTCAAGTCACTTTATCCAGTAAAATTATCTATAATAGTCAAAGGTGAATGAAAAAAATTTCCATGACATGAATAGACAATTCATGTTCATAAAACGAGGCCTAACAGAGAACACGCAAAGCAATTCAAAGTATTGAAGACAGGAATGACTATATTCAGGAGTTTACAGAAAGAAAACAAATGAAGGTATAATTTTGGAAATAAAATGGGACTAAGAACTGAAACAAATGAAAATGACTATAAATGATACACATTTTCAGTAATAACTTTAAATATCAGTGGCCTCTATTCCTAGCTAAAAGATACACACTAGTGGAATGGAGTAAGAAACAAAATTCATCTTTCTGTTCTCTGCAAGTAACTCATCTCAGCTTCAAGAATAAGCACTACCTAATGGTGAAAGGATGGGAAAATTCCGAGGACATGGCACCGGGAAGTCAGCAGTGCTTGAAATTCTGATATCTGACAAAATGGACGTCAAATTAAAGATAATTAGAGGAAATAAAGAGGGTCATTTTATTCTGATCAAAGGAACAACTGACCAAGAAAAATTATAATCATGAACATATGGACCAAACTCTGGTCCACCAAATTTCATAGAAACCATAGTACATGACTTTAAAGCATGTATTAACCCCAAATCAGTAATACTTGGTGACTTCAATATCCACTTTTTGCAATAGACACATCAACCTGACAAAGAATAAACAGAGAAACATCTGAATTAAATGACACAATTCATCAAACAGACATCAACCGAATATTCCACTCAAACATGAAAGGATACACATTTTATTCAGCACCCCATGGTAGTTTCTCTAAAATTGGCTACATAGTGGGACACAGTCCACAAAAATGTAAAGATATTGGAATAATTCCATGCATTCTATTAGGCCACAGTGCAATAGAGGTTAAAATTATCAGCACAAAAACTCTAGTAACCATAAGATAGTTACTAGATGGAGATGAAACAATACACACCTACAGATGAATGGGTCAGGGAAGAAGTTGTGACAGGAAGAAAAGCATTCCTGGAACTAAATAAACAGGATGCTAGAACACTGCAACACCTCTGGGACATTTTAAAAGTAATCTTAAGAGGGAAGTTTAGAACTCAGATGGATGCATTAAAATATCAGAGAAGACAAATAAATGACCTAACAGCACAATTAAAAGCTCTGAAAAAGCCAGGAAGAAACCAAACCCAAACCTAGCATACAAGAAGAAATAACAAATTCACATCAGAAATTAATGAAATAGAAATAAGTAAACAGTACAAAAAAAATCAACGTATCTAAGACCTGTTTTTTTCTTTTAAATAAAACAAGCTAGACAGACCCTGAGGCCCGTTAACCAAAAGAATTAAAGAGCAAATCCAAATCATCAGAATCACAGATGAAAGAGGAAACATCACAACAGACACAAAAAATTACAGAACATCATATGGGAATATTTTTAAAACTTACACTCAGCCAGGCATGGTGACGCAGCTCTGTAGTCCCAGCACTAGGGAGGCAGAGGCAGAAGGATCTACGTGAGTTCAAGGCCAGCCTGGTCTACATAGTGAGTTCCAGGCCAGCTGCGGCTACAAGGAGATCCTGTTTCAAAAAGACCAAAAAAAAATCTTATACTCAATTCAGTATGAAAACCCAATATAGATATCAATGAAATTCATAAGGACATAACATTAAAAACTATGTTGGGCTAAATTGGAAAATCTAAAAGAAACAGATTAAGTTATACCTGCATATAGCATAAGTTAAAATTAAACCAAGATAAAACAATTTCTATAGATCCATTGCTAGTACTAAATAAGAAGTCATACTAAAAGGTCTCCCAATTATGAAAAGACAAGGCAAATTGAATACAGAGTTCTCCATGAACTTGAAAGACTGTCCTCTAATGATCCCCAAACTATCCCGTAAGAACAGGCTTCCAAATATTTTGGAAAGTTTGAGGGGTTTTCGTTGTTTGAAAATTTAATACATGTATATAATCTATTTTGATTATGCCTTTTGCTCCCACAAACTCCTCTCTGATGCCACAGCATTTTTATCTCCCAGTTTCATGTGCCCTCTTTTTGTCACCCACAGTGTCCACTTCTGCCTCCATGTGCACGTGTATTCAACCATCTGCTCCAGCATGGATGGCCTTTCAGTGGCCACATCCCTGAAGAAAACTGACTCTTCCACAGCAAAGCTGCCAGAGGTCAATAGCTTCTCAGCTACCTGTGGGACTTCAGGAATCCAGGAAATCAAGAAGAAATCAACAACTTAAACAGACCCATAACAAATAAGGAACTTAAAACAGTAATACCAAACCTACCATCTAAAAAACCGTAAGCCCAGATGGATTCACAGTAGAAATCTACCAAACATTCAAAATTATCTAAAACAAATTCTATTTAATTTATTCAAAAAGATAGAAACAATGTGAGAACTCCCAAATTCCTTCTGTGAAGCCAGTATCACCCTAAAAACAAAACCATGTAAAGATGACAAAAGAAAACTCTACGCCTATATCCTTAACGAACACAGACGTGAATATTCTCAACAAAATATTTGTAAACCACATACAGATATACAACAAGGAGATCATTCGCCATTATCAAGTCATTTTTTTATTTCAGAGATGCAGGGACTGTTAAATATATGTAATTCAAAACCTGGAAGCATTCCCATTAAAATCAGGAACTAGATAAGGCTGTCCACTATTTCCAAACCTTTTAAATATTGTGCTTGAAACTCTTGCTAGAGCAATAACGAGATGGAAGGATATTAAACACATATTCATTGGAAAAGAAGAGGTCAAATTATCTCTATTTGAGATGATATGATGTATATAAGAGTTCCAAATATTCCAACAGAAAACTTCTAGAAATGTTCAACACTTTCAGCTAAGTGGCAGGTAACACATTCAATTTACAGAAATTGATTTGCTTTCTCTATACCAATACCATGCAATCAGAGAAAGCGTTCATGGAAATCCTCCCATTCACAACTGCCTCAAAGATATGTAGAAATAAACCCCTAAAATACATTAAATATATTTAAAATGAATATTCTAATCTCTGAAGAAACAGATTGGGGAAGACAACAGATGGAAAGGCCTACTGTGCTCATGGATTGATAGAATTAATATTGTGAAAATGACCTTCCTACAAAAAGCAATCTATAGACCCCCTGCTATGCCAATCAAAAACCCCATGACGTTCTACAATCTTAAAAAAATATGGAAGCACAAAAGACCCCGGATATCCAAAGCAATCTTGAGGAAAAAGAGTAATGCGGGTGATATCACCACACCAGTTCTCAAACTATATTATGTATAAAAACATAAAAAATTAAAATAGCAAGGCACACAAACAGATGTAGATTAATGGAACGTAAAATAAGAACAAAATATGATTGCATTCAATTTCAACCACCTGATACTGGACAAAGGTGCCAAGAACATACCCTGGAGGAAAGACAACATTTTCAACAAACAATGTTGTGAAAACTGGATCTCTTCCTGTAGAATGAAATAAGAACCGTATCTTTCACCCTGCACAAATGACATCTCCAAATGGGTCAAAGACTTCAATTTCAAACCAGAAATTCTGAAACTATTAGAAAAAATAGGCAGTACCCCACAAGTTAAAGGTGTAGTAACAGACTTTTGAAATCAGACATCAGGAATTAAGGTAAACCATTGAAAAGTGGAACCTCATTAAACTAAAAGGCTTTTGTACAGCAAATAAAACAGCCAAGGAAGTGAAGAGGAAGCCCAAGGAGTGGGAGGTAATCTTCACCAGATACACATCCGACAGATGAATAATATCCAGAATGTTCGAAGAACTGAAAGCAAATAAACAAGAAACAAACGACCCAATAAAAAGATGGGCTAAGATCCTGAACCAAAAGTTCTCAAAATAAGAAATAAAAATGGCTAAGAAACAGATTAAAAATGTTCAACATCTTTAGAAACTGGGAAAATGCAAATCAAACCCACTTTATGATTTCATGTTAACCCAGTCAGACTTGCAAAGATCAAGGATGTGGAGAAAGGTAAACGCGCTTTCAACTGCTGGTGGATTGCAAATTTGTGCAGCCGCTATAGAAAGCAGTGTGGAGAACTCTTAAAATGAATCTACCATAAGAACTGGTTATATTATTTTTTGGCATGTACTCAAAGGACTCATCCTACTGTAGAAATACTTGCACACCCATTTTTGTAGCTGTTCTTTTCACAATAGCTAAGAAATGTATACTTCCTAAATTTTCCTCAACTGACAAATGGATAATGAAAATGTGGTACATTCTACTCAGTGCTAAGGAAAGATAAAAATCAAGTAATTTGCAGGTAAAGTGATGGAACTAGCAACTGTTATTCTAAATGAAGTAACACAGACTCAGAAAAACAAGTGACGTACGTCCTCCCTTATTTGGGGCTCTTAGCAACAAATTCTTTCATGAGAGTACACATCCTGATGTAACCAAAGGGGCAGGAAGGAAAATGTAAAGTAACCACAGAGGTAAAAGGAAAGACAGAGCAAGAGAGAGCCATAGCAGGAAATAGATGTTGTAAAGGGGGAAATGAGGAAAATGAGGGTATTCAACTGGGAAGGGAGGGAGGATATACAAGGGACTCCAGTTCCAAGGGATCTGACAGTCTCTCCTGACATCCACAGGTGGTACACTTACAGACAGGCATTCAAAACCACTCATACATTAAAATAAAAATAAACTGAAAAACTTTAAATGTAAATGTGTAACTATTGAGGTTTTATCACAATTAATAAAAGGTTGAAGTGAATTTTCATTGGAACACTTTTTCTCAAAATTTATTTTATTTCACAAGAAAATTAAATCAATAACATGTGAATTAACACTCTATAGGAAGATAGAAATGAGTCAATACAGCCCAGGCATGGTCGTGCACAATTTTAATACCTGAACTTGGAACTTAGGATGTAGAAGCAGGCGGATCTATGAGAATTCAAAACAAGATTGGTCTTCATGGCAAGTTCATGAACAGCTAGGACTACATAGTGAAACCTATCTCAAAAAAGAATGTGACATGGATTTCATATTTGAAAAAACATAATTGGTTCAATACGAAGAAACTCTAATATAGTAGGTGAAGAAATAGTAGCCCGTGGAATAAAATCCTATGTTATATTCTGAAAAGTCACAGAATGGCTTGGGACATGTTTCATGTCTCACATTTAATATAAATACTCGTGAAAGAAGGTTATATTTTTAAAAATTTGTTTTTTAATTTTATGTGTATTCATGTATTGTCTGCATGTAGGTAAGTGCACCCATGTTGTGCAATGCCCGTGGAGGTCAGAAGAGGCTGTTGGATCCCCTGGGACTGGAGTTATGGACAGTTCTTAGCTACCATGTGGGTGCTGGGATTCGAACCTGGGTGTTCTGCAAGAACAACCAGTGTTCTTAACTGCTGAGCCATCACTCCAGGCCCCAGAGGCTATGTTTTGTTTGTTTGTTTGTTTGTTTGTTGTTTTTTTGTTTTGGGTCTTTTGAGACAGGGTCTCCCTGTAGCCCCAGCTGTCCTGTAGACCAAGCTGGCCTCGAACTCACAGAGATCCGCCTGCCTCTGCCTCCCAAGTGCTGGGATTAAAGGTGTGCGCCACCACACCCGTCAGAAGGCTATGTTTTTAAACTAAATATAAAGTTGGTTATTTTTCTAGAATGTGCTTTGTCCCTGATACAGTGAAGAGACTTCCTATCTGGCTTTAACAAAATAATGTATCACTTGGGGGTAAAGATGAAGCCTAGGATCCCTGCACTGGAAGCCAAGATAGACAGACTTCCATAGCCACCATGACCTTCCCCTTGGTGCTGTGGTAGACAGGGAGGAAGGTGATCCAGACACTGAAGAACGCCAGCATGCGGAATGCCAGGAACTTGGCTTCGTTGAATGTGTCAGGCAGATTCCTGGACATAAAAGCCAAAGCGTAGCTCCCAAGTGCCAAGGAGCAGAGGTATCCCAGAGCACAGTGGAAGGCAATAACTGAGCCCTTGTTACACAAGATGATGATATGGCCATGTTCAGCGTGAGCATCTTGGTCAATAAAGGGAGGATTTGTTCCCAGCCAGATTCCACAGACAACCATCTGGATGAGGGTGCAGATGGGAATGATGTAGTTAGGGGTCCTTGATATCATTAACCACATCATCATTCTCCCTGGAACAGTGACCTTGAAGGTAATAACAACAGTAATAGCTTTGGCCAACACAGTGGAGAGAGTCACAGTGAACACAACTCCAAATGTGGTCTGCTGCAGGATACAGGTGGCTGTACTTGGAGGGTCAATGAAGAGCAAAGAGCAGAGGAAACAGATACCAAGTGTTGTGAGCAGTGTGTAACTGAGAGCCCGATTATTGGCCTTGACAATGGGAGTGTCCTGATGTGTCAAAAAGACCCACAAAACAACGCTGTCAGTGCAAAGAAGCAAAGGGCTCTGCTGGTGAGTGTCATCCCCAGTGGATCTTCATAGGCCAGAAAACTAACAATGTTCTCATGGCACTGGTTCTTCCCTGTGTTTCCATAATGACTTTCTGGACACACCACACACTGATCAAAATCTGGTCAGAAATGAAGGTGATCATGAGTTGTGTTCAAGTGTTCCACTCTACTTACACTACTTGTAAGCACCAGCTAATTGGACTCTTATCTGACTGATCTTATTTTGTTTTTCCGATACCAGTAAATAATTATTTTGCAGTGTGTGCTACTAAACCCATACAATCCATTTTATTTATTAAGAAATTAATCAAACGAATCTAATTCTTTTCTCCTGTCCTTACTTACATGTGTTCCCTGTGTTCTGTGATATTATGCTATCTTTTCAAATTCATCAGATTAGTGACCTACAGTTCAGAAACCTAATTTGGTTGTAATATTATCTCCTTAAAGAAACACATCTCCACTTTGAATTGGACATCTTAATTCTATACAAAAGGGAGGATGGTCTTTGAAATTCATTTCTAATAGTGTTGTTCTCCAATATGGGTCTCAATTTCACCTATGTTTGTAAAATGCATCAGGTTTGTTAATTTTAGTCATTTTCCAAGGGAACTTGAATGAATGAGAATTACTACATTCCCGAAGTCTTAAAACCTTCACTATCAAAACTGATGTTTTATTATTTTGTGACAATCATGTACTTTATTCATACATATAAAACTTTTGAGTTATTTTGGGGTATTTGTGCAACCCTCTTTTAAAACTCTACTGTTCAAATTTGTGAACTTGGTCATAAAATAACTAGGTGAGCACATTGATTTATTAATGCTGTCTTTTAGGTAAGGTAAAATTTTTATGTCTGAAAAAAATGACTATCCACAGATTTTTCTTTACATTTTTTGTTGATAGATCCTATAACATATTATAAAGTTTATTTCCAAGAAGAATAAAATTTGTCTTTGTATATCTCACATTGTTTTATTAAACCAAACTGCCAGTTTACTCGTGTTCTCAATATATACTGCCAATCTAATTTCTCTCATGAAAGATATTCCCTCTTTTCTATTTTTGAAAGTGTTGATTTAGCTGTTTGCTTTGTACTTTATAATGAATGCTTATGTGTAGTAATCCAACTTTTAATAAATGTGCATGATACCTAAGTTTTATTAAGTGCTTCCTGTAGATTATGTGGTCTTAACAGTTATCATCAAAGTTGGGTTTTGATTTTTCCTGCAAGATTCAATCAGCAGTATTTTTAGCTTGACAGATGTTTGAGATGAATATGTCAGTCTGTTCTTGGTTTTACATGTTGACGTATAGTTATTAAGCAGTAACCATATAATATTTGGTGTTTGTGAGGGAAGGGCTTAACCTATGTTTGCATGGAGTGTATTCATTAACCTTCCATATACCTAAAGTGCATAAACACATACATCACAAGAGGGAGTCCAAATCTGGTCCTGGTAAGCCATCCAAAATCCATTGGCATGGGATGTTATAGGACACATGGAATACCAACTCTGTTGTTTGGTTAAATTGACATAGTGTAAAAGTGTCTTCCAAATGTTTGTGTTTATACCCATAGATGGTAAAAACTCTCCACCTTAATCAGACAAGCTGCTCTTCTCAGTGAACTACAATGAAGCCAGAGATGCATGGCAGCCTAAGGTGTTAAGTATAAGCAATGGTTGAGTGTCCATCTCTAAACAAGATGTTTCTATCATTTATTCAAGACTCAAGGAACCTTTTGAAAGAGATGAATTAAAAGACTATAAGATGTGGAAAATGGGGGGAAAGGTTTTAAAATATCTTCATAAGGCTATACAGAGTTTTTGCAATCAGGGACAATAAACAATTAAAAAATGAGTTCACTAACTTTGCACAAGTATGGGTACATCAACAGACAGGCAGTTATGGAGTGGGGGTGGGGGGCTCAAATCTTACCCCTAACTACTGAACTATTTCTTACAGATTTATTTGGGAACTGGGGAGTTGGTGATTCCAGTTGTTTGCACAGTGGTGACTATACTAGACTCCCAGGAACAGTAACAATCAGAGGGTGACAACGACATTGTTTATTAAACCAAATGGATCACACACCAAGACAAAAAGTCAGGAATTTGGCAAAGGAAGCCAGACCTCGTGGCACATGCCTTTGATTCCCAGCACCTGGGAGGCAGAGGAAGGTGGATCTCTGTAAGATGGAGGCAACCGTGGTCTACATAGTGAGTTCCAGGTCAGCTGGTGCTACAGGGAGACTATGTCTCAAAATAGACAAAAATGGAATTCAAAAAGGGGACGGGGAAATAGGAAGTTGATTGATAAAAAGAGAAGTCATATACAGGAGGATTGGAAAGAGACTAACCAGGACAGATCACAAATGTACAGGAATTTATAAAAAATTAACTTAAAAAAAAGAATAATAACATACTCAGATGAAGCTCCTGACCCAAGTTTGGGACTCAGTTACAGTCCAAGGAAGGTCCAGTGCACAGGAATTTCTAAATTTCCCACAAGCTCCAGGGGTAGCAGAGTTCACAGGGATCAGACCATATTTGAATCAAGCCTAATGGAGCTTGGGGAGTTCCACATCTTCAAACACTATTAGAGGAACCTGAAGATCTGGACTGGGGATCAGATTCCACTCAGAGTTAGTCCCACAGATAATCTGTAAGTTCCACATCTTCTAGCTGATTCAGAGGAAGCTGCAATAGTCCCACGGTCTGATTGAATTTAACTCCCAGTTAGGCCCACTTTCAAGAGTTCTGTAATTCACAGCAAGTGTGGCAAATATGGGCAGGAGGCCCTAGCAGACACGGGATAACAGCTGACCCTCAGAGGAAGATTGAGATAGAACTTCCTACCCTAATTAATGGTCACAATGAGTAAAAGCACATACTAGGATACATTCTTCCACCTAAAACTGCAAAATCCATCAGGGAAAGGAAAAAAGTGACTAGACTGTGAAAATAAAAAACAGAATAAAGGGGGCTGGAGAGATGGCTCAGCAGTTAAGAACACTGGTTGATCTTGCAGAACACCCGGGTTCGAATCCCAGCACCCACATGGCAGCTAACAACTGTCCATAACTCCAGTCCCAGGGGATCCAACAGCCTCTTCTGACCTCCACGGGCACTGCACAACATGGGTGCACTTACTTTCAGCTAGAAGATGTGGAACTTACAAATTATCTGTGGGACTAACTCTGAGTGGAATCTGATCCCCAGTCCATACACATAAAATAAATAAATAAAAATTTAAAAATAGAATAAAAATAGAAAATTGAATGAACATTGTAACTCCAGACGAGCAAATTCCAATCAGAAACAGAAATAACATGAAAGACCAATCAAACACATCTTCTCCACAAATCACTAATCCCATAATAATGGCATCTACTGAAAATGGTTTGGTAAACTATCAGAAAAAGAATTCAAATCATTGATTTTTAAGTATGTTCAAGGAATACACTCTGAAAAACAGAAACAAAGACATGAATGAAATGAGGAAGTTACTCTAAGATATGAAAATAGAACTGTAATTGCTATAGAAAATCTAAAATGATGCTGGAAATAAAAATATGATTTCATACAAATGACAGAATATGTGTGAAGTCAGGTGGGAGAGTTATAAGAGGCAGGTAGATATGGAAGAGGGCCTGAAAATAATAAAAATATATTGTATGAAATTCACATTCAATACGAAGAAGAGAAATATGCAAATACAAATATCACCAAACAAAAAAACAATCAGGAAATACTTAATATGTCAAATAAAACCTCCCAGAAAAGACTCACCAACAGAATGGATCATGTGAAAATAGAATCAGTGATGGAAGACAAGTCAGAAGAATTGGACCACTTAGTAATATCCAACATTAAATTTAATAAGAAATATGAAAAGAAAATATATGTAACAGAATGATGTGCTTATTTTTAAAATGTATCTTCAAGGTGATAATTATGCTTTACAAAATATACAATGAATAATCATACATTTTAACTCTACTCATAAATGTTAATGATGCTATACCCTTTTGTGTCTCTATTCAGCATGACATCTCAATATTCATTCTCTGATTCTCCAGTTTCAATGACATGGTACTTTTTATTAGTCCCTGAATTCCTCTGTGCAAAATATTTCTCTATTTTCCAGAGTGTGGCCTGAAATTAATGATGCTTCCACTTCCTTGTTTTGAGTGGTTTCACCACAGGTACATGCAACTATGTGTGCTTTATTCGCTCTACTGGCATTCCGTGAAGTAGTGACATGTCATGACTTCCATTTGAACTAGATGTCTGTCATATGTTAGTCCACAAATTATCTAGAATGTACTAGTCATTCTATTAATAATGTTTATAAGCTATAACATACTGGTCTTGATGAGTTAAAGACTATTGTCATATACTTCAAGTTTTGATAAGCTTAATTAAGCTTAGGATATCATAAATATTTTGGGCTTCCCTCTTCAAGACAGTAACTGCTGTGGCTCACACATGCTGGTGAGTTAGAACTCACATTTTCCACTGTCATGTTCCTTCCCTAGGATTAAAACCACTGTGCCCTGGTGGAACAGTTAGAACGCATCCACTCCTTTATACACTTCACACTCGCAGTTCCAGTTGTGATATCCCAGTGGGAATTTAGGACCAGACTGGAATCTCTCTGTCCCTCCAATGAATAAATGAAAAGTAGAAACCTGAAGTACAGACAATATCATCCCATATCTGATCAGAAATCAGGTTTGCTAAACTACAAAAACAATAGAAACAGAATCAAACTTCTATTCAACAAAGACAAGATAGAATTTCATATCAGTCACACCACTGAAAAGAAGCTCATATGTCTAGGTCACAATGAAAAACACAAATAATATGAAAAACCACCAAATCGCACTAGGCTTACAGAAGTGGCATACAAGAACTGCCAGAGGATCCCCAAGACACAGAACTGATAAACAATCACAAGCATGATGAAAGTATTTAAGGACTTTAAGGAACACACAAACTAAAAAGAACAAAATAGAAGACCCAAATATGAGTGTACACAATTACAGACACCTGATATTGCACAAAGATTGAAAGACCATACACCTGAGGAAAGAAACAATCTTCAACACATGGTGCTGGGAAAACTGAATCTCCACATGTGGAAGAATGAATTTAGAACCATATCTATCACCTTGTACAAATACGAGTTCCAAATGGATCAAAGACCTCAATGTGAAACATGGGATTCTCAAAAGGAAGAAAACATAGGCAGTACCTACAAGATAGAGGTGCAGGAAAGGACTTTCTAAATCAGACTTCGTTTGCTCAGATAGTAAGATCAACAATTGACAAATAGAACCTCATTAAACTAAAAATCTTCTGTACAATAAAGGAAGTGAGCAATTTAGTGAAGAGGAAACCCCCAGCATGAGAGTGAGACTGTGAACGCTAAAGATGTGATGGAGGACCAAGTCCCAGGATACACAAAGTACTCCAAACAATGAAGAATCAAGAAAACATGACTCAGTTTAAAAATGGGTTATATATGCTATTAGAGTTCTCAGAAGAAGAAAGAAAAATGTCTTAAGAACTACCTCTCAAAATAATATCTTTAAAAATTAAAGGAATGTAAGTCAAAACTCCTTTAAGATTTCATCTTACCCAAGTCAAATGGGGAGAGGTGGACTCTCATTCTCTGCTGGTGCCATTGCAAACAGGTGCAGCCACTGTGAAAATCTGTGGGCACTTTAAAAATGAAAACGACAACCACCACATGATCCAGATGTGTTACCTACTGGCATGCAGTCAGAAGGAAGTAATGTCCTACTGCAGAGATGCTTGCTGAGCCATGTTTGCTGTTTCTCATTTCTCAAAAACTAGAAAATGGCAGCAACTGAAATGCCCCTCAACAGATGAAAATGTGGGGTACATTTACACTATGAAGTTCTACTCAGTGGTAAAGAAAAAGGAAGAAAATGACATATTCAGGGAAACTGATGGAACTAGCAACTGCTATACTGAGTGAAGTAACCCTGAAGCAGAAAAACAAGCAACACGTGTTTTCTTACATTTCAGGATTCTAGCTCCAAATCTTTGAATGTGACTAGATAGCCAATATAACTGAAAGATACAGGAAAGTACAAAGAAACCATAGAGGAAAGATGGAGCTTGAGGGAGAGGGATACTAGGAAATATAATACATCAATATCAGAATGGGGAAAAGGCAAGGCACTTCAGTGGTGGAGGGAGAGGTACACAGGGTCAGAGAGAGAAATGATACCTAAAGAATGCTTAGCTGGAGTGAAAAACCAAAAGCATTTCAAAAGCCTACTGAAAAACACACGTGTATGTGAGTGCATGTGCAGCTGGAGTGAAAAACCAAAAGCATTTCAAAAGCCTACTGAAAAACACACATGTATGTGAGTGCATGTGCATAGCTATTGGTTATATGACAAAAATCACAGTGCCAGACACGGGAAACTTCCCTTTGAATTGTTGGACAGCCTGGTCCAAGACTTTTCAAAAATAATAAGACAAGTGTACCTCTCATTCCTCATTAGAGAAGCTTCATTTTTGCAAAAGGTGGAGATTATGACAATGTTTCACAACTGGTCAAATGTAGAGAACTAGTGACTGCGAGGTGCCCAACCACAGGTGACACAGCTACAATGCAAGCTCTTCACTCAAGACTCATGAAACTTTGTGGAAAAAGTGGGAAAAAAATGTAAGATCCAGAGAGCAAGATATATGCTGCTGGTCAATGTGCTCTAGTTAGGGCAGAGAAGTGTCACCAATGAAATCTTCACAGTAGGGTAGATTAACCAGACCTGCATAATGACAAAACCAGTTGACATGTCAAGGTGGATAGGCATAAGCCACAGGGTTCCACCCAAGGTGTGAGTCACAAATAAGATTGAAATATGGATTGAAAAACATACAGAATTGGAACTAAAATAAATTAGGTTGAATAACTAGGTGAAAGTAGACCTATTTTTCTGGGGTGTAGAAAGAGGTTGTCTTATGAAACAATATTTTAACAAATCAACAATATATATCAAGTATGATTTCAATGCCTGGAGTGTGCAATTTCAAGAAGAAATGTAGTAAACTATAATATTTACATTTCTAAACAAAAGACAGAAAATATTTGTCCCTGCAGGTCGCTTCCTGACTTGCTCTATTTCCTTAGATTTCTGAAACCACCCACCACTGCTTCTTCATCCTTTGCATCCAGACCAACTCAGTTCCTTCTTGGGTCCTAAGGGGCGCTCTGGGCCTGGCCCCGCCCTCAACTCCCTCTGCATCCCTGGGTCAACACGACCCACCAGCCTCTTTCCTGGACACCAGGCTGACCTTTTCCTCTTCCTGGTCCTTTGCATCCAGGCCAACCCAGCTCCTCAGTGCAGTCCCCAGGGGCACTTGGGGCTGCCTCTCACCCCCATCTTCCTTCGCATCTCTGGGTGGAACAGCCACCAGCTGCCCTAGGCCAGCATCTTTCCTGGGCCCTGCTCCCAGGCCAGTCCAACACCCAAATTGCTGAGGCTGAAATCTATCCTGGAGGGATCCAGACCTCAGGAAAAAGCCTGAGAGCATCTGATCCTCATCTGACTTGGGCCTCAGTGGGAATTCCTGAAGACAAAAGCAATCTGGCCACTCCAATATAAAATCAAAAGAGAGAACTGGAAGCTTAGAGGAACCAGCCTTTCATACCCAAAAAGTAAACTACAAAGACACATAAAGTTCACAAAAAGAAGCAGACCTAAACTTGAAGGCTTGAGTCTCACACAAGAATCAGAAACTACAAAAGAAATTCACATGTCAAAATCACAGAGAAAAAATAATAACATGAAAAACCAAAATAACATATCCCCACCAAATACCAATAGTCCACTAGAGTACAATGAGAACCCCATAGAGATAATGCAGGATATGCAACTCAAAATAACAATTATAAACATGATAAAAGAATTCAGTGAATTTAAAGAACACACAAAGAAATCAAAGAACTGAAGGAAGATAGGGATAAACTTCTGAATGAATTCAGAAAAGACCTA
>NW_008348083.1:1015465-1016411 GCF_000622305.1 Nannospalax galili
TGACAGGAGAAAGCCTCACCAATAGGATGAATGAAATGGAAAACAGAGTATCAAGACTGGAAGATAAAGTGGACGAACTACAGCACTCAAACAAAGATTATGAAAAATTTAAGAAATCACAGAATGTAATATGCGGGAATTGAGTGATACCATAAAAAGACCAAACTTGCAAATCATAGGCATACAGGAAGGAGAAGAATCCCAAGACAATGGCATGGACCAGATGTTCAACAGAATTGTGGAAGAAAATTTCCCAAACTTAAAGAAAGACATGCCCATACAAATACAAGAAGCATACAGAACACCAAACAGACAGGACCAGAACAGAAACTCTCCACAGCAGTGCAAACTATGAAAGCCAGAAGAGCCTGGACCAAAGTATTCCTGGTTTTAAATGACCACAGATGCCAACCCAGACTACTATTCCCAGCCAAAATGTCTACTATAGTCGAAGGGGAAAGAAAAATCTTCCATGACATAAATAGGCTGAAGGAATTCATGTCCACAAAACCAGCCCTTCGGAGAGTTCTGGAAGCAATTCAAAGAGCAGAAGAAAGGGATTGTGGAAAGAAATTCAATGAAGGTATAACTGTGGAAAAGTACAGTTATATCACAAATGTAAATAGAAATAAAAATGACAAGATTCAATATTCATCTTTCATTAATAACTTTAAATATTAATGGACTGAACTCCCCAGTCAAAAGACACAGAGTAGGTCAATGGGTTAAGAAACAAAACCTATCTTTGTGTTGTCTGTCAGAAACCCATCTCACTTTCAAAGACAGACACTATCTTAAAGGGAAAGGATGGAAAAAAATATGCGAAGCAAATGCTACTAAGAAAAAAGCAGGTGTATCAATTCTAATATCTGAAAAAATAGACTTTAAACTAAAACTAATAAGAGATAAAGAGGACCACTTCATTCTGATCAAAGGAACAATAAAT
>NW_008348083.1:1016537-1017528 GCF_000622305.1 Nannospalax galili
TAGGGGACTTCAATACCCCATGTCTCCAATAGATAGGTCAAAAGGGCAGAGAGTTAACAGAGAGACGTCTGAATTAAACAGTACCATATATCAAATGGACTTAGACATCTACCGAGTATTCCACCCAAGGGTGGACATACTTTCTACTCAGCACCCCATTGAACCTTCTCCAAAATCAACCACATACTGGGGCACAAAACAAACCTCAACAAATTCAAAGAGATTGAAATAATTCCATGCATTCTATAAGACCACAATTCAATAAAGCTTACAATAAGAAGCCCTAATCACCACATGAACACATGGAGATTAAACAATACACTCCTGAATGATGAGTGGATCAAAAGAGAAATTAAGAAAGAAATAAAAGTGTTCCTGGAACTAAATGAAAAAGGACAATACAATACAACAAAACCTCTGGGACACACTGAAAGCAGTCCTTAGAGGGAAGTTTATACCTCTATGTGCCTACATCAAAAAATCAGGAAGAACACAAATAAATGACTTAACGTTGCAACTCAACACACTTGAAAAAACAAGAGCAAATGAAACCCAAACCCAGCAGACAAGAAGAAATAACAAAAATCAAGGCAGAAATTAATGAAATTGAAATAAAGAAACCAATACAAGAATCAACCAATCCAAGAGCTGGTTCTTCAAAAAGATAAACAAAATTGACAGACTGCTAGCCCAGTTAACCAAAAGAAAGAAAGAGCACCTCCAAATCAACAAAATCAGAGATGAAAGGGGAAACATCACAACAGACACCAGAAAGATACAGAACATTACAAGGGAATACTTTAAAAACCTATATGCTACTAAATTTGAAAACCTAAAAGAAATGGATGGATATCTAAAGGCATGGGAACCACCAAAACTAAACCAAGAAGAGATTAACAGTTTAAACAGACCCATAACCCAATAAGAAATTGAAACAGTCATACAAAACCTCCCAACTAAAAAAAATCCCAGGACCAGATGGATTTACAGC
>NW_008348083.1:1018518-1020691 GCF_000622305.1 Nannospalax galili
GGAAAAAAAACCATCCTAAGATTCATATGGAAGCACAAAAGACCTCGGATAGCCAAAGCAACCCTGAGCACTGAGAGCAATGATGGGGGGGATTACTATACCATATTTTAAACTGTATTACAGAGCTATAGTCATAAAAACAACATGGTACTGGCACAAAAAATAGACCCATAGATCAATGGAACAAAATTGAAGACCCAAATATGAGTGCATGCAATTTCAGCCACCTGATATTTGACTAAGGTGCCAAGAACCTTCATTGGAGGAAAGCATGTTCAGCATATGGTGCTGGCAAAACAGGATCTCCAGCTGTAGAAGAATGAAACTAAATCCCTATCTTTCACCCTGCACAAAAGTAAATTCCAAATGGGTCAAAGACCTCATTGTAAAGCCTGAAACTCTGAAACTGTTATAAGAAAACATTGGGGAAAACCTACAAGATATAGGTGTTGGAAAGTATTTTCTAAACCTGACATCAATTGCTCAGGAAACAAGGGCAAGAATTAACAAATGGGACCTCATTAAACTAAAAAGCTTCTGTACATCAAAGGAGGCAACCAGGGAAGCAAACAGAAAACCCACAGAATGGGAGAAAATCTTTACCAGCGACACATCCGACATAGGTTTAATATCCAGAATATATAATGAACTCAAAAAACAGAGAATCAAGAGAAGAAGCAACCCAATTAAAAGATGGGCTAAGGAGCTGAACAGAGAGTTTTCAAAAGAAGAAGTAAAGATGGCTATGTAACATCTTAAAAGATGTCCAACATCACTAATAATTAGTGAAATGCAAATTAAAACCACTTTAAGATTTCATCTTACCCCAGTCAGACTGGCTAAGATCAAGAGAACAAATGATACCAAATGTTGGAGAGGATGTGGGGAAAGAGGAATGCTCATCCACTGCTGGTGGGGCTGCAAATTTGTTCAACCCCTATGGAAAGCAGTGTGGAGAACTCTTAAAAAAATACAAATGAACCTACCATTTGACCCAGTTATACCACTCCTTAGCATATACCCAAAGAACTCATCCTATTTCATAGACACTTGTACATCCATGTTTGTTGCTCTCTTTTCACAATAGCTAAGAGATGGAAGCAACCTAAGTGTCCATCAATAGATGAGTGGAAAATGAAAATGTGTTTCATTTATAAGATGGAGTTTTACTCAGCAGTAAAGAAAGATGAAATTTGCAAGTAAATGGATGGAACCAGAAACTGTTATACTAAGTGAAGTAACATAGACTCAGAAAAAAAATCAACATACGTTCTACCTCATATGTGGATCCTAGGATCAGACTCTGATAAATACATAACTCCAGGAACCAGGACAAGGGTAAGGAAACAGTGAGGTAAAGGAAAAGAAATAACCTGAAGGAGAAGAATAGTAGGTAACAGGCAAAAAAAGGTAAAACTATGGTGGAGGGGTGAGACAATGCAAGAGATAAATAATGCCTAGCTAGTTTTGAAAAACAGAGGGAACTATATTGCTCCTACAACCTACTGACAAATTATACATAGCAGATCAAGAAATATATGTCTAGGTAAGGTTTATCTGAGAACAACTGGTCTTTGCCTAAGATTTATCTACATGACACACAGTAATTAAAAATACCAGACTGGTGGAACTACCCTTCTTGGATGTTTAACAGACATACTTTGAGGCCTATACTAATTTTGTCAGAAGGACATAAAGGACAGTTTTTGCTCCTTGCCCTAGGTCAACTAGTTCCAGGGGACTAGGAGCATCTCTCAAAATGTCCTGTTATGTGGTTGGTCACCTGTCCTCTTGATCAAGGAGGTCAAGGAGACCCCACCAAATGGACTTGAACCAGTGTCCAGTCTACAAAGAGGAGTGTCAACACAGAGCAATCACTTCCTCCATCCTTCCAAGCAAAGCCACCCATGGTCGAGCAGGACCTTTGACTTATCTTCACATAGGTGGAACTGCTAAAAGGAGCCAGGGGCTCCTCCCAAGCCCATCCTTGTGACCCCTGAGGAACAGATCCTCAAACGACCTTAATTGTAAAAAATAAATTGATTTATTTGGGCCAACTGTATGGTCTTAAACACCCAAAAGGAAAGTATAATCAAAGAGTAAAATCAGTATATTTAAGAGTTCAAGGGATTACAATGCCCAGTCATTAGACTTAAGTCTATATAAGGTTATT
>NW_008348083.1:1020848-1038274 GCF_000622305.1 Nannospalax galili
AAAGACCTCTAGATAGGCTGACTAGATTCACCAGAAGGGCAAGTAGTGGGGAATGGCTGGGGTGCCAACAACACAGGAGACAGTAGCAGGGATATCAGAGCACAAGGGCTCTAGTGGGCGGAGGGAGGCTATGGGAGGGCGGCATCTGGGAAGTGGGTGTATAGTCGAATAAGATGGTTTGGGATGTTCTGTGTGATACACACACAAAAAAATCAACAAATTTTTTACAATGTATTATATTTGAGGAGGAAGCATGGAAATTTACATCATGCTAAGTAGTAGAGGTGATAAACATTACCATTCAAATTGACCCAATGACTTCATAGACATACACAGGTGCCAAGGATCCAAGTGCAACTGATTATACCTAGTAAATCAGATGCATACAGATTAGAGATGCATGCACCAACATCTCAGTGTTAGTAGCAAAAACAATGAGAACAATATATTCTAAAATGAAATGGAGATCTTTTTTAAAGTTTAAAAAATTAATTCAATTTTATGTCTTACAGGGGTTATACTGAGTTCAGTATTGTATAACTGTATTAACACAACTGTGAACCTAGAAACTTGCACCCACTTCTGAAAGAGATGTGCTCTTGCTCTGGAGTGTGTTACTGAATATGTCAAATCTGTAGTGAAATGCTTCTTCTAATCATGTAGTTATTTTAAAAAATTTTAAATAATTAAAAAAATCATAAAGAGCACATGTAAATGACTAAACAATCCAACTCAAAACTGGAAAGGCTAGAACAAACCAACCTAAACCTACTAGATGAGAGGAAATAATAAACTCAGAGCAGAAATTAATGAAATACAAAGAAACAATACAAAAAATTAATGAATCTAAGAGTTGGTTCTTTGAGAGGTTAAAGAAAATAGATAGACCCTTAGCCCAGTTAGCCAAAGGAAAGAAAGACCAAATCCAAATTTTAAAAAATTTAAGAGACAAAAGGGGAAACACCGCAACAGACACAAAAAAATTCCAGAACATTGTAAGGGAATACTTTTAAAATATATACTCCATTAAATTCGAATATCTAAAAGAAATGGAAGAATTTCTAAAGTCATGGACACCACCAAAGTTAAACCAAGAAGAGATGAACAGCTTACACAGACCCACAACAAACAAGGAAATTGAAATAGTAATACAAATCTCCAGACTAAAAAAAACCAAGGTCCAGATTAATCCACAGCAGAATTCTACCATGCTTTCAAAGAAGACCTACAACCAATACTTCTTAAATTACTCAAAAAGATAGAGACATAGGGAGAACTCCGAAACTCCTTCTATGAAGCTAGTATCATTCTAATACCAAAAGGAGGTAAAAATACAACAAAAAAGAAAACTATGGGCCCATATTCTTAATGAACATAGATGCAAATAAACTCAACAAAATAGTCCCAAACTGCACACAGACACATCAAAAAGATCGTCCACCATGATCAAGTTGGCTTTATTCCAGAAATGCAGGGATGGTTCAATATATGTAAGGCGATAAATGTAATAAAACATATACGTGTACTTAAAGACAAAAACCACACGATCATCTCAATAGACATAGAAAAGCCTTTGACAAAATTCAACATGCATTCATGTTAAAAGTTTTAGAGGGCATTGGTCTGGAGGGAACATACTGTAACATAACTACATCTATATACAACGAAGCCATAGCCAACATCATTCTAAATGGAGAAAATTTGTTAGAAATGATTAATACTTTCAGTAAAGTGAGAGGTTTGAGAATCAACTTAAAAAAAATCAGTAGCCTTTCTAAATACCAAAAACAAACAATCAAAAAAAGCATTCAAGGAAGCCATCCCACTGACGATAGTTTTAAAAAGTAAAATATTTATGAATAAACCTAACCAAAGACATTAAAGATCTATACAATGAAAATTTCAAATCTCTAAAGAAAGAGATAGAAGACAGCACCAGGAGATGGAATGACCTATTATGTTCATGGATTGGTAGAATCACTATTGTGAAAATGACCATGTAAGAATAGCAATTTATAGATTCAATGCAATGCCAATCAAAACATCCACAACTTTCTTCACATTGTTTAAAAAAATCATCCTAAAATTATATGGAATCAAAAAGGATGCTGGGTATCCAAATAAATCTTGGGGAAAAAAGAACAACATTTTGGGGATCACCACACCAGATCTTAGATTATATTACAGGGCTATAGTCATAAAAACTACGTGGTACTGGCACAAATTTAGGCATGTAGATCAATGGAGCAGAATAGACGACCCGAGCATGAAGTATATGCAATTTCAGCCACCTGATATTTGAAAAAGCTGCTAAGAACACACAATGAAGGAAAGACAGCATCTTCAACAAGTGATGCTGGCAAAGCTGGATCTCCACCTGCAGAAGAATGATTTTGGACCCTTATCTTTCACCCTGCACAAAAGTCCACTCTAAATGGATCAAAGACCTCACTATAAAACCTGAAACTCAGAATCTTCTAGAAGAACATAGACAGTAGCATCTAAGACAAGGGTGTAGGAAAGGACTTTCTAAATCAGACACCAGCTACTCAAGTATTAGGGTCAACAATCAATACGTGGGACCTTAAAAATCTACTAAGCTTCTTTACAGCAAAAGAAACAACCAAGGAAGTGAAGAGGAAACCCACTGAGGTAAGAAAATGTTTACCAGCTACACATCCATTAGAGGACTGATATCCAGAATATGCAAAGAACTCAAAAAACAAAGAAACAAGAAAATAAATGATCCAATAAAAATATGGGCTATAAACCTGTATAGATAGTTCTCAAATGAAATAAAAATGACTAAGAAGCACCCTAAAAAGTGCTCAACATCCTTAGAAATTAGAGAAATGCAGATAAAAACCACTTTAACATCCCATCTTACCACAGTCCAGCTGGCTAAGATAAAGAGAATGAAAGTCTTCTAACGCTGGAGAGGATGTGGAGAAAGGGGAACACTCATTCACTGCTGGTGGGATTGCAAACTCATGAAACCACTATGGAAAGCAGTATGGAAATCTCTCAAAAAACTAAATATGCACATACCATATGATCCAGTCATACCACTCTTTGGCATATACCCAAAGGACTCATCCTACTGTAGAGATACCTGTACATCCATATTTGTTGCTGCTCTCTTCACAATAGCTCAGAAATGGAAACAACCTAAATGTCCTTCAACTGAAGAATGCGTAATGAAAATGTGGTACATTGAAATAAAAATGTGGTCTATTGCCAAACCTATTGGCTATTTCCCAGTAAAAAGACCCCAAAGAAAAGTAGCCAGTTTCTTGGCTAAAAGTCAAAATGTCCTTGAGCCTCTTAGCAACATATTCTGTTTCAAAGATTACAAATATCAAAAGTATTGGGGAGCTCTGACTAATCCCTAAAAGATTTTAGGGTTACCTCTTCAGAGAGGAGAATGGTAGAGTAGCAAAACGCCCCATTTAAAAAAAAGAAAGAAAAAAGAAAGAGCACACTAAGTTGTCAGGAAAAGGTGATGGGAGATGTGGAAGGAGTTGGAGGGGAGGGAGTGAGCATGGATTTGATCAAAATACCTTATATGCATATATGAAATTCTCAATAAAACTTTTTGGTCTTTTTTGATACAAGGTCTCCCTGTAGCCCCAGCTAGTCTGGAACTCACTATGTAGACCAGGTTGGCCTTGAACTCACAGAGATCCACCTGCCTCTGCCTCCTGAATGCTGGGATTAAAGGTGTGTGCCACTACACCCAGCTCAATAAACTTAAAATAAATTTTTTAATCCATTTGCTGTGAGAAGTCTTTTCCTGGGGATACTAAGCAATGTTTATCCCCTTCAAAGATTCTACTGTCAAACCTATGTTTGATTAAAGTTTTCCTGGGGAACCAATGAATTTACTGAGCTTACTTGCAGAGATGACTGAGGAGTTGCAGAGGTATATGAGTGACCTCAAGGTATGCACACTGGAAAATCTTTACCCAGCATGGATCAAGCTTTCTCTTCCCAGACATCCCCAAATCCAGAAGACCATGTGTGATTAGGGCCAAATTACATACAATTGGCTTGGAAGAGTGACTGGATACTCTGGTGAGGGTCCAATGACCTTGCTTATCATAAGACCCTTCTGATGAAGACAGGACATATTTGGGATACAGGACTTGGAGCAATGCAGGAGGAACTGACCTGGAAGCCTTCTACCCAAAGTTTCGCTAACATAACGCTAGATGATAAAATGCAAGCTGCCAAGGGAGAAAGACAATAAATAGTCCAACCCAGCCCTAAAGTCTAATAACCATAATGACAGCCATGGAAAACTACCTCTATTGCTGCAGTAGTGGCACTGTTATCTCGAGGGCAATCAACAGCTATCTAATTAGAATTAAAGCCCTTTCAATGACATTGAACTCATGGACGGCAATGTAAACTCAGTCAAATACACCTGGAAGGAGAGGACATAGATCTTAGAGAAAACTCTTATTTCTTTCATATCTCTATATAAATGAAATTTCTTACCTTATGCTAAATATAGATCTTTATATTTACCGAAAAGCATATCAGGCACCACTCATGAAAGAAGCTTCTATTTCCAACATATGAAGGCTACTGCAAAATTCCACAACTGGTCAGACACAGAGATTATATGTGAGAGATGCAAGGTACTAGGTGACACATCTACAGCTCAACTTCTATACCTAAGACTCATGGCACTCGCAGAACAGGGGGTAGAGAGAAAACTAATGCATTTCTCAACTCTCACCAGTAAAACTTCCTTATACAACAAAGGGCAATGCACACAGATGGCCACAACTGGCTAAGTTTTAGAGAATAAGAGATTGCAGAGTATATATCCATGGATAGGACTCCTATATTGAACCTCACCCATCCATGTATCAGGGACCATTGTGGAAGAGGAGGCAGAAAGATTTTAAGATCCAGGAGTGGTTCATGAACACAGGGAAGCAGAGGTTTTCAGGCCAGTGGAATTTGCACATGTGAACTTGTGGTAATGGTGGGCATCAAGTAGAGGATCCATACCAACTCAATTAAACAAGGGCCCAGAGGGGAGGAGAGAAATGGGTTTGGGGCTGGCTCTAGACTGAGAACTATTGGAGACTGATGACTACTGGATGAGGGAGAGTGTGCCTTACGATCTCTAAATCGGCTGACTAGACTCCTGTGGATGAATTTACACTGAAGGACATCCGGGTACAAATGCTTGACTAGATAGGGCTTAATGTGTATGGTGGAATACATGAGGTCTGGTAGGGGAATGGAGGGAATGGATGGGGGAGAGAGTCTAAATTTGATTAAGAACTGTTGTATGAAATTACAAAAGTTTAGCAAAAAATTTAAAAAAAACAAAACACTAAATGTATAGAACAAGAGATTGTACTGAAGCTTGCTAGAGAAAAATAAATAGTTAAAAATAATGGAAAACCCATAAGAATTATAGTTGACTTTTCAATGTAAACTATGAAAGGCAGAAGATCCTGGACCAAAGTATTCCCAGTTCTATATGACCATGGATGTCAACCGCAAAATATTATCCAGCAAAACTATTTATCATAGTTGAAGGGGAATGGAAATTTTTCCATGACACAAATAGGCTATAACAATTCCTGCCCACCAAACCAGCCCTACAGAGAATACTAGAAACAATATAAAGGACAAAAGATAGGGATGACTATACCCAACAGGTTACAGAAAATAAACAAAGGAAGGTATACTTACTGAAACACAAAATAAGACCAAGACCACAATTTAATTAAAATGACAGTTTCCAACACACATCTTTCGGTCTAAGTCAGAATATCAATGGCCTCACCTCTCAAGTTAAACAGCACAGGCTAGTGGAATGGATTAAGAAACAAAATCCATCTTTTTGGTGTCTTCAAGAAACTCAGCTCACTTTCAAGGATAGGCACTCCCTAGAAAGGGGAAAGGATAGAAAAAATACTCTGAACAAATGGCACTAAGAAACAAGAAGGTGCTGCAATTCTAGTATCTGACAAAATAGACTTCAAACGAAAACCAATCAGATGAGATGAAGAGTTTCTCTTCATTCTAATCTAAGGGAAAGTTGACCAAGAAGATATTTCAGTCATGAATATATATGCACCAAATTCTGGAACACTCAGTTTCATAAAAAGAGTACTACAGGGCCAGGAGTGGTGGCACATGCCTTTAATCCCAGCAGAGGCAGAGGCAGGTGGACCTCTGTGAGTTCGAGGCCAGTCTGGTCTACATAGCGAGTTCCAGTTTTGGGACCCTGTCTCAAAAAGACCAAAAATAAAGAGTACTACAGAACTATAAATTACAGACTAACTCCACCTCAATAATAGGAGGTTACTTCAATACCCCACTATTTCCAATAGACATATCAACCGGACAAAGAATAAATGAGAGTTATCTGAATTAAATAATAGCTTACATCAAATGGACCTAACAGACATCTACCTATAGGGAAGTTTATATCTCTAAGTGCCTACATTATAAAATGAGAAAGAGCACATATAAGTGACTTAACAGAACAACTCAAGAATGAAAAGGCAAGAACAAACCACACCCAAACCTAGTTGAGAGGAATAAGTAGCAAAAATAAGAAATTAATGAAACAGAAACAAAGAAAACGATACCAAAATATCAATGATTCTAAGAGGTGGTTTTATGAAAAATTAAACAAAATACACACACTCTTTACCCAGTCAACCAAAAGAAAGAGTAAATCCAAATTAACCAAATCAGAGATGAAAATGGAAACATCACAGCAGACAAACAAAAATATCTTGAATATTATAAGGGAGTACTTTTAAAACCTATACTCTATTACATTTTAAAGTTAAATTTCAAACTCTAAAAGAAATGGATGAGTCTCTAAATTCATATAAATCAACAAAATTAATCCAAGAAGAGATCAACAGCATAAACAGACCTACAACAGACAAGGAAATGGAAACAGTAACCAAAAAACCTCCTGAATAAAAAAAGCCCATACCCAGATGGAATTCCAGCAGAATTCTACTAGAGATTCAAAAAGATCTACAACCAAAACGTCTTAATAGACTGAAAAAGAGAAATAGAGTGATAACTTCCAAACTCATTCAGTGAAGCCAGTATAGTGAAACCAAGTAAAGACACAAAAGAAAAGGAAAATATAGGCCCATATCTTTAATGAACATAGATGCAAAGATTCCCTACAAATTACCAGCACACCACAAACAGACACACATCATAAAGATCATCTACCATGATCAAGTTGCATTTATTCAAGAGGTGCAGTGATGGTTCAATATATGTAAGTCAGTAAGTTTAATAAATCATATAGATGGATTTAAATACAAAAACCATATTGTCATCTCAATAGATGCAGAAAAGTCCTTTGAAAAAATCCAACATGCATTCATAATAAAAGTCTAATTGGTCTAGAGGGGAAAAAAACAACATAATTAAAGCTATATACAACAAACCCATAGCCAACATCATTCTAAATGGAGAAAACTGGAATCATTCCCATTAAAACCAGGAACCAGGCAAGGATTTCCACTATCTCCATTCCTTTTCAATGTAGTGCTTGAAACTCTTACTAAAGCAATAAGACAAGAGAAGAAATTAAAATAATGCTAATTGGAAAAGAAGAGTTAAAGTTATCACTATTTTCAAATGATATATTTTATACATCAGATCCCCAAAATTCCACCATAGAACTACTAAAAATGATTAATACTCTAAGTAAAGTGGCAGGTTACAAAATCATTGCATAAATCAGTAGCCTTTGTGTATATCAGTAACAAGCAATCAGAAAAGCATTCAAGGTAAACCCTTCCATTCACAGAAGCTTCAAAAAGTGTCTAGGCATAAACTTATCCAAAGACAATAGTGATCTCTACAACAAAAAATTTAAATCTTTAGAGGAAAAGATAGAGGAAGAACCCAGAATATGGAAGGCACGACTGTGCTCAAGGATTGGTAGATTTTCTATTGTGGAAATGACTATCCTACCAAAAGCAATTTATAGAGTCAATGCAATGCCAATCAAAATTCCCATGACATTCTTCACACAGCCATAAAAAATCCTAAAATTCATATGTAATCACAAAGGAGCCTGGAAAGCCAATGAAATCTTAGGCAAAAGAGCAGTGCTGGGGAGATCACCAAACCCAGTTTCAAAATGTATTACAGATCTAAGTCATGAAAACCAGCATGGTTTTGGCATAAACACAGACATGTAGCTATATGGAGTACAACAGAAGACCCAGCCATGCGTGCATGCAATTTCAGCCACCTGATATTTCACAAAGTTGTAAACAACACAAAATGGAGGAAAGATAGCATCTTCAACACATAGTGCTGGCAAAAGTGGATCTCCACCTGTAGAAGAATGAAATTTCACTCTGCACAAAAGTCAGCTCCAAATGGATCAAAAATCTCAGTATGAACTTAAACTCTGTAACTTTTAGAAAAAATATAGGCAATACCCTACAGTTGCTTACACATTAAGGTCACTGTCAACAAGTGGCACCTCATTCAACTAAAAAGCTTCTGTATAGCAAAGAAACAACCAAGGAAGTTCAGAGGAAACCCACTGAGTGGAAGAAAATCTTCAATCATCATCAAAATGACAAGCAAGTATATACCCAAACACATGAGATGAGTATGTACCAGCATGACACTGGGTTCTAACTTCAACAGACATATGGCTTGTCAGACAGTTTTATTATTAGCATGGACTTTTGGACCAAGGAAATAAAGAACAAAACCACAGAATGGGAGAAATTCTTCACCTGCTACATGTCTGACAGGGGATTAATATCCAGAATCTGCAAAGAACACAATAAACAAAGAATCAAGAAAATAAATGACCAAATAAAAAGGTGGGCTAAGGACTTGAACAGAGAGTTCTCAATTGAATAAATAAAAATGGGTAAGAAACCTTTAAAAGTGCTCAACATCCTTAGTACTTAGAGAACTATAGACCAAAACCACTTTAACATTTCAACTTACCCCAATCATACTGGATAAGATTAAGAGAACAAAAGATACCCAATTCTGGCAAAGATGTGGAAAAGGAGACTGTGCATTCACTGCTGGGGTGGATGTAAACTTGTGCATCTACTATGGAAAAAATGTGGAGAACTCTTCAAAAATTAAAAATTAATCTACCATAACATCCAGTTATACCACTCTTTGGCATATACCCAAGGGACTTATCCTATTTATAGCCATACCTGCATATCAGTGTTTGTTGCTCCTCTTTTTACAATAGCTGAGAAATGGGAACAACTTGGGGCTGCAAAGATGGCTCAGTGGTTTAGAGCACTGTCTGTTCTTGCAGAAAACCTGGGTTTGAATCTCAACACCCATATGGTGGTTAACAACCATCTGTAACTCCAGTTCCAGAGAATCTTGTACCTTCTTCTGTCCTCTGCAAGCACTGCATGATGTGGATGCACTTGCACACATGCAGTCATAACACTCATACACATAAAATAAATAATAATAAATAAATGAACGAATGAAATGAAATGGGAAAAAACTAAATTCCCCTTAATTGGCAAATGGATAATAAAAATATAGTACATTTACACAATGGAATACTACTCCCTGTTAAGAAAAGATGAAATCCAGCAAATGGATTAAAGTAAAAACTGTTTTACTAAGTGAAGTAACACAGATCCATAAAAATCAAGTAACATATATTCTCCCTCATTTGTGGATTGCAGTAACAATCCCTTACATGTGCATATTTATGTAATAGCAAGAGCCAGGAAAATGGAAAGGAAGACCGAGATATGAGGTAAACAGAATAAAAGATCCCAAAAGAGGGGCATATTTGGAAACAGATGTTAAGATGGTAAAAACAGGGGCATTTAACTGGAAGTGAGGATCTAGGAACACACAAGTTACCATGGGGGTAAAGGGGAAGAATGAACTCAAGAAAGGGAGATAACAGGAGACAGATATTATCAAGGGGGAAAAGAGGGACATTTATTATGGGAGGTTGGAGTGTGGTTAGACAGGGAGAGAAGGAGAAGAGACAAATAAAGCTTGGGTATCATAAAAAAAAGACTGAAATGTATTAGCTCCACACTCCTCCCCGATAAATACCCATAGAACATGTAATGATAAGCTCATGTTTCCACCTGACAGCTATATAACAAGAAACACAGTGCTAGACAGGAGAAACCTCCCTTTGTATTGTTGGTCAGGGTAGTCCAAGAGTCTCCCAAAGTAACACAGGCCATTGCAGCAGTCCTTGATTAACTCCAAGAACTTGAAGGTAAGAACCCATTGCTGAAAATAGGACATACTTTGGGCACAGGACTTGGAGGATGAAAGCTGGAAATGGCCTGGAGGCCTTCTCCTTGAAGACTAGTTCTCATCATAATAGAGGATACTATGTAAGCTGCTAAAGGAGAAAAATCACTCAACAGATCAACCCAGCTCCAAAACCTAATAACTACAAAGACTGGCACACCAAACTATGTCTAGTGGTGCAGTAGTGTCAAATTTATCTAGGGGAAAATCAACAGCTATCAAATTGGAATTAAATTCCTTTCAATGGGAGGGAACTCAAGTATATCACTGCAACTATAGCTAAATACACAAGGCTGAAGGGGTCATAGATTCCAGACAAAATCCTATCTCTGAAATATCTCTAGAAAAATGAAATTTCTGACTGTACACCAAATATTGATCATTAAATTTTCTGACAAGTATACAACTCATCAAAGAAGCTTCTTTTGCAACAGATGGAGGCTATTACAGAGTTCCACAGCTTCTGAGAAATTCCCAGCCATAAATAACAAATTTGCAACTGAACCTTTACACCTAAGGCTGATGGAACATAGTGGAACAGGGGGTAGAGAGAATACTAATGCCCTCAGCTCTCACCATCAAAGCTTCCTCATTCAGCAGAGTGCAATGCACACAGAAGGCCACTCAGGGATCATTGTGGAAGAGGGGGCATAAAGATAGTAAGAGCCAGGGCTGGTGCATAAAGATAAGGAAACATGGGCTTTCAGTCCACTGGGAACCTGCTCATATGAATTTGAAACAATGGTGAGAGCATGCAGAAGACCAATGCCAACTCAATCAGACAAAAATGTGGCATAGAATGTGGGAAATGGGCAGCAGGCACCAACCCTAGGCTAGGAACTCTTGGCAACTGATTTCTGCTAGTGAGGGAGAGTTGATCTTCTCTAAGGAAGACACTCTAGATAGGCTGAATGGACCCCACTGGATGCAGTTTCTCCTTAGGACATCTGGGAACAAATGCTTGATGGAAAAGAATTTAGCATATATGATAGAATGCATGGAATCAAGTGGGGCGGGGGTCAGGTGGGGCATGGTTGGGGGAGAGGATATAATTTTGATGAAGATATATGAAATTCACAAAACTAAATAAAAATATAAAAATTTGGCAAATGTAAGAGTGGAAAATTATGTCTATCCTCATTCAAATATAGTGTATGCATGCTGAAACATATCACTTAAGAATAAATTCAAAAATGTTTTATAATGCAGGAATAATATTAAGGATATGCCACATAGCAATACAAAGAGCAACAAATTCACCTAAAAGTAATAAATACACTAAAGAGGCAGTAAAATATTCAGCAAATATAACTGGTAGATGCATTTCACCAACTGACTCTACAATATGATAGAAAGGAATGAGAGTCAAAATGCCTTGATGATTCCATAAAACCAGACAGACAGACCAATGGAAGAATATTGAAGAAACAGTCCCTGAATTTAGAAAAAAGTGATTCCTGACAGAAGTGGAAAAAGTCTACGGAGGACAAAGCACTAACATCAATGAGATTCTGAGAGACATGTAAAGTAACCTACAAAAGATGAAATGGGGCCCATCTTTCTCACTTAGAGTGAGAAAGAACAAAACGTAGCTTAGACCAAAAATCTGTTCAATGGATTCAAATACTTAAATGGAAAACCTGACAAAATGAGACATCTACTCACTTGGGTAGATGATGTTTGTTATTAGAGTCGCAAATCACAGAAAACTAAGGAAAGACAGGACCTTTGATATAGCCAACTGAAAACCTGTGCATTTAAGAGAAAAGTCACAGAGCTTTATCAGGTACCCAGGGAATCATTTCTTGCTCCAGTCCATGCACCCATCCTGTCCCCTGTAGCTACTCTGGTGTCGAACGCCCCCCAAGCCCACCAGGCTTGGAGCTTCAACAAGAAAGAAACCAAGACAAAAGTCTTGAAGTTATGCGATGAATTTATTCGAAGGAAGATTCTTACAGTCAGGTGAGCAGTCACAGGATGGCTTATTGTTGTGAGGAACACGGATCTTATATAGGAATCAGATCACAAGTATCCAAGAAGTAACCAAGGAATCACTAAGGATACATTATTAACAGAAAGTAACTAAGGACGCAGCACGTAGCTGCATCACGTCACCATCACTCGATATTCACATGATAGTTACAGATACATAATGTTTACAATTTCTAGGATACAATGTGTATTGCCCATGATCACTCTTAGCAATGACCAGAATTCATGATTCTTATGTAGAAACCAAGTAAACAGTGGTGAGAAACTCCAGTGCCCTTAAACTGAAACTACTCTTTAGTTATGTTTCCAAGGTATTCAATTAATCAAGAAGGCATAGCCTGTCAGCTCAAAACGCTGAAGCAAAGAGCAGAGTAGCTCTTAAAGTGGCAGTCTTCTTTTCTTCTATGCTTAAGTCAAGCATGGCTCCCGACACTCTGGCCTCCTTTTTTTCTGGTACCTGATGAATGTCCACAGGGATCCCCAGGTAGCAAACTCTAGGAACAGGTTGCTCATCACTTGCAGCCACTTCACGCATTGTGCCACTGTTGTACAATGACATGCAGACCAGAACTCCTAGGCAGCCTAATTTAGTCCTGGTCTACATGTACTCAGCATCCTCTACAGCCTCTTCACCCACTATGTCATACCAAGATTGAGTTGTGCCCAATCCAGATCCTATGCATCCAGTTCTAGACCCATTCTTCACCACTCCTTCCCTACCAGCCAACCTGGCCAGCCCAGTCTGTCACTCTGGGACTTGGTGGATTCTGGCACAGAGTCTCAAGTAACAACACATAGACCCAGTTGGGCCAACTGGTCCCCCAGCCACTTTGTCTATCAAGCTGCTCTGGAATCATATAGAGTCCATCCCAGAACAACAAGCATTCATCTCCAGACCTAGGCTGTCACTTGGTCACCCAGCTGCAACCCCACCCACTCTAATGCTCCAGGATCATGTGGAGTCCATCCAAGAAGAGCAACCTCAGAATTTGCAGCTGTTCCTAGCTGAACTGAAACAACTTCTGACTCTCCATTCAAACATCAACACTGAGTGGCCCTAAAATTGAACCCCTGCACTACTCATCTGTTTCACAACCTGACAAGTGGGGGTAACATTAAACATACACTCACCCTCTGAATCGAAGTGACATCAGAGATCCTAAAAAGAAACATTGCAAACTATATGTGTCCCTAGATCCCACTGCAAAACAGGAAACAACCTAAGTAACCAAGAGAATATCTTTTCCAATAATTTACACACTCACCATATTTTTCCCTGAAAAAACCCAATAACAACAACAAATAAAAACAGCTGATGCATAAGACAATTATTTCAAAATAGCAATTATTTCAAGGAAATAAAATAGAACATGAATAAATGAACAAAATAATTCAAGATATGAAATTTGATTAGAATAAACAGAATCTCTAAAATTGTCAAACAAATAAAACAGTAGAAAAACTCAACAAGTCAAACAAAAACCCAAGCAGAAAGATTCAAAAATATAATTTATTAATTGAAAGAGAAAATATCAGGTCCTGAAGGCAAAGTAGAAGAGAGGAAGCTTTCAGTCAAAAAAAAGTATTAAAATAAATCAGGAATAGAAATACAGGAGCTCTGGTACACTTTTAAAATGTCTAACCTAGGAATTGCATAAAAAAGTGGAGGAAACCTAGGGAAATTCCACAGAAAATATTTTCAACAAAATCATAGAGGAAAAATTCCAAATCTAAGGAAGTGACTCTTAACAAGGTTCAATGTGGCCACCGCGGGCGGTGGCCACTCCTCCGTTCACGCGGGTGCTGCTCCTTCATTCTCACGGGTACTGCGGCTGCTCCTCCACTTGCCCTGGGCTGAGGCCACTCTTCTGCCTGCCCAGGGCTGAGGCCACTCTTCTGCTCGCCCAGCACTGTGGCTGCTCTTCTGCCTGCCTGGTGTTGAGGCTGCTCATCTGCTCACCCGGGGCTGTGCCTGCTCTTCTGCTCTCCCAGCACTGAGGCAGCTCTTCTGCTTGCCTTTGCTGCCTCCGATCGCCACTGCTTCTGCCCGGTCCCAGACCCCAGGGCTGGTGAAGAGACTGTGTCAGCAGAGCCGCATTCAGACACAGGAGACCAGGTTCAGTGACACAGATCTACTTTATTGTAGGAAGGCACAAGCTTATGTACGGGTAGTGATCCAATCATAGCACAACGAGTAGGATACCTTAATTAGCATAACAGGCTTAGTGTCCTATCACAGCATAGTGGGACAGATGCCTGTTAGCATAATGGGTTTCAGATTACAGAGCCTGGATTCCTGGAAACCACGTGACCCTGACTGTTGCAGTATCTAAGTGTTGCAATTTTGAATTCCAAGGGTGGTGATTAGGGAGTGGCAGCTCTAGGCATCAGTCTTATGATCTGCCAATGGGAGCAAATGTCACAAGGCATTCCTTGTGGCTCCAGTGGTCGGGCCATTGCCTCAGGCCTGCTGTATGGCTGTCATTAAGACTTTCACCGTAGGCTCAAGCCTGTCTCCCACATCTCCCCCTTTTTCTTTTAAAAAGCTAATTATAGGTTGGTAAGGGCTAAATTTTAGGCAAATTGGATGTCAAGATGGGGCAACAGCTAACTGAACTAGAGAAATGTGGGCCTTAACAAAATTATCGAGACGCTTAACAATGCAGGGTCCAAAAATCAGGAGTTAGCAGTAATGGCTATAGTCTCTGCTTGCAAAGTGAGATACTTAAGGTCGCCCCAGGTTATCGGGTGTGCCGTTGGAGCTGGTTGCTTTTGTGGTCTGTGATGCCAGGTCAGTCTCTCGGTGGTTGAGAGGTGTGCCACTTCCTCCAGGGTCAGGGCCACCTTTTCTGGGGTCAGTGGTTGTGGAGGGAGGCTTTCTATCACAGGAAATTCTATTGTTTTTGGCTGGGATCCAAATAGGGGCTGGAACATTATCTGGAAAGACACAAGTATAGCCTCACCCTTGCGTTAGTAACAGGTGTGGGTCCTTCCATTCGCCTGTGAGAGGGTCCCTCCATCTCACCATGGAGGCAGGAGTGGGCTGAGTGAATGCCTCCCAATACTTTATTGCTGGTGAGAGGCCATTGGAATCAAATTTTAGAAAACTTAATACAAATAGAGCTCGTTGTATAACAAAATTGGGATCCTTATAGCGGGGGCCTCCCTTAAAGCCAGCATAAGATGGAAACGGATGTCCACTGCCTTGTAATTGTGGAGCAGAAGCTGACTTGACTTGCTGTTTTTTATCAAGGGGACCAAGAAACCCTAATTCCTCATCTTTTGCATCTTTAGCTACAGCCATCGCTCCCATTTTAGAGCAAGGATCTGTTAGTTTTACTTTGGCTGGGATGAGCCACCCCTACCATCCTGTTGCTCTATTTGTTTATCTATTTCCTTGAGTATGAGATTATCCTGCTCAGGGGCGTCGGGGGGATCTCCCTGAAGTGAGGCCAGAATGGCAGTCACAATGGGGTAGAACGGCCCAGATTGTGGGTGCCCCTCCCTGACTTCTCTCTTTCTGGCCAGGAATAGCACACGAGCCCATCCCTCTGGATCCCAGCATCAGGAATCCGTAAACCAGGGAGCAAGAGCTAGCACATCCTTCCCTTAGTTACATCCTTCCCTGTTACCCTAATTCGCCTACTCCTGAGGAAAGAAACCAGCACAGCAGCATAGGGGCCGGCAGTAGCTGGATGACTGTTCCCCATTCCAGAGGTCACTCACCCTGCAAGATGTACCCAGAAGGACTCAGGAGCCATTCAGGAAGATGATCGGTGGAGACAGGAATAACACGCCAAGCCAAAGACTGAGAGCCAGAAGAGGAAGCACAGGAGAACAAAAGCAGCGAGCACCCACGGAAGGATCACTGGCAAAGGGGGCACTGGATGCCAGAGTGTTACATCTCAAGTGTTACAGCCTTGTGGGGTCAGGCTTTGCATGCCCTACGTTGGGTGCACAAAACATCAAATAAATAGACAGGAACAGAAAAGAAAGTCCCCAGGTCATACAATAATGAAAACACCATGTATATAGAGCAAAGAAAACACATTGAAAGTAGTGCATGAGAAAGACAGGTCACATGTAAAGGCACACCTGGCAGAATAACAGCTGATTATTCAATGGATATTATGAAAGCCAGAAGGGCTTGGAGAGATGTCTTAAGTCATGAGCAAACATAGATGCTAACTGAGAATACTATATTGTGCAAAAAATGAGCTGTAATTGAAAGAGAAACAAGCATGAAATTGGAGGGGAGGGTAGTAAAGGAAGGTTCAGATAAGGCAGGGAGGGTATCTGAATAAGATAATATATTGTATCAAATTTTCAGAAATTTAATAAAAATTTATAAAAAATCATGTATATATAACAAAAAGTCAAAAACAATCATCACAATGTAAAATATTTTAGAATAACAATCAAGCTAATAATAATGCTTTCAAAGTATAAAATGTGCAAAAAAGGATGTAGAAATGTGGAAATATACATTATCAAGGAGTGTATTCTTATACTACAGACATTTTATCAAATTATTAACCTAAGAAATGAAAGAATAATGGGTGTAAAAAGCACATTGACCAAGCAAATAAATTCCATTTTTCAGTAAGTAGGAAGGAATGGTACTTTTGTACATGCCTAGAGAATATATGTTAGCTTTGATTCTGCAAGAATAATAGCCACCATGTATAAAAAAATATTTAACGTAGGATTCTTAGTCTTGGGGCACCCAACACCTGGGAAACCAATACTGCTTCCTGATCCTTCTCACTCAGACCAACTCAGTCCTGTTCTTGGGCCCCAGGAGCACCGCTTCTGGTCCTGGCCCGGCACTCACCTCTCTCTGCTTCCTTGGGCCTGCACCACTGGCTAACTCTCCTAGCCTGCACTACTATCCTCAGGCCTCTTGGGGTAAGTCTATAGTGCAGCCCTCCATGCCGGGACTCCCTAAGCCACATTCACCCTTCCATCCATCCCGCTGTTCTATACTCCTAGGTTGGGCCCTGTGCCATTCCTAGTATTGGGGCCCCAGACACGTGGGGAACCAATACTGCTTCCTGATCCTTTTCATCCAGACCAACGAACTGCCTTCCTTGGGCCCCAGGAGCACCGCTTCTGGACCTGGCCCTGCCCTC